>NW_027461958.1:769166-1137500 GCF_050947455.1 Rhinoderma darwinii | reverse complement strand
TGACCTTGACTCACAGAAGCTGCTCTCTCAAGGTGATCGCAAGAGCCCCCTGCAGTCTTGGTATGTGTTCTCTTCCCAGTCTTCATAAGTGATGGCATATGTTTAGTAATGACTTGCTGACTGTCAAGGATCTGACCACATGGCACCACCGATCATGAAAACAAAGGGGCTGAGTAGCAGAACCTCCACGGCGCCTGGAAGGCAGCGCCGCTGTGCAGGGGAAAATCACAACAATCTCCACAAAGAACCGGGGCCGCTTCAATCGAGTAATCATTGGGGGTTGAAGTGGTCAGATCCCCCTACATCCGCTAATGACCGCATATCCTAGTACTATGCATCTCCTGGTAACATTGCAAAACTCTTTTAGGCCTCACATTTAATAAGAGTTTTACAGCTCTTGGGTCATGACACAGCGGGGCTTTAAATGTGCCCATAAAGGGCAAAAACAGCGGGCATCCTGTGCCAATCCGGGTAGCCCAGTGCTCTCAAGCCCTCTTTATGGGCATTTTAGAGAAGAGGTAGAGAACCTCTAGGTACACGGTGCATGTGATCATCAAATATGCCACCATTACCTTGATTTTTATATAGGGGAGTCTCGTCATTGCTCGTCTATGCTGGGCTATTAATTCCGATTAAAGGAATTTTCTCTTCTCACTTTATAACATATAACAGAGTCTTGTAATTAAACTCCAGCGATATAAATCACAGTCAGACAACAGAGGCCGTTATTATTGTATTCACACGTCCTACGGACAGAATCGATGGGAGTGTTTGGCGTCTCGCTTTAGCGGGCATTGATTGTGGAAATTGCCAACTGCTACATTACCGGCTGCAAACAAATATTTAGGAAACTAAGAATTACTTTCCATGCGCTCAAAGCATAAAATACCGGAGTCGTGCCGATCTTTGCAAACTGCTTTATTACAGGATTCCCAGCAGAAAAATAATCCTATACAGTATCACCGCTGGGGTCATGTCGTAGGAAGTTCTTCATTCAGCCTTGGATGACATTTGGGTTTCCTATTGGTCTGTTGATGCCGGTATTGGCTGGCAGCCATGATGGTTTCTAGGACTAATGGCGCTTAAGGGACACGTTTTATAAAGTTGATGATTCCACTGAGACGTATGAAAATCAAATGAATGCGATTCTGGGAATCTCTGAATCTTTTCTGGTTATTTTTCCTTTGTTTATATAAAATAATACATTAGGACGTGGAGTCATGCAAGTTATTTAAGAGACTAAAATATTAACTATACAGGGGACCAGCGACATGATTGTCAATACAATTTTACGGCCTTCAAGATCCCAGGGCACATAACTCCTATAAGGGCCTGTTCACATCATCATTCGCTTTCCGTTCCGGGGTTCCGTCGGAGGTTTCCGTCGAGTGAACCCCGTAACGGAAAGTGAAAGTGAAACCACAGCTTCCGTTTCAGTCACCATTGATATCAATGGTGACGGAAACATCGCTAATGGTCTCCGTTCGTCACCATTCCGGCAGGTTTCCGGTTTTCCGACAGAATCAATAGCGGAGTCGACTGCATATGGCAGTGAGAAATAACTGTTGGCAGCGCCATCACGTCTCTCCCATCCCCCTCAACAGAAAAATCAAACAGATTTTTTTTTTAAATGACCTGTGCTGTTGACCAGTTCAATGTGCACTACAGATCCCAGCATGCTCTACTGCCAGAAGGAAATTAATTACATGGGTGTATTTAGAATTTTGAAACCATAACATCTCTATTGGCTCCTCATCGAACAGAGAAGGTGGGAGAAACACACATTGGGTACAATCTGTCCATGCCAATCTATGCACATTTTTATTTTCTAACCTACAACTTGTACAGTGAGAGCTAGAATCTGATTGGATGCCATGGGCAGCACCACTTAGGACCTTGTTGCCATGGACTGCATCACAGAAGCGTCGTCATCCAGTCACGGAATTCTCTGCAGGAACGGTCAGTGCGAGGCAGATATCGAGGAGAGAGGAGCGGCTAAGCACTACTGCGATTATCCCGGCTGGGTTCTTGTTTCTTTTGTTTCTATTTGAATTTTTTTGTTTGTTTGTTTTTGGATCTACCTTCCAGACCCACACTTCCGAGTGTGTGGAGGAAGAGGCAGCCAGATGGCTGCATCGGGGGCTGGTGGAAAGTTCCAGCCCCGGAGATATCTCCATCGTCCCGGGAAGACCCCGTACAGCCGGGAGCCTGAGAGACATCAGAGGCAGACTGGCTTTTTTGGACGTCTAACGGCAGCATTGGGGATCGTGCCATTTCTTAAAAATCTGTGGAGAACACCAGATAAAGAATCGGGCCGATACCTCAAGCTGAAGACTCCACCACCACCACCAACATCTGCAGCCCCCACCTGCTCAGCAATGGAGGAACATCAGGTGCCAAAACCCACCATAACATCAGGTGAGGTCCCGGCCCCTGCCCCATTGCCCAGGAGACCATCTGCCTGGGAGCTGCCACCAACAGCTGCAGTCCCTACCCGTGCAGCAAGGGAGGAACATCTGGTGCCCATACCCACCATACCATCAGGTGAGGACCAGACCACTGCCCCATCTCCCAAGAGACCAACTGCCTGGGAGAAGTTTCTGGCAAGAAAGCCACTAGTCTCTGCCACAAACAGGGGGTCACCAGTAGTGGCTCGAAAATCCAGGGTCCGCAGTGCACCTTATGTGTTACCACCGCGCATTAAAGTGACTGCCAGACAGGTGCATGAGACCCCACTATGGGACACTATGGGTGGTGCATCACGCAGGATGCTGAGAGCCATGCTGAACACGCCATTGGCAGATGATTGCAGGTGCTATGTCAGCGATGAGGGAGACTATGTGCGGTACACCTTCTCCAGAGACACCATCTATCCGGAGAAGGAGTTCCACGGGGAAATTTCATTTCGCTGCAAGAAGATCTAGTGGTGGAGTCTCCTGCAGCGTGCCGGTAACATCAGGGCACTCGCTGCGATTTCATATGATTGATTTTCTGGTTTTGACATTTGGCTTGTTTATTGGACTACTCTTTCTGACTGCTGCCTGCCCTGACCTATGCCTGTTTATTTGACTACGCTAGTTTGCTGCCTGCCCTGACCCCGGCCTGTCCATCGACTACGCTTGTTTGCTGCCTGCCCTGACCTTTGCTTGACCAGCGACTATTCTTCTGCCTGACGATTTGGTACCTTGTGGTCTGTAGATGTGGTTCATTGCCGTGTTACTTTTCAGGGTGATCCCCGCTACATACCTTTAGTGCCCCCCTGCTTTTAAGGCAGGCCTGCACTGATGATCCCCCGTTCTCTCACAGAGTGCTAACCATTACACTATGGAACGTGCTTCAGGTCGTAACCCTTAAACCAGACTCCAAGTCTCCCACTAGAACTCCCCTTTGTATGTTCCCAAGGGTCCTCCTAGCACACGGGTACTTTCAGTGTCCCCTGATTTTCACTGTTGGCCCGCCCTGATTATCCTTGGTTCCCTCCTGCTGATGCTGCTGATGGACAGTCTGGCCGAGATTCAGAGTGCTAACCATTACACTATGGAACCTGCTTCAGGTCATAATCCCTAAACCAGACTCCAAGTCCCACACCAGAACTCCCCACTACTCCCTGGTGTCCTGCTTAATTGGAGCCGCCATGTCTTGCTGATAAGGGGTGAAGGGATAAATCAATCACCAGGACAATGGGAAGTTATTTGATTAAAGGGGTATTCCTAATGTAAAGGACCTGAAAAATAATATAATAATAATTAATAATGCTCCCCATGTGCAGGGTGATGTCAAAACCAATGTTGAGAGTGGTACCTGGCGGTTTTAAAAGAATTATGCAGATTTTACCTTTTGCTCCAACTGGGGTCTTGGTCAGAGACCTCCTCTCCCTCTGACAGTCTGTTATCTGATGTAGGAGACTCCCTCATCCCTGCTTGCCTATCACAAACTGTCTTCTGATCCTCACCCATCTGCCAAGTATCATCTGCCAGTGCCTGTACCCTCGGCGTGCTTCACCGTTGTATTCTGGTCCGCTGGGCCAGCCGCTACTCACACCGGGACCACCTCAAGAGGTAGCGACCTGGTAGTCTCCCCGCAGCGAAGTCCAGATCCCCGTACGGGGGTTAAAGGGTGAAGACTGGGGAGGCTACTTAGACAACGCCCTTAGAGGTGGCCCTAAGCCAAACCGGTGGAGTAGCACAGTGGGTCGACAACCCGCTGGTCATAACACTCGCTGCCTCTTCCTCTGATCAATGAGAGATGGAAATGTCCTATATTGGTGTTCTGACTCTTGAAGGGCCCATGCCTATCCCTGGGACAACTTACTCTGGTAATTGACTCTACTCTGGGCCTCAGTACTGCGATAACTACATCTAATAAGATAGAAGAGGCATCCTTTCCCTCTCACAGTATTCCAGCTGATGGAGTAGACTTGTTTATCCCGGAATCCTCTGCTGACTGAGGAGTTCATGAAGCATCTGTTAAGGACGCAACTAGGACAATGTAATAGAAATTGTCGACTCTCTAAAAAAGGAATTGCTCCAATCAGAGACCATTGCCAAATCACAGAATGAACTGATTAATAAAAATGAGGAAATGGAGAAAAACAATTCTGGACATAGGAGACCGATCCCTTCTCAACCACAATTGACTTTGAGGAATCCTGCATTTGGTCTCTAAGTCACCGACTTCATGAGATTTCTGCCTCCAGATGTCTCCACCGTAGAGAAAACACTGGCCCCAAAGCTGAAAAATCTTCCCCCAGAGTTGGACGACTTTACACAATCTCATCATCACATCGAGATCATTGCCTACAAATGGAGATTCCCATCAAACTAGTAATGTCCAAAAACATCCATCATTATGTCTTCACAACACGGCCTGCAGCTCTGAAAGTCTGAGAGAAATGGAAACTCCTGTCCCATCACCACCGAGATCCTCCGTCACCACCAACATAAAAGAATAATCCCGGAAACTCAATCATGAATGGACTATAGCTGGACGGGGATGGTAAGTCTAAATACTCACTGCTTTCCTGATGATAATTTAGGATGTGCTAATACTCGTTACATGATGTCGCTGCAGGATTCTGTCGTCTGAATACAAGTTCACACGACCACTCTCATTGTTTTACCTTGACCTTTTAGGCTGTGTTCACACGTTGCAGTCATGTCACTGTTTTTCCAAGACTCCATGGCAAAAATGCTTTTTTTTTTTTTTTTTTTTTGCAAAACCCCTGTGTTCTTGCTGTCACGTAGTGCAAACTGCAGAAAAAAATCTGTGATATGACCGCAATGTATGACATCCCCTTTAAGACTATCAAACATTCCTCCTTGGTACTGCCGCTGATCTGCAGATGTCTGTATTCTTTGGTTATGTATTTATTATATTTCAATATTAATCTTCAGATTGTCGCTGGTAGAAGATGGCGGCAAGTACAGATAAATAAATGCTAGTCTTATACGCAGCCTCTAGTTAGTTAGTTAGTTAGTTAGTTAGCTAGTTATACCTGTTTCTTGAAAAGCTGAGTGACTACTAATATTACCAGTATTAAAATTCCCATAACAGTTGGGTCCCAAAAGGCAAATGTGTCTCATCATCGAGCATTACAGGGGAAGAAGTGTAGAACATGGCAGATTTACCTTTCAGGAGTTTGGGAAAGCTGGGTGACATGCCAGTTAAGATTTGTAATGGAGATCTTATTGGTTATGGCCGAGCTTTCTGTTTTATAATAATAATCTACAGAATGTTGGTTTTGGTCTCCTCCGCTCAGGGTTTATAAGATTCCTGATTGAACTTGCTCTGAAATGTTGTGAATATTTCTGGTTTCTTGTAATTCCAGGTTTGCGGAGCTGCAGACATTCGGCTCCCTGACGTTCAGACCCATAGAAGATGGACATTGTGACGTCGTCGTCGAGAGGCCGACGTATATCATGAAGTTAGATGCAGGTAATGTGTACATCTGATTAGGATTGTCACGACTCACGTTACAAGAATTTGGACTTTGATACCGATACTTTGTGTAGTGTTGCGACTCTTGATACCAAAACGATACTTTGCCAACTGTAATAAAAAAAAAAGAAGTTCCATTCACTGATGTGAGGCACGGGGTGTGAAGAATTTTGAACCTCCATGTGCCGCACATTAAGTATTTCACATTACTTCATTTTTTTACTTTTTTAAACTTTAATGTACTGGCATATATCTATCTATATACCAGTACATTAGCCTGTGTACTGATGGGTATGACCTAACAACTGCCTGTTTACGAAGTATGCCCTAACAACAGGAATATACGGTCAGACAGCCTTGGTGTCCTTCAATGGACCCTGGATTGTCTGCCCATATATGGTATGTCCCTCAAGCATCACAGGGATTCCCTGTGACGCAATCCACGGGGCATCCCCCTTCTCGTTTTCCCCTTCAATGCTGCGGTCAGCTTCGATCACAGCATTCAAGGGAATAGCATCGCAGATCAGAAATTTCTCTGATCTCTGGCAATAAAGCCGAGCTGCGGCTGTGTAATACAGAAATTGCACCGCTCCTGACATCAAGTGTACGCACAGTCAGCATGAGGTGATGCGACCAGCTAATGAGCGGCGGCACCGGGACTGAAGACCGAATATGGGGGTGTTTTGCAGTGCGCCCGCCATGTTCTCTGTATTCAGTGCCAGCGCTCATTAGTGCAGCTCTGGCCGCATGCTGACCCCACGTGCACACTTGTCAGGAGCGGGGCAATGGCTGTATTACACGTGTATTACACAGCCGCAGCCCTGCTCTGACTACATTTATGTGAAATAACGTGTAGCACACGGACCCATTGATTTCAATGGGGCTATTCAGACATGCCTAAATTTTCACACCGCGAGTGTCCGTTGCGTGGAACTCCCTGCTTGTCCTATATTGGTCCGTGTTTGCAGAACTTGTCGCCTATTAATGTCTATGAGTGCATGAAAACCACGAACAGCACACGGACGACATCCGTGTTCTGTCTGTGTTTCACAAATCAATTACATAGAAATACTGATGCCAATACGCAACGCACACAGACATGAAATGTAGAAAAAACGCTGCGTTTTTAACGTGCACAAATCGGACACGCTCATCTGAATGTAGCCTTAGGCTCATTCACATATCCTTGTCCTTTTATATGGCTGCAATAAACTGACTGCATACAGATGGCTTCCATGGGCAGTCCGTTTTTTTCATTTTTTTTTCACGGACTCCTAGACCAGAATGGGTGAGACCGATCTGCAAATACTGACCGGGATAGGACCTGCCCTGAGTTTTTCAGATTGAGAACGCGGATCCCTGAAAAAAACAGATAGCACACTGAAGAAATGAACTGATGTGTGCATGAGCCCTAAGGCCCTGTTCACACAAAGATTTTTGGCGCTGATTTTGATGAGGAAACCGCATAGCAATCAGCGCCAAAAAACTGCAGAAATCGCCCCCGATGATTTCAATGGAAGGCAGAGCGTTTTTTTCCCGAGCAGCTTTTGGCCGCTCACGGGTTAAAAAAGAGCAGCATGTCCTTTCTTGCCACGGTTCCGCCTCTGACCTCCCATTGAAATCAAAGGGAGGCAGAAAAATCCTGCAGCGTTAGATTCCGAGAAAACCGCGTCAAAAAAGCGCAGGCAGGTCAAGATCTGCCTCAAATACACAGATTTTTTTTCTGCCTGCAAAAAACTGTGTGAACAGGGCCTACGGTTTCTTCCATGTAGCATCTCAACAATCTCCGGGTACTTGCTGTTCTCGGTAGGGGGGAAATGGGATGCGCCAAATGTTTACTGCACTCCAATCCCTTTATTTATATTCTAGGAAGGATTTTTAGAAGTGTAGTTCACAAGTCTTATGTAGCCTGGGAGGCGGCTGGCAGGGCATGTGCCAGGGGGTGCTAACCATTTACGAGGCTAGGGCAGAAAACGGAATGTTTGCCCCAGATGAAGAACAGCCGAGGTTATGTCTAGTGACCGCGCAGTCACGGCCTGTGAATAAATCTGTCTAAAACATAATACAGTCAAATTCCTGTAATCCGCCATCTGATAATCTAGAAAGTCTGATCATCCTGCCCTTGTTTCCGGCACAGAGCTGCAGAATAACCAGGAATCTGACAAGACTGGACTGGTTAACAGACATGGACACGGCTGCTAGGATTTCATTGTTTCCTTTATTCAGCCCTGGAAATTAGTTTTTTATATTATTGTGTGACTGTCCAATAATCCAGAATGTCTGATAATCCGGTTTTGTTGATTTTTATATGTTCACAGGAAGAGATGGTAGATTTTAGGAAGCAAATGTGAGTTTATTGTTACTAATATTGTAATTATTTTATTTTTCGTTGTTCCCAGGTGTAAATCTCTATCACCACTTCTGGGATTTTGTCAATCTCTATATTACACAACATATTAACAACTCCTTCAGCACCGACGTCCATATTGTCATGTGGGACACAGTAAGTATTTTTTTTTTCTTTCTTAAAGGGGTATGTGTTATAAAAATGGAGGCGGTGGGGTCCCTTTGTTGACCCTCCCCCTCCTCTGTTGGTCTGAATGTAGCAGTACTGTAACCTGTCATACGTGGATATCCATAGCTTGGCATTGCCAGCATGGAAACTTATCCTCTTTGGACAATTCCTTTTTGTTACAGGACCCTCCAGCAATCATCTGTGAACCTGATGCCAAGTGTTCATTTCCCCTGCAGCGCCACCACAGGGGAAATGAAGCATTACACGCTGCCTATTGAAATCAGTGGGCTCTCTCTGTAATGCCAGGACACTCTTTGTAGTAGTTCTGGCTTGTGCTCTGAAAAGGAACCCTGCCCGAATAAAACAGAATTCCCTCTTTGGGGATTTGAGATTGGGTTTTCTCCAGACTACCCCTTTAACTTCATAACATTGCTGGTTGCACACGCCCTAGTACAGGGGTCAGCACTCCAGCTATTGTGAAACTACAACTCCCAACATGCACTGGCAGCCAAAGACTTTATTATTATTCTATCCACATGCTGTCAGGCCATGCTGGGAATTGTAGTTCTACAACAGCTGGAGTTCAGAAGGATGATGACCCCCATTTTCTATGCCTATCCCGCTGTGTTCATCACGCTGTCCTCTGTGATGCTATGGCTACGCTCGGTACTCCGAGACAATCTGATGTCTCACAGACACCGAGAATGTGCAGCTGCATCCCCCTCCTCTTCCTCCGCTATTTCTTCTATTTTCTGTATTCCTGCAAATATTTTGAGGACTTTTACGTTTTCTGAACATATACAGAGAGCCTGCAGGCAGGGAAGGGAACTGTGAGGGGGGGGAGGGGACATGTTACTTTCCACTAATAAGATGTATTACAAAGTTTCATATATTCACATGAACTACGGATTAATACAAAAACATTATCACGATAGATACACTTTAATTAGTGTATAATAAAAAGTTCTACTTTCTAAGGTCAACTTTATAATATATTTTGTGTTTCAACGCCTCTCTATTTTCAAAATCCCTGCTCACTGTCAGTGAATGGAAACATTCTTATCCCGATCGTGTCTCGCTGACCCAGGTGCACGGTTTGGTTTCCATTACTGTCGGCCAAGACGTGGCCTCTTTATAGAGACTTTTGAAGCTGGAGTTTTCTGTTACCACCTGCAGCACTGACCCAGTCATACACAACCTCGGGGACAGATCTGATTATTCTTGGGCGTGAGAACAGGAAGCAAATTCTTCTATATTTTTACGGCGCTGGGAACACAGGCTGGTGAATTGCCAAGTGTACATTGTGCCAGTATGAGACAAGATTTTCTGTAATAGGAGGGAGAATTTTATTGGAGGCTCTATTAAATGGAGATTAATTCACCTGCACCAAATTCCTAATTCCCCCAAAAAATATCAAATAATACCCGGTTTTCCATAGACCCTAAGTGGTATCTAAGGCCTGATTTACACGAGTGTGTGCGTTTTGCACACGCAAAAAACGCTGCGTTTTTTTCGTGCGCAAAAGGCACATAACAGCTCCGTGTGTCATCAGTGTATGATGTGTTGCTGCGTGATTTTCGCGCAGCCGCCATCATTATGACACTCCGTTTGGATGTTTGTAAACAGTAAAGCACGTGGTGCTTTTCTGTTTACATTCAGAGAATGACAGCTCTTGCGCGAATCACGCAGTTCGCACGGAAGTGCTTCCGTGCGGCATGCGTGGTTTTCACACACCCATTGACTTCAATGGGTGCGTGATGCGCGAACAGTGCACAAAGAAAGGACATGTCGTGAGTTTTACGCTGCGGACTCACACTGAGCAAAATTCACGCACTGTCTGCACTGCCCCATAGCCTAATATAGGTGCGTACGACACGTGTGAAAAGCACGCGCGTATATTACGCTCGTGTACATAATAGACTTGAGTTCAATTTAACCTTTTGAAGCCTTTCCTTTTTCATTTTTACATTTTTCTAATACACTGTCAGTGCGTCAGTCTTCACTGTTGTTTTGGCATTCTATTCATAAATATGAAAATTATTGACACTGTTCATTGCATGAAAAATAATCAGAAAACCTGCTGTCTGTTTGTAGGGAACTCCTTAGTTTAAGAGAAGTGCAAAAATCGATGCTGATTTCATAATCTTTATAGGGTATGAAGCTCCATTTTTCCTGTTGCAGAGCAAAAAATCTCAGATTTCTGTTCACACAGCTATGGGGTTATATATGATACATTTCGGTCTTCTGCAGCCACCACTAGGGTGAGTTTGTTAAAGATCTATTTATTATGCAATTTAATAGTAGGTGTATGTAGGGAGCGCCCCCTAGTGGTGGCTGCAGGCACACATAATTTTACTATTTAAAGGATAACTACACGTTCAACAAACTTCTGACATGTAAGAAGTTTTGATTGGTAGGGGACTCAGCACTGAGAACCCCACCAATCGCTAAAACGAAGCAGCTGAAGCGCTCATGTGAGCGCTGTGTCACTTGGTTTCTGTTCGGCTCTTTCCGGAAAGCTGTTGTATCGGAGTACGGGCTCATAGACTTCCGGAAAAAGCTGAACAGAAATGAATCGGCTGAGCGCTCACACGAGCCCTTCTGCCGCTCCGTTTTACCGATTTGGTGGGGGTCTCAGTGCATGTACCCCCACCAATCAAAACATGTGACATGTCAGAAGTTTATTGAACATTTAGTTACACTTTAACTCTATGGCTGTGTGAAGGTAAGTTAAAGGGGTTGTATTCAATTGAATTAGAGCAGAGTTGCAGTACTGCAGCACGGCCACTATAGCCACGGAGCCATCTGCTTCTGACACCGGCCACTGCACAACATCTGGCGCCCGGAGGCAGCCTGGACAGCTGATAGGTGCGGTGTCGGACCCCCACCGATCATATGATGATAACCTATCCTGTGGATAGGTCATCAGTATGAAAAAACACCCCGTTCCTGGACAACCCCTTTAACGATTTGGGGCTCTTTATAAGAAAAATAAAAAAATGTAGTCCTAAACCCTATAAAATAAATAACCAAATAAATCAGCACAGAATTATAGTCATATAAAATAAAAATAAATCCTACACTTTAATCAGCGTCTTCCATTTTAAGAGCTGCTTGTATCTATTGTTCAATTTCTTGGCCCCTTGAGAAGTGATCAGAAAGTGATGACCAGTCCTGCTTATCTTTATTACTATCCTCCCTTCACAGCTCCCAAAATAAATGATTCAGGGTGGAGATGACCTTCCAGAGCCAGCGATCTCTACACAAAGAGCGCTATTTTTCATTCCGCAATAGAATTGAAAAATGATTTACCAAAGCCAGAGGTCGGCGCACCCCTTCCAGCGTTCACTTGTCGATCAGCAGTTGCACTTGGTCCCATAGGGTTTGGGTACATTCATGGGCTGTCTAGCGGGATAGGTAATCGGCTTATCCTCCCTGGGCAGATGGTTCTGCTTTCTAAAAGGAAATTGTCCCCGGCAACCTGTCGTGTTCTGGGCCAGACTGTGTCAAAGGAGAAAATCCTGATTTATAATCCACTGTAATCTCCTCAACCATTGAGATGTGAAGCTCCATGGAGACTGAACAATTCTCTGTGTCCGGGATCACAATGACCACATTATCATCTGCCCCTGACCATCTACTCCCTCTAATACGGTCTAGTTCAAGGCTGATAAGTGACGGTTCTGTGTTGCTTTTTTATTTGACATATCACAATCATTCATCTGGTATTATAAAAATGTGCCCCCCCCCCCCAGCTTGACCGCCACTCTATTTAAAATCCTCAAGGGTTCGGACCACCGTTCTCTCAATCGGTTGGGAATCCCGGTGTTGGGGCCCCCAGTGATCTGACAATTCTCATCTATCCTATGGATAGGTAATAATTGTCAATTCTGGGAATACCACTTTAATTGAGATGCTCTGAATATTCTTATAGCTGGCATAGTGTCTTAGGGTATGTTCACACACAAACTCGAAAACGTCTGAAAATACGGAGCTGTTTTCAAGGGAAAACAGCTCCTGATTTTCAGACGTTTTTTAAGCCACTCGCGATTTTCGCTGCGTTTTTCACGGACGTTTTTGGAGCTGTTTTCAATAGTCAGTAAAAAAAACGCTCCAAAAACGTCACAAGAAGTGTCCTGCACTTCTTTTGACGAGCCGTTATTTTATGCGCCGTGTTTTGACACCAACGCATAAAATAAAGGCTCGTGGGAACAGAACATCGTAATTCCCATTGAAAGCAATGGGCAGATGTTTGTAGGCGTATTAGGGGCGGTTTTTCAGGTGTAATACGAGGCGTAAAACAACCGAATTACATCTGAAACCACTGCGTGTGAACATACCCTTAGAAGTCCAACACACTGAAATGTAACGGGTTGTATGGACTGTATTATAGTCCAGAGCTGCATTCACGATTCTGCTAATTGTCAATGGAATGAGTCAACAAGCTTGTCGACAGACCCACCCCTGAGGGTATGTGCACACACACTAATTACGTCCGTAACTGACGGACGTATTTCGGCCGCAAGTACCGGACCGAACACATTGCAGAGAGCCGGGCTCCTAGCATCATAGTTATGTACGACGCTAGGAGTCCCTGCCTCGCTGCCGGACAACTGTCCCGTACTGAAAACATGATTACAGTACGGGACCGTTGTCCTACAGCGAGGAAGGAACTCCTAGCGTCGTACATAAGTATGATCCTAGGAGCCCGGCTCCCTGCACTGTGTTCGGTCCGCTAATTGCAGCCGAAATACGTCCGTCAATTACGGACGTAATTAGTGTGCACATACCCTGACAGTTTAGCTCCTATAATACAATGGAGCAGTTAGTCTTCTCTACATCAGATCCTGGTATAAGATGACCCTTCCCAGAGTGTAAATCACTATAGGCTCTACAGCAATCTCTGTGCAGACACTGAGTTGACAAGTGGTAGTCTGCAGAATTATGAATGCAGCTCTGGACTATAATACAGGTTGTAATTCAGATTGGCTGGACTTCAGAATTTAGCATATCCTATTTTCCTGAAAAGTTTAGGGATTTGGATTAGGATCTTTGCCAATGTGCCTTCTGAGAGGCTTCTGACAGAGATCAGCATTGACTCCGCTGGTTATTCTATATAGTACAGAGGTGCCTCTTACTTCCTGAGTGAAATTGCGTCCCCTACTTTCCAAATTGAAGATGAGAAGATTCAGGGATGTCTGCCAAGTCCCCTGCAGTCAGAGAAGGGTCCTGTCTGAGGTGAACTTCTCATCTTGCCGCATGGATGGTGCACCCCTGTCTGCACAGTAATTATTCAGCAGAGTTTTTGGTGCAATGTAGAGAATTTGGGATTAGATGCCTTTGTACTAAACACGTTTTTTTCTGCAGAGCTTCTATGGCTATGGCGATTTGTTCAGCGAGACGTGGAAAGCTTTTACAGATTACGAAGTTACACACTTGAAAGCGTACGATTCTAAACGGGTAAGATGTTCCAAATATATTTCTCTTTGTTGTTTTATCATTTTTAAAGTTTTTTTTGTTTTATAGTTTATTGTTGTTTTAATGAAAAGTTTGGTAACTTTATAATATACTTGCTGCTTCAGTTCTTCCCCATTTTTTTTAAGATCCCTGCTTACTGTCAGTGAATAGGAATATTCTCGTTTACATCCAAAAGCTGAAACCTCATCGTATGTAACTGACACAGGTGCAGGGCTATTTCATTGTACCAGAGCTTTCTCTTGTAATAAGCCATCCTGCTGTGCCATCTAGATGTGATCATAACAGGTTTTCAGCCTCTGGATGTTTACTGTTTTCATTCACTGGAAGCAAGGAAAGACCATGAAAATGAAGAAGAATTGAAATACAAAGTACTGTAGAAAGTTGCTGATTTTCAGCAGGAAGACAGCAGAGAACGTTAAGAAATGCCACAGTGATCAGGCCATGGAGGGTCCGGACAAAACAGAAATGTTAAATTACCATTCCAAGGATATCCTACTATTTTGAGTTTACAGCTCCTATTCAGTCCTATGTCTCCATGGTTACAGGCTACAAGTAAACGCTCTGTAGTTGGATCCTGCAGTCATATTGCAATCCATCTGTCCCCTACTTGCTTGCATATACTTGGCAGGAACAGCAAGAAGTAGGGGACAGTTATTTGCAGGATCTGACAGCACATTGTTTGTTTGTAGTCTGTAACCATGGAAACACAAGTCTTCATTGGAGCTGTAGATCCAAAACATTAGGAGATTTTTAATCAAGACTATTTGCAATGTTAATTCATTTTTTATTTTGCATGCAATGGGGGAAATTAATATTAATGGTTACAAAGGTGGACAAGTGACTGTTTTTAATTTAAAGGGGAAGTGCTCTATAATCACGAGCATGCGTGACTGCCAGTAATGTGTGTTATCTGAATTTTGCACTAAAAAATTGCAACTGCTCCAATTGGGAATGGTGATGTATAAAACAAAGTTAGACTTGGGGGTCATTAGTCATGCTTTTCTGGACATATTTGGTAATATCCCCTTTTGTATTTATGTTCCTTTAAGGACGCTGTGTTTGCGCTTCTGCCCAGAATGAGATACGGGTTATTTTACAACACGCCGCTGGTAAGCTCGTTATCCGGAGATGTGACGGGTGACAGAAGAAGTATTGTTTGAAGACAGGAGATGCGTGCTTTATTAGTGCAGCCAATTTCAGCGCTTTTTCTTTCTCTAGATCTCAAATTGCCGCAGCACGGAATTGTTCAGAGCGTTTTCACAACATGTGCTTTTCCGGCTGAATATTTCCCAGGAAACTTTAACCCCTTAGTGACCACCAATACGCCTTTTCACGTGAGTCACTAATGGGCTTTAGGCTAGACTGACGCCTTTTCACGTCAGCCTAGTCTAAGTCCTGCACGGGTCTCCCGTTCAGGCAGGAGCCGGGGCTCTGCTGTCTGATGACAGCTGAGCTCCTGCTCCAACGCCCGCGATCGAAGTTTACTTCGATCGCGGCCGTTTAACCCGTTAAATGCCGCCGTCAATAGCGACCGCGGCATTTAACTTTGTTTACAAAGGGAGTGCGCTCCCTCTGTCACCCATCGGCGGCCCGCGAATGCAATCGCAGGTCTCCGATGGGGTGTCATGGCAGCCAGGGGCTTGATAAAAGCCCCCAGGTCTGCCCGGAGGCACGTCCTAACAGATTGCCTGTCAGATTTACACTGACAGGCAATAATGCTCTGGTATACGAAGTATACCAAAGCATTATAGCAGCGATCGGAACATCGCACAGTAAAGTCCCCTAGTGGGACTAATAAAAGAAGTCATCAAAGTGAAATAAAGATTATTAATAAAAAGTACAGTAAAAAAATAAATAAAATAATTTTTTTCCATAAAAAGTGTAAAAAAAAAAAAAAAAAAGTACACATATGTGGTATCGCTGCGACCGTAATGACTCCATTAATAAAGTTAATATGTCATTTAAACCGCAAGGTGAACACCGTAAAAAAAAAAACGCAAAAAACCATGGCGAAATTGCAATTTTTTTCCATTGCCCCCCAAAAAAGTCATAAAAATGAATCAATAAGTCCCATGCACCCCAAAACAGTACCATTCAAAACTACGTCTTGTCCCGCAGAAAACAAGCCCAAAAAATCACTACATTGATGGAAAAATAAAAAAGTTACGGCTCTTGGAAACGATGCAAAAGCAAATAATTTTAGTTCAAAAGTGTTTTTATTGTGCAAAAGTCGTAAAACATAAAAAAACCTCTACATATGTGGTATCGCCGTAATCGTACCGACCGATAGAATAAAGGTAACATGTTATTTACGTCGCATAGTGAACGTCGTCAATTTAAAAACGCATAGAACAATGGCGGAATTTCAGGTTTTTGTTATAATCCCCCCCAAAAAGGTTAATAAAAGTTAATATAAAAATTATATGCACCCAAAAATGGTGCTATTAAAAAGCACAACTAATCCCGCAAAAAACAAGTCCTCATACAGCTATGTAGACAAAAAAATAAAAAAGTTATAGCTCTTTGAATGCGACTATAGAAAAACGAATAAAATAGCTTGATCATTAAGGCCTAAAATGGGCTGGTCACTAAGGGGTTAAAGGTGCGCTATAAATCAAGATGAGGGTTTGTTCCCGGGCACAGTTCATTACAGTCATAGATATATATATTTTTTCTTTTTTAAAGCCTTCTGTAGGGATAAAGTAGAGCGCCACCATTCTCGTAAATTATACAATTATTCATAGCCTGCCAACAATATATGGAGTACTTTTTCTTTTGTCAGACTGTTCAGGAACATATAACGTTAGATGGGAGGCCGGAGACTATAAAAGAGGTGCTGTCCTTATTGCTGCATTCCTCTATTGAAGCGAATTGGCCATCAGGCCTTGTACCCACTTTTATGCCCTTATTTGCATAGCCCTCGGTGCAATAAAAGTGGAATAAGAGTCGGTAACTTCTAAACTGATGCAACATGAAAGCCAGTCTGGTTACAAGCTGATCCAATGATTTCTTCCAGTGCAGTCTTCGGCATACCTGACCCCTACTGGTGGGTATTGAGGAAGGCACTTGCAGTGGGGAAAAGCATAAAGATTACATATACAAGATTAGAAAATAATGGCTGCTATTAAAACAGCGCCATCTTGTCCACAGGCTGTGTCTGGTATTGCAGCTCATTCAAGTTCTTGGAGCTGAAGTGCAATACCAGGCACAGCCCATAGACGAGTGGTGTTTTTTTTTTTTTGTCTTGCAAAAAATGTCATTTGACCACAACGTGTGAATAGATCCATTATTAACTGATTTACTTTCATTTTGGCTCTAGGAGGAGAAAATTCGAGTCACCATTCTTATACGCAGCACAGAGTTTCCAAAAATACTGAACTAAGATGAGGTAATCATTACCTTTCTGTGGGTGGCGATGCCCTGGGGTCATTTCTAACCACAGACGCTTCGTCTTTGCTCTGTGATCATCGGAAATAACATTGTGGCAACGAGTCTCCCAGGAAATCCGTAAAATAAAAATACAAATTAGCCAAATGGATAATAACGCTAAACATATTTCTTACTGATGTTCTCCCTCAGCTGGTCCATGCCTTGAAGTCTGTCCCACTCTTTCAAGTCACTGTGGTGGATTCCAAATATAGGTACGTAATATTATGTTTATAATATCCGAGAACGAGCTGATAATGCTTATCCAAGGTGAAATACACTGCGGGACGAATCCTAAATGAGGCCACGTGATCTGGAACAGCATATTTGAATAATAGATGGTCGGTCCGTTGATGAAAGGTGAAGTTTCATGAGGACATTAGGGCATCTAGACTTCATAGGGGGGGCACTTTGGACCCCTTCTATGAGCCAGAGCCGGCCCGTCTATGTATTACGTGGTCGGCCACTCATTTTAATGGCGGCCATGTAATACTACATTTTCCCGGCAGAGACCTCTGTAGGGGAAATATCTGTCCGGATGCCGATAACCGCAGATCACTGGGGGTTTCTAAATCTGTTGCCGTACAGCAGGTTTTTCACCAGGATTTTTATATATTTTGTTGCATTAAAGGGATATTTCTACAGAACACATTTATAGCATATCCATAGGACAACATATAATTGGCCGCTTACAGACCTGCGACCGACTACAATGTGGAAATCCGTGCACATTCACAGCCCCATTCTCCCTGCAGTGGCCAGTTCGCTCCTACACGTAAACTGAGACCATGGGATCCCATTCTCCTAACAGCTGGGGGTCCAAGAAGTGGGGTGTAGTCCTATGGATATGCCATAAATGTATCTTATTGAAATACCCATTGAATTTTATATTTTGCCTCTACACACCTTCAAGGGCCTGCTGTAGGGATTGTCAGGGTCCCAGTGGTCAAACCTCCACCAATCAGTAAGTACTACTTTGCTGAGACTGCTATTTGCAAGAATACACCTTACAGGATAGGTGATAATTTTCTCATCGCTGGGGGCTCCACCGAACACTCGTTCTTCCTCACTGCTGAACCGCAGGAGGACATTAAATGTAGCGGTGGTCGAACATGCGCTGCCGCTCTATTCAAAGTCTATGGGAATGACCGAAACAGCCGAGTACAGCTGTTCCCATTATTTTCATAGACCGTGAATGAAGCGGCAGGCGCATGCTCGATCGCTGATCCATTCAAGCTCATCCTCACTGAAGGGGGTGCGGTGAGGAGGATCTATGGGTCTGGGACCCCCGTTCTCATGATTGAAGGGGTTCCTAGCAGTGGTGCCCCCAGCGATCAGAAAATCGTCACCTGACCTGTGGATAGGTGATCATTTATGATTCTGGGTAAACACAATAAGACCGTAAAGGACAAGTTTTATTAATTACCGTTATCAGGACATTGGTTCCTTCAGTCATAACAGATTGAGCACTATACAGTGAATGTCCGCCCTTCAACCATTTTGTTATTGTAATCTAAACAGGTCCAAAATGATGCTGATTATTTCTTAAAGAGTAACTAAACGTTCAACAAACTTCTCACATGTCATAGTTTCACGTCAGAAGTTTTGATTGGTTGGGTGTCTGAGCACGGAGACCCCCACCAATCGCTAAAATGAAGCGGCAGAAGCGCTAAGCAGGTTCATTTCTGTTTGGCTTTTTCCGGAAAGCCGATGTAGCGGTGTACGGGCTCATAGACGTTCTATTGAGTCTGTACACCGCTACATCGATTTCCAGAAAGAGCCGAACAGACATGAAGGGGCTGAACGCTGACACGAGAACTTCTGCCGCTTCGTTTTAGCGATTGGTGGGGGTCTCAGTGCTCGGACCCCCACCAATCAAAACTTCTGACATGTCACTATGACATGTCAGAAGTTTGAACATTTCCTTACCCTTTAATATATATTAATGGTGTTTTTTCTGATACAAAGCTCCAAATCCCCTGCAAAGACATAATATTTTTTTATTTTCACTTTCTTTTATATTTTAAAAATTCTTTATTAAATATCAATAAAAGAAAACAAACATTATCGTATCCAGTACTTACAGACACCATGACACTTTAACAAGTTGTGTAGACAACTCCTTCAGACAACATATCCATTCGACTGCGCTATTGATGCTGCCAAAAAAACGGAAACCTTAAGGAACGGAGACAAACGGAAACCATTAGCAACGGAAGCGTTACCATTGAAATCACTGGTAAGGCTAACGGAAAGCTATGGTTTCCGTCTGGTTTCCGTTCGTGGGTTCTCCTGACGGAAAGGTTTGACGGAACCACGAATGGAACCCCGAGGCAGATGTGAACGAAGCCTCACTTCAATGGAGGTTTACTGCAATACCAGACACAACCTATGGACAGGTGTGGCGCTATTTCTGGGAAAAAGCAGCCATGATTTTCTAATCCTGTATAACCCCTCTCTGTCTATGTAGCAATTTGAAGTTCTAAAAGGCAATGTATTGATAGTTCTCTCCATAACTGCAAACCCTTCATTGTATGTTTCTCTAGATCTCTTGGATTCCTTGAACAGCTGAAGATCACACATAACTCTGACATATTTATTGGGCTTCACGGGGCCGGACTGACTCATTTACTCTTTTTACCAAACTGGGCAGTTATATTTGAGCTGTAAGTCATTTTCTGTGTTCTCATGTGTAATATGGTTGCCTCTCCTAGAATGTCTTCTCCTTTTGCATTAGGAAATTGCATGACTAGCAATTCCTTCATATATTGTTATTGTCATCGTCTTCTATTCGGGTGAGGGGCCCTGTGCTGCAAATACAGGGAGTGTGAGTCCCTGAAGGGTCCTGATTGGATTGGATTGTGAGTCCCTGAAGGGTCCTGATTGGATTGCACCAGTTTGTAAAGGGAGAGTTTTCCATAACAACATTATATTTAAGAATTACTATGTGTGTCTGACTGCAGAAAGTCGGCCTTCATTGCTATACTAGACAATCCTTAATGTCTATTGCGCAACAACTAGTGGCGTACCTACTGTAGAGGCAGACCCTATGACCACGCTAACGGGCCCATGGTAAAAGAGGGCCCGGAACTGAACAACTTCTACGGCTTCCTTTAAAACACTGTCTCAGTGTTTACTTGCAGCCACCACTAGGGGGAGCTCACTGCATATAGATTTATACAACTCCCATTGAGTTCAATACATATACAGTGAGCTCCCCCTAGTGGCGGTAGGGAAAGCAGGGAATTTGGAGTTTGTGAAAAGCAGAGCCCCAACCCCTATTTTCAAAAGAACAGTGAACATTAACTTAAAAAAAAAAATAGTTGGAGCTTTCAGTAGGGGGGAGGGAATTCTGAATTTAGATATGGGGCACTATGGTTTCTGTGTATGCCCCTGATGATGACATTATACTAATGGTCCTGTTGGTGCAAATGTTTCAGCAGTACAGCTTTTAGAGCTAGTTTTTTTTTTTTTTAGCAAGCGTGCTGATCTGTCCATATATTCACATTTCTAGAAATGGCCTACCATGACGACACCGAATGGAATTTTCAATAAATATTTATAGACTTTAAAAATAAAAGCTAAGTTCTTTTCCCACGAGTCATTTGTGCAAGGTCAGCTCGGCATTCACGCAGCCCATATCTGTATGTGGATTATCAGAATCTGCGTATACCAGCGTCCATTAATCACAATGACAATGTCCCAGATCCATTAGTACATGTGCACCTCTGACTTGGTGTATTAGTAATCTTACCCTATTCATCTTATTTTAAGGGCACTTCAGAACAGAAGGGTTATATCAAATATTTAGAATAGGCATGATGAGAATTTGACATGTTGTATTGATACACATAGCATTTAATATACAAGACAAAACGTATAGAACCGCTAATTTTGAGAATTTTAGGAAGATTGCAGGACCAACCTTTGCCATTATGTATTTGTATCGAAATTCATGCACGGTAAACACGTGGCATTGCAGTATAATAGCCATTTTTGTTTTTGCAAAACTGATTCAGTTGGTGCGTGGCATAACTAATGCACCTCCAGCATACGTTGCGCTGTGCGCCCTCTAGAGGTGTGAATGGGTAAAATGTTGCCTTTAGATTCAGGCATGTTAGTAGCGAATAATGCAGAGTACAAGTGTGAACAGGGCAGATAATAGTTTTGTCTTCTACCATATTATTGCATGTGTTTACCCTGCAGGGGCGCCGTTGCGTAGAATACTGTACATGTGTGATCTTCTTTCCCTAGGTATAATTGTCAGGATGAGAGGTGTTACTTGGACTTGGCTCGACTTCGAGGAATTCACTACATCACATGGGAGAAAGCAGATAAAATTTTCCCTCAGGACAAGGTAAGTCCTGCTCACGATACCAGGGGTATTACCCGATCAGAGGGTTTACATTAAAAATGACTCATTTAGCCAGCTGAGGTCTTGTTAAGGGCTGATATACCATAGAGAGAGCCTAAGCAGCTGCTATGGGGCCCTAAGAGAAAGGGGGCCCTGGGTTGGTTGGTCCCATCTCTTTGCTACTGGGTGTCAAGAACCTAGGACTCCCCTCTCCAGAGGAACTGAATTTTTAGCAGCAGGAAAGTGGGCATTGGCCCAAGTGTCATGGAAAGGATGTGGAGGGGAAACAAACTGTTCTTTTTACTGGGTGGCAAAACCAGCACCATATTAAGGGCCCATTTCGATCTTTGCTATGGGGTCTGCTTTCTTCTATGTTTCATTGACAACATTTTTGCTGCTCATGACCATGGACAGATATTTTTTTATCTCCTGCAAGTAAATGACGGTTTCTATTGTAGGACAGCATGCAGAGATCTTAAAACCGGGAGAAACTGATACATAAAGTATATTGGAAAATTATATAATTTTTCATTATACAAAGAATAAGGGTCAGTTCACACGTTGCGTAAATACTGTGGGTTTTCTGCAACGGAATTCGTTGCGGAAAATCCACAGCGTAATACGGTAGTGGCAAAGTGGATGAGATTTAAACAAATCTTTACGCTGTGTCACTTTATGCAGCGTATTCGCCCTGTGTGAACTCAGCCTAAAATTTATTTGCAGAAACCGAATACCCCTTTTTAATTTTTGAGTAGTGATTTTACGAGAATATTCGGACATAAAGCCCTCGCTGTTGTGTGTTACTCCCCGCACGTTCACATGGTGTCGCTCTTGACTCTTTCCATTCACATTTTTTGTTAGATTATATTGTTCTCTCCCATTATTAGGCTTCTTCCATTGAGTTGTGACACATTTCAGGCTGTGGCAGGATCAAAAGTAAATTAATTGGTCATTAGTTCAACCTGTCAATAATTCTCCTCGTGTCCCGTGTAGAAAAAAAAAAAAGATCAATATGTCCTGGGGGCTTTAAATGAAAGTTGTTTTCTGTAACCAGAATGACCTCATTAACTTGTCCTTCAATGGAGAGAATAACGTGCCCGAGAATGACAAAGCTTGTTATGCCGTCTAATTAAGGGACATCACCCGACTTTGGGAGAACACCCAAAATTCACCAATTACGCCTTCGATTTTGCTGAATTTTTCCGGCTGGTCAGCACTTCGGCAGAGTACGTGTCTCGTCATCCTGAGTGGCCGCTCCGAAGAGGTCGTGATGAACTGTAATCGTAAAAAGAAGGAATTACCTCGAAGAATATGTCCTCGGTTCTATTTTATAACATAATAAATTTTTATTTATTATAAAAAAGTTTTTTTAATTATAATTGTTGGAATTTGGTGAGTTTGAAGTAAATGCATTAAACCCATTTTAGCTTCTATTTACCAGTTTTTATCATTTTCTTTTATTTTTTTGCTCCCCTCACGTTCATTCATCCAGAACAGGCAGTATTGTGCATGCGTTATTTTCTACACAAGCCGAAATCCAACATGCATCAGTAAAATTCATAACCATTTTCCTAAAGTACAGCAGATAGGTTAAAAAAATCCACTTACCTATAAGTTGTAACTAAAGGGATTGTCTCCTCTCGACAACCAATCCCCATTTTGCCTATTAGGCCCTATTGACGTCATAGAGGGATGGTACCCTGCTCGAGACCCCTTATATGATCTAGAACAGAGAGCTTCTGACAAGCTGACTGACCCAGTCATCCATGTATCACAAGGAAGGCCATTCATTTCATTGGCTAGATGTAATACTTAATTTCACCTGTAGTGGCCGCTGCCGGGGAAGTGAGCAGCCGACGGTAACCTCTCTTAGCAAAATCTGCTACGTGTCGGGGAGCCAGACCCACTCTCATAGTAATGAGACGACACAACCCCTTTAAATATTTTGTGCTAGATTTACCATTGCTCCTGTATCATCCAGTGGCTTTAGAACCATTGAGAGATATGGGCACATGACCACAACCGTTGTGTTTATCTGCCCCATAGGATTTAATAAGGGGGAGGGGTGCCTTTTTTTTAATTTATTTTTAAGGTTTCTATTCAGAAAAAAACGATATTAAAAAAAAAAATCTTCCAATTTCATGTTTTTAACAAGTCCTGGATTCAGCTCTGTCCGATAATATATACGTATAGCTAAAAAAACACTTATGGGAGGCTGGTTATACGATTATTATTGGTCGATTTTGTAATAAAAAATAATAAATCATGTTTTTATTAAGTGGAAATCATTTTGTAAAATGAAAAAAACTTCCTAAAAAAGTGATTGTTTTGTAAGACATCTTTGTGAATAAAGCATGATTAAATGGTAACAAAAACGTCATAGTGACGTGTCAGAAGTTTTGATCGGTGGGGGTCTGAGCACAGAGCCCCCCACCGATTGCTAAAATGAAGCGGCAGAAGTGCTACGGTGAGTTCTGAGCTGCTTCGTTTCTGATTGGCTTTTCTCGGAAAGCCAAGCAGTTGGTGTACGGGCTCATAGACTTTCTATTGTGACCGTACAGCAATTTCTCATCTTGCCGACAAAAGCCGATCAGAAACGAAGTGGCTCAGCGCTCACCCGAGCGCTTCTGCTGCTTCATTTAAGTGATCGGTGGGGGGCTCAGACCCCACTGATCAAAATTTCTGACTTGTCACTATGACATGTCGGAAGTTTTTTGAAAGTTTAGTTAGCTTTTGATATATCTCGTACTTTTGCTCAATGAACTGGTGTCACGTCAAGATCTGACTAAGTCCTCATGCACATGCCACTATCAAAAGTGTATAGCATACCCTTAAAGATCCCTTTGGCACCTCTCCTGCACTACAAGGCCACCGTCCACCCGCAAGCAGGGAACGGAAACATCTCCATTCAAGTGAAGTGGACTGTGCTCCACCGTTTAGGAAGTGATGGCCTATCCTATCCCTATTTTTAATGCTTTTTAACATAAAGTTTTTATTTTCTTTGTTTAGACCTCAAATTTTTCCATCCATGTAAAAAAAAAAAAGGAAAAAAATTTCATAGAATGGAAGGATCCCAGACCATAAGGAGGGATCCACATGGGATTATAGTCATCCCTTATGTGGATTTCTTATGATTTTGGCGGGAATTTTCCCGCCAATTTTGCTGTTCTCTGGTCAGATATGCCCAGGGTAGCAACAGCTGGCTATTGGATGCTGCTGGGGTCTCATGTGACCCAGCAACAAGGGAAGATCTTCCCTGGTACCCAGTAACCGGTAGGTCATTGGGCTTCTTTTGCTCATGTGACCTACCTGTATGGGTTTAAATTGTGGCTTGTACCAAACCCGCAGCCTAAAGAAGGCGATACTTGGAAGCACCACGCCTATCCTCCCTTATGTTATATATTTGTTATGTCACAGCTTTTTATTAGACTGGGGGTAAAATTAGTCTTTGAAGTAGATTGTTTTATGGATTGATTTTATGTCTGAGTTATATGATGTGTGTTTTATATTTATATATATATATGTAATTTTATAAAAATGTTTTCCTTTTTATAACGTTTTAATTAATAAAGAAGGCCATGTTTTACCACCTACAGGTTGTCTATCTCTTTTATTTGATTTTGTTGCATGGTTGTAATTTATTGGGTAATGTATGATTTATATTCCCGTGTTTGTACTAGATAATGTCCTAAACGGGTTCAGAGTGTGATGGATGCAATAGATGGAAAATGGAAGTAAGTAGATAGTCCGACAGCTAGAGATTGGATAGATATAAATATTAGGCCCTGTTCACACAGTTTTTTTGGTGCCGATTTTGACGAGGAAACTGCGTCGGAATCAGTCCAAAAAAATTTCCCAAATCTTTTCCCATTGCTTTCAATGGGAATGAGAGGTGGGGTTCGCTCACGGTAAAAAAAGCAACATGTCCTTTCTTGAGGTGTTTTCCGCCTCAAAAACCCCCTTAAAATCAATGGGAGACTGAAAAAACCGCCACAGCGGTTTCGATGAGATAGGTATGCGGGATAGATATAGAGATCGATTTGGATAGATAGACAGATTAGACCAATATGGATACATGAGATACATACATTGTGGATCATTAATGGATTAGTAGCGTTATTCTTTCCAGGTCACTTTTCTTCTACTGTCAGAGATGTGTTCACAAACAATTTAAACAACCTAAAGAAAGTATATAAAATCCCAGCGATCTCCAAGGACATCATGAAATGAATTATGGAGTTCACTTTCACCAGGAAGACTAACCTTACCCCACAAAAATGTGGAGGAGCTTCTGGTTGCTGTAGATCAGATGAATGTGTTCGGGTATGTTCACATGTTCACACGCCCTATTTACGGACGTAATTCAGGCGTTTTACGCCTCGAATTACGTCCGAAAAAATGGCTCCAAACTTTTTTTTTACGCGCCGCTGTCGGTGTGTAAAAAGACACCCGCCTCAAAGAAGTGCATGTCACTTCTTGGGACGTAATTGGAGCTGTTTTCATTGACTCCAATTAAAACCATCTCCAATTACGTCCGTAAAAGACGCCGCGAAAAACGGGTGCACTTGTCAAAACGTCTGAAATTCAGGAGCTGTTTTCGCCTGAAAACAGCTCCGTAATTTCAGACGTAATTGGTGTTGCCGTGTGCACATACCCTTAGGCTGGAGTCACACAAGCATGTTCGGTCCGTAAAGGACGGAACGTATTTCGGCCGCAAGTCCCGAACCGAACACACTGCAGGGAGCCGGGCTCCTAGCATCATAGTTCTGTACGACGCTAGGAGTCCCTGCCTCTCTGCAGGACAACTGTCCCGTACTGTAATCATGTTTTCAGTACGGGACAGTAGTTCCACGGAGAGGCAGGGACTCCTAGCGTCGTACATAACTATGATGCTAGGAGCCCGGTCCCTGCAGTGTGTTCGGTCCGGGATTTGCGGCCGAAATACGTTCCGTCCTTTACGGACCGAACATGTTCGTGTGAATCCAGCCTTAGGCCGGATTCACACGAGCGTGTGCGTTTTGGGCGCGCAAAAGGTACATAAAAGCTCCATGTGTCAGCAGCATACGATACGCGGCTGCGTGATTTTCTCTGTTTTTATGTTTGTAAACAGAAAAGCACGTGGTGCTTTTCTGTTTTCGTTCATAGTTTTGACTACTGTAGCGCGCATCACGAGCGGCACACGGAAGTGCGTCCGTGTGCCGTGCGCGGTTTTCACACACCCATTGACTTCAATGGTTGCGTGATGCGCTAAAAACGGGCAAATATAGGACTTGTCGTGAGTTTTACGCAGCGGACATACTCTGCGTGAAAATCACTGACAATCTGAACGGCCCCATTGACTAACATAGGTCCGTGCGACGCGCGTGAAAATCACGCGCGTTGCACGGACGTATTATACGTTCGTCTGAATAAGCCCTTAGAGATCATGGAGCTGTGCAGTAAAATGTTGAGACCTCGATCACTGTCCTGAACTTCACCACACAGCGTTATTGAACATCCGAGGAATAATTAGAACTATCAGCGATGGAAATTCCCTCAAGAAATCCCCCAGCCTGAGACATACTGTACTCCGTGTCAGAAGAACAAGAAGCTACAAAAAGAGAGACAACTGCATCCAGTCGATGTTCTTATCAACCAAGAGGTTCACAAGGTGAGAAGACTAGTTTACATTTTTTTTCAAGGTATTACTCTAGGGAGCGCTCCTGTTATCATCTTTGTCTCACACTGTATTTTCCTAAGGTACTGTATACATTTCACTTATTAATGCCGACCTAGCCAAGTGAGCACACAACAAAGTAAGCCTGCGCACCCAAATAGAGTACCAACCATCTACACATCATTCCAATAAAGGAGTTTTGCCTTTGCATAGTTCTCCAAGGGGAGCACAATACAACTTCAATGCTACAAATACCTAACCTGAATGTCACATCTGCACCTTCCTCTTCTCTTTTGAAGATGTTAGTGTACAGAGTAGTAGGGGAATTGACCAGACATGATGTGCTGCCTCGTGGACTGTCCTATATTTCCAGAGCGAAGGAAAGCTCGGTGGTCTGGCCAGTTGTAGACTTCATCCCTAACATCTGACACAGACCAAAATAAGTATTCGGCACTCAAAGCTAAAGTTTTAAGAAATCTCAAATGTGCCAACTACAGCGGTCAGCCGCCATTCGGAACGAAGCGCCAACTACTGGATGTACCAGCAATCAGAATGGCACAGTGCCTGATGAAGGTCATGTAATGACCGAAGCGTCGCACTAAGTCTCTGGCATCTACAACCACTTGAAAAGAATCAAGATTTCTTCTTTAAACTTAAGCTTTGTGTGCCAAATACTTATTTTGACTACGATTGGGTTGGGACCCTATTCGTGCACCTACATCGTCTAGTGCGTTCTGAACCACTACTTATCTGACACAGACCATCCTGGAGCTGAATGTCTCTGAGGCTGCTCTTTCAAAGTTGCTAATGTAGCTCATCTGGGCTCCATAGACCCAACCTTTATATATGACTCCTAGAGAAATGGGTTAGTGAAAGAAAAAGGTAAAATTCAGATCCTGGAAGCCATTGAGGATGTCAACCTTTGGAGCTTGATTGGCACGTACGCCATATTTTCAGAGTAATCCATCAGATGTCTCAAGAAGAACATTTTATGAGAAAAGGACAATGTTGATGAGATTGCAGGTCCTCCTGTTTCTAACTCACATAATTATTACCCAGCATCCAGGTAAATAGTGCATACAAAGTCCAGAAAAATAACCAGACGACTGTCCAGATAAACATTGGATACAGCGCCCAGAAATGGTGCATTGTGCCCCGATAAATATTTCCTTAAAAGGATTGTCCGAGAAATTAAACTAGTTGCATGGAATGTTTTAAAATGAAAAAAACAGCCATTACTCTCCTGTTAAATCCCCTGCGCCCATGATCTGGTGATTGAAGAGACTACCCTACGTGGATCGACACCCGCTACAAAATTCTCACCCAAAAAGTAAGATATGGAATAGGTTACCCCCTTCTATGGCAGATCGAATAGCCGTAATTAAAATGATAATATTACCCCAGTTGTTGTATCCACTGATTAACAGTCCCATGTGGATAGGAGAAAAGACGTTTAAATGCATAAAAAGTTTAACCCCTTCCCGACATTTGTCGTAAGTATACGACATGGAAAGCCAGTGCTTCCCGCAAAATGTCATATACTTACGCCAAATGTTTGGCACCGGCTCAGAATCTCAGTCGGTGCCATCATCGCCGGATCTCAGCTGTATCTGACAGCTGACATCCGGCTGTAATGGCGGGAACAAAAATTAGCTTCGATCCCCGCCATTAACCCCTTCAATGCAGCATTCAAACATGATCACTACATTTAAGCTGTTTGCAGCTCATCGGAACCACAGCAAGGAAATTGCCGGGGTTCCGGTGGCTGCAATAGCAACCGGAGGCCTAATACTGGCCTCCCAGTCTGCCTAGCACGGAAGCCGGTCAAGATCCGCACGGCGGCGGAGCCTGATCGGCTTCCGTAGCCGCCGGCAAGATGGCGCCGACTCAGGAGCTGATCCGGCGTCATCAGCGGTGGAGGTCACCTGTATATTACAGCTGACATCCACATGAAATGGCAGGAACCGGAGCTAGCTCCGATCCCTGCCATTAACCCCTTTGATGCAGCAATTGAAAGCGATTGCTGCATCTTAGCGGTTACTAGCAGATCGCCAGCCCTGACAGGCAATCAGGACTTGCGACTGCTGCTATGGCAACAGGAGACACAATGGCCTCCTGCTCTGCCATTACGGAAGCCGATTAGGCCCCGCCGGGAGGCGAAGCCTAATCGACTTGCTGTCAGTGAATAACTGACAGATCTAATACATTGCACTACGTAGGTAGTGCAATGTATTAGAAAAAAACTAAAGCTGAAAGTTGGACCATCAAGTCCCCTAGTGGGACATGAGAAAAAGTGTAAAAAAAAGTATCAAAAAGTGTAAAAATAAAGTGAAAAAAATAAAAGTTTGAAAACAATAAAAGTTTCAAGTAATAAAATAAAACACAATCGCCCTTTTTCACTTATCAAGTTCTTTATTGTTGAAAAATAATAATAAACCATATGTATTTGGTATCGCCGGGACTGTAACGACCTGAGGTATCAAAATATTATATATTGCACACGGTGAACAACGTAAAAAAAAAACGTAAAAAACTTTACCAGTGTTTCTGTTTTTTGGTCACTTTGACCTACATATATTGGAATAAAAAGTGATAAAAAAGTTGCACGTATCCAAAAATGGTACCTAGAAAAACTATAGCTCGTCTCGCAAAAAACAAGCCCTCATACAGCTCCGTCGACAAAAAAGTAAAAAAGTTATGGTTCTCACAACTTGGCGACAGAAAAAATACATTCTTTTTACAAAAGTGATTTTATTGTGCAAAAAGTTGTAAAACATAAAGAAGTGCTATAAATTAGGTATCACCAGAATCGTACGGACCCGCAGAATAAAGTTAACATGTAATTTATAATGCTTGGTGTACGATGTATAAAAAAAACTAAAAAAAAAGCTATGCCAGAATTGTATTTTTTTGTTTACCTGGCCTCCCAAAAAATAGGATAAACGGTGATCAAAAAGTCGCATGTACCTCAAAATGGTACCAATAATAACTACAGCTCGTCCAGCAAAAAAACAGCCCTCATACCGCTACATCTATGAATAAATAAAATTAGTTATGGCTCCAATAAGTCAGGAAAGAAAAAATATGCAGTTGTGCCCGAGGGGAACATTTCTTCTGTTTGAAGAGACGATTTACCAAGGACCTAAAATTAGGGAACCAGGAAGGGCAGGGCCCAAACATATCTGCTGGAAGCGAGGGTGCCCGTATTATACCAGGACAACACTTTCCCAGCAAAATTCCCCAAACTGCAAAGGCGCGGAGTGTGGACCAAAAGGGGGATAAGAAAGGACGCCATATATCAGTGCGACACCGGCCTGTGCAGAAAGGATTGCTTTACAGCGTAACACACATCTATGGATCATTTTATTGTTTTTTTACCCCATTATTATGCCACCTGACTATGCCACTGATGTACTCTGCCCAGCTTACATGTACCCCCACATTATAAATGGAAACACCAGCAATAATCAAACAAATCTACTACCAAGCAAAATCCGCTCTCAAAAAGCCAAATGGCGCTTCCTCCACTCTGAACCCTACAATGTGCCCAAACAGCAGTTTACTTCCACATATATGGCATCTTCATACCCGGGAGAACCCTTTTAACAATTTTTGGGGTGTGTGTCTCCAGTGGCATAAGCTGGGCATGACATATTTGTCACTGAAATGGCATATCTAGGGAAAAATATAAATTTTTAATTTGCACCATCCGCAGTGCAATCATTTATGGAAAAGACCTGTGGGGTGAAAATGCTCACTACACCCCTTAATAAATGCCTTGAGGGGTGTCGTTTCCAAATGGGGTCACTTCTCAGGGGTTTCTTTTTATTATTCTACATCTGAGCCTCTGCAGTTGTGAACCAATACTTTGTAAATCGACAAATTAGGCCTCAATTTTACATGGTACGCTTTCACTACTGAGCCTGGTTTCTAAAACCGGGAAACACTGCATAATAATTAGAGAGCTGTCTTGTTATGGTGGCACAAGCTGGGCACCACATATTGGCATATCTATGGAAAAAATCCCATTTTCACTCTGCAACATCGAGTGCACACTAAATTCAACAAAACACCTGCAGGGTTAAAATGCTTACTACACCCCTAGGTAAATGCATTGAGGGGTGTAATTTCTAAAATTGAGTCACTTCCGGGGGGTTTCCACTGTTTTGGGCCCACAGGTGCCCAGAAACCAATCCAGCAACATTTGCACTCCAAATGGCGCTCCTTCCCTTCTGAGCCCTGCCGTGTGCCCAAACAGCAGTTTCTGACCACATATGGGGTATTGCCGTACTCGGGAGAAATTTCATTACAAATGTTGTGTTCTTAAATTCCTTTATTTGTTGGGAAAAAAATGTTGCGCTAAAGCTACGTCTTATTGAAGAAAAAGGATTGTTTTTATTTTCACTGCCCAATTCTAATAAATTCTATGAAACATCTGTGGGGTCAAAATGCTTACTACACCCCTAGATGAATTCCTCAAGAGGTGTAGTTTCCTAAATTAAGTCACTTTTTGGGCGTTTTCATTGTTTTGTCCCCTCAGGAGCTTTGCAAATGTGACATTGCCTCTGCAAACCATTCCTGCTAAATGTGATCTCCAAAAGCCAAATAGCGCTCATTCCCTTCTAAGCCCTGCCGTGTGTCCAAACAGCCGGTTATTACACATGTGGGGTATTGTTTTACTCGGGAGAAATTGCCTTACAAATTTTGTGGTGCTTCTTCTCCTTCAGTCCTTGTGGAAATTAGAAAATATTTGCTAAACCTACATTTTTTTTGAAAAAAATGTAGATTTTTCTTTTCAGGGCATACTTCCAATAATTTCTGCAAAAAAAACTGTGTGGTCAAAATGCTCAGTATACCCCTAGATAATTTCCTCAATGGGTGTAGTTTCCAAAATGGGGTCACTTGTGGGGGGTTTCCACTGTTTTGTCCCCACAGGGGCTTTGTAAATGTGACATGGTGTAATGGCAGGAAGGAGGTGAAGGGAAAGTGAGCCCTAATCTACCCACCGCCCTGTCCCTGCCTACTTGCAACGACCCGCCCTAGGCGACGAGGTACAACTGGGCGGCGGTCCCTACGCTGGCTAAGTGCACAGGAAGACAAACAGGGAACACGCAAGGGAAGGGGCAGTAGCCACGGAACGCCACGAGGAAACGGGGCGGCGAACGAACAGTCAGGACCAGGACGAAGTGAGTACACCCGAGCAGGCACAGAGACAGAAGCAAGCCAGGGCAAGCAAGCAGGTCAAGCAGAACTGCAGCAAGGCAGAAGCACGGCAGAAGCAGGCTGGAGCAAGCAGCAGAGGCCAGGAATCCAAAAGAATTACAAGCACTGAGGGAGAGCACAGGGCAGGTAATAAAGGGCAGGGGGCGGAGCTAACTCCGAGAGACCAGGCCGCGATAGGCTCTCCCACTCCTGAGCCTGCCACCCTGGTTGGTGGGAGATGGTGTCAGTCGAGCAGGTCTGGCCTCAGGTGTGGATTGATTAATCCCAGGAGTATAGCTAGATGAAGTACCTGGCAGATCCCTAACAGTACTCCCCCTTTTATGAGGGGCCACCGGACCCTTACTAAGGGGACCCGGTTTAGTGGGGAAGAGGAGGTGGAACCTCCTGATCAATACCCCAGCATGAACATCACGGGCAGGTACCCAAGTCCTCTCCTCCGGCCCGTATCCTCTCCAATGGACCAGGTACTGGAGGGAGCCCTGGACCATCCTACTGTCCATAATCTTGGCCACCTCGAATTCCACCCCCTCAGGGGTGAGAACGGGAACAGGAGGTATCCTCGAGGGGGACCAGGACGGGGAGCAGCGTTTAAGGAGGGAGGCATGGAAGACGTCATGTATGCGAAAGGATGGGGGGAGCTCCAGACGGAAGGATACAGGGTTGAGGACTTCAATGATCTTATAAGGTCCAATAAATCGGGGAGCAAACTTCCTGGACGGGACCTTAAGGCGCAAGTTCCTGGACGACAACCAGACCAAATCCCCGACGACAAACCGGGGGTTAGCAGAACGTCTACTATCCGCCTGAATCTTTTGTGCGCTCTGGGACGCCTCTAGGTTCTTCTGAACCTGGGCCCAGACAGTGCACAGTTCCCGATGAACCTCCTCTACCTCAGGATTATTGGAACAACCAGGGGAGACGGAGGAGAACCTTGGGTTAAACCCGAAATTACAGAAAAACGGGGAGACACCTGACGAGTTACTGACCCGGTTATTCAGGGAAAATTCAGCAAGGGGAAGGAATGAGACCCAATCGAATTGACAGTCAGAGATGAAACACCTTAAATATTGTTCCAGGGATTGGTTGGTCCTTTCCGTTTGGCCATTAGTTTCGGGATGGAAGGCGGAGGAGAAGGACAGATCAATCTCCAACTTTTTACAAAAAGCTCTCCAAAATAAGGAAACAAATTGTACCCCTCTGTCAGAAACGATATTGACTGGGGCCCCATGGAGACGCAGGATGTGTTTCACAAACAAAGAAGCTAACGTCTTGGCGTTAGGTAGCTTCTTAAGGGGCACAAAGTGGCACATCTTGCTGAAGCGGTCGACTACCACCCACACCACCGACTTGCCCTGAGATGGAGGCAAATCGGTGATAAAATCCATGGAGATATGGGTCCAAGGTCTCTGGGGAATGGGCAAGGAACGTAGTAGGCCCGCAGGTCGGGACCTAGGGGTTTTGGACTTAGCGCAAACCTCACAAGCGGCGACGTAAGCCCTAACATCTTTAGGCAACCCAGGCCACCAATAGTTTCTGGTAATGAGGTGTTTGGTGCCCAAGATGCCAGGATGACCAGATAGAGCGGAGTCATGGTTTTCCCTGAGTACCCTCAGCCGGTATTGCAGGGGAACAAACAGTTTGTCCCCAGGGGCGTTCCCGGGAGCTGCACCCTGATCAGCCGCGATATCAGAAGCTAAATCAGAATCCGTGGCAGAGACGATTATACCAGGGGGTAAAATACAAGCGGGATCCTTCTCGGAAGGAGGATTGGCCATGAAACTACGTGACAGAGCGTCAGCCTTAATATTCTTAGACCCAGCCCTATAGGTAACCAAGAAATTAAATCTGGTAAAGAATAGTGCCCACCGAGCTTGTCTAGGATTAAGCCTCCGGGCCGATTCTAGGAAAACCAGATTCTTGTGATCCGTAAGGACCGTTTCCTGGTGTCTGGCCCCCTCCAGGAAGTGCCGCCACTCCTCAAAAGCCCATTTAATGGCTAGAAGTTCGCGGTTACCAATATCATAGTTACTCTCCGTGGGCGAAAACTTCCTAGAGAAGTAAGCACAGGGGCGGAGATGGGTGAGGGAGCTGGTACCCTGGGACAAGACGGCCCCTACTCCCACCTCGGAAGCGTCAACCTCCACAATAAATGGCTCCTCTTGGTTGGGCTGAATCAGCACGGGGGCCGAGATAAAGCACTTCTTGAGAGTCTCAAAGGCCTGGACGGCCTCAGGGGGCCAATGGAGGACATCGGCACCCTTGCGGGTAAGGTCCGTAAGAGGCTTAGCGACGACCGAGAAGTTGGCAATAAATCTCCTGTAATAGTTGGCGAACCCTAAAAAACACTGTAACGCCTTAAGGGAGGCAGGTTGGACCCATTCCGCCACAGCTTGAACCTTGGCAGGGTCCATGCGGAATTCATGAGGAGTGAGGATTTGCCCTAAAAATGGTATCTCCTGTACCCCAAAGACACATTTTTCAGTCTTAGCAAACAGCTTATTCTCCCGAAGGACCTGGAGCACCTTCCTGACATGCTCCACGTGGGAGGACCAGTCCTTGGAAAACACCAGTATGTCATCAAGGTACACAACAAGAAAATTACCCAGGTACTCTCTCAGGATTTCATTAATAAAATTCTGGAAGACAGCAGGGGCATTACACAACCCAAAGGGCATGACCAGGTATTCGAAATGACCCTCGGGTGTGTTGAACGCAGTTTTCCACTCATCCCCCTCTTTGATGCGGATAAGGTTATATGCCCCCCGTAGATCGAACTTAGAAAACCATTGGGCTCCCTGAACCTGATTAAAAAGATCCGGAATCAAAGGAAGTGGGTACTGGTTCCTTACGGTGACCTTATTCAGGTTACGATAATCAATGCACGGCCTAAGACCACCATCCTTCTTCCCCACGAAGAAGAAGCCAGCACCTACAGGAGAAGTCGAGGGGCGAATGAAACCCTTGGCCAGGCATTCTTGGATATACACCCTCATCGCTTCACGTTCAGGACATGAAAGATTAAATATCCTACCCTTAGGAAGCTTGGCACCAGGCACCAAATCGATAGCGCAATCGTAATCTCTATGGGGGGGCAACACCTCGGAGGCCTCCTTAGAAAACACATCGGCGAAGTCCTGAACAAACTCAGGAAGCGTGTTTACCTCCTCCCGGGGAGAAATAGTGTTAACAGAAAGACATGACATAAGACATTCATTACCCCATTTGGTGAGATCCCCAGTATTCCAATCAAATGTGGGATTATGCAACTGCAACCAGGGAAGACCTAATACCAGATCAGACGATAATCCCTGCATCACCAGTACAGAGCACTGCTCCAAATGCATGGAGCCAACCAGGAGTTCAAAAACAGGAGTATGCTGAGTAAAATAACCATTAGCAAGGGGTGTTGAGTCGATTCCTACTACAGGGATAGGATAAGGTAAATCAATACAAGGCATCTTTAGAGACATAGCAAAATCCATAGACATGATATTAGCAGATGAGCCAGAATCCACGAAAGCACTGCCCGTGGCAGACCGGCCAGCAAACGAGACCTGAAAGGGAAGCAAAATTTTATTGCGTTTCACATTAACGGGAAATACCTGTGCGCCCAAGTGACCTCCCCGATGATCACTTAGGCGCGGAAGTTTTCCGGCTTCTTATTCTTGCGCCTGGGGCAGGTGTTCAGTAGATGCTTGTCGTCCCCACAGTAGAAGCAGAGACCATTCATTCTGCGAAACTCTCTACGTTGTCGAGGGGACATGGAGGCCCCGAGTTGCATAGGTACCTCCGAGTCCTCCGTGGAGGGGCGAGGAGACGGGACCTCGGGGGGAATCACAGAAAAGTCAGAGGGGAGCACACTGAAGCGTTCAAGCTGACGTTCCCTGAGACGTCGGTCAAGTCGTACTGCTAGGGCCATAACCTGGTCAAGGGAGTCAGGCGAGGGGTAGCTAACCAGCAGATCCTTCAGGGCGTCAGATAATCCTAACCTAAACTGGCACCTTAGGGCCGGATCGTTCCACTGAGAAGCTACGCACCACTTCCTAAAATCAGAACAGTATTCCTCAACCGGTCTCCTACCCTGACGTAAGGTCACCAGCTGACTCTCGGCTAAAGCAGTCCTGTCAGTCTCGTCGTAAATGAGTCCGAGGGCAGAGAAAAAACGATCAACAGAGGAAAGTTCAGGGGCGTCAGGAGCCAAGGAGAAGGCCCACTCTTGGGGCCCTTCCTGGAGTCGGGATATGATGATACCCACCCGCTGGTTCTCGGAAACCTGAGGAGTGGGGCTTTAGGCGGAAATACAGTCTGCAACTCTCCCGGAAGGAGAGAAACGTCTTACGGTCCCCTGAAAACCGGTCAGGTAACTTGAGGTCGGGTTCTAGAGGTGAGGTGAGGGGTACTACTAAAGCAGCGTCACCCTGATTGACCCTTTGGGCCAGGGCCTGGACCTGTAGGGAGAGGCCCCGCATCTGCTGGGTCAGGGTCTCAAGGGGGTCCATGATAGCGTCAGCGTAGGAGAAATGGTAGACTAGGTAAGGGCTTGTAATTATGTAATGGCAGGAAGGAGGTGAAGGGAAAGTGAGCCCTAATCTACCCACCGCCCTGTCCCTGCCTACTTGCAACGACCCGCCCTAGGCGACGAGGTACAACTGGGCGGCGGTCCCTACGCTGGCTAAGTGCACAGGAAGACAAACAGGGAACACGCAAGGGAAGGGGCAGTAGCCACGGAACGCCACGAGGAAACGGGGCGGCGAACGAACAGTCAGGACCAGGACGAAGTGAGTACACCCGAGCAGGCACAGAGACAGAAGCAAGCCAGGGCAAGCAAGCAGGTCAAGCAGAACTGCAGCAAGGCAGAAGCACGGCAGAAGCAGGCTGGAGCAAGCAGCAGAGGCCAGGAATCCAAAAGAATTACAAGCACTGAGGGAGAGCACAGGGCAGGTAATAAAGGGCAGGGGGCGGAGCTAACTCCGAGAGACCAGGCCGCGATAGGCTCTCCCACTCCTGAGCCTGCCACCCTGGTTGGTGGGAGATGGTGTCAGTCGAGCAGGTCTGGCCTCAGGTGTGGATTGATTAATCCCAGGAGTATAGCTAGATGAAGTACCTGGCAGATCCCTAACACATGGCCTCCGCAAACCATTCCTGCTAAATGTGAACTCCAAAAGCCAAATGGCGCTCCATCCCTTCTAAGCCCTGCCGTGTGTCCAAACAGCCAATTATTACCACATGTGGGGTATTGTTTTATTCGGGAGAAATTGCTTTACAAATTTTGCAGTGCTTTTTCTCCTTTAGTCCTTGTGGAAACCTACATTTTCTTTGAAAAAATGTAGATTTTAATTTTCACGGCCTACTTCCAATAATTTCTGTGCCGATGTATCTTCTTTGTCCGACGACAAGGTTGAAGGATCTGTGGGTGACGTCACGCTGTATTTCTGCAGTGAACGAAGCTGAGTGGGAACGATGAGTAGTGTATGATGCTGATTTGTCAGCGTCATACACGTCTATTCACAATGCCCAGTTGGTAAAAACACAATACACGCACAGTTGGTAAAAACACAATACACGCCCAGTTGGAAATACGAGAAAACACGCCCAGTTGTCCATTGAAAAGCTCATTTGCATAAATATAAAATTGCTCATAACTTGGGCAAAAATTATCGTTTAAAAAAAATTAAAAAAAAGGTTACTGTTATCTACATTGCAGCGCCCATCACATGTAATAGGAGATAGATTTGATAATCTGGTGAGAGAGCCTCTTTAACTGGCCCCTGTAAAAATAGCCTTTTGAAATTTTCCTGAAAATGTGAGAAATTGCTGCTAAAGTTCAAACCCTTGTAACGTCCTAGAAAAATAAAAGGATGTTCAAAAAACGATGATCTAAAGTAGACATATGGGGGATGTTAATTAGGAACAATTTTGGGTGTTATAACTGCCTGTCTTACAAGCAGATACATTTAAATTGAGAAAAATGCTAATTTTTGCAATTTTTCGCTACATTTTGGTATTTTACACAATTAAATACTGAATATATCGAGCAAATTTTGCCAGTAACGTAAAGTCCAAAGTGTCACGAGAAAATAATCTCAGAATCGCTTGGATAGGTGAAAGCATTCCGACGTTATTACCACATAAAGTGAAATATGTCAGATTTGAAAAATGAGGCTCTGTCAGGAAGGTCAAAAGTGGCCAAAGAGGGAAGGGGTTAATGAGGGAGCTAATTTGGAGAGGAAGGAAACCCAGGATGAAGTTAAAATACTTGATGGATAGAGGAGAAGAGGGTGGACTGGCAGTACCTGACTTGAGAATATATTTTTTGTCAGGACAGTGGAGAAATATTTTGAGTGGGAAACAATCTCCGTTTATACAAAATATTAGTAAGTCTAGTAGGGGCCATCTTCAGAATATACTTCAGGTAATGGAGTCCGGGCAATTGAGAAATTGTAAGGAGTATCCAACAATATAAACAGAAACTGTGGGAGGGATCCTCCAGCTCACCTTTGATGCAGGTTTTCTGCGCTCTGCGCCTGGATCTCCGTGACGGCTCACGGTGTTGAAGACAGAGAAAACGAAAGAATAGAGGATCCAGCGCAATTAGTTAAAATTTTATTTTGGGTATTTAAAACAAGATCAGTCCCGAGTGTAATGCATAGAGGTAGATAGATAGATAGAAAGATAGATAGATAGATAGATAGATAGGTGCCTACGCGTTTCAGACGCACACCACGTCCTTCCTCATGGCTTTTTGTTAAATGACAAACTATCAGGAGGAGGTTTATATCCGGTTACCTACAGGTGGTAATTAAAACTAGTAGCTGAAACTAGTTCAGCAAAGTAATGCTGTTGGTTCAGCAAAGTGATGCTGTCCAGCATATTGGTTTTTAAACACAAGAGGGCGCACAACTGGCTTGAGCAATTTATGAATGGAAGCTATGTATCGTAATGGAGCTGTCCAGCAGAATGGTGCTGAACTGAAACGCCGGTGAAGTGTTATGTTGTTATTCTATAGTAGTTATCATGTTTATCATGTTATTGACACTGAACATGTCCAAAAATGATGGAAATACCAAATGTTCTAGTTGTAGCTTAATGAAATAATATTTAATTTGTAAGGCTGACGGATATAAACCTCTTTTATGCTCACATCGAGAAATTAAAAATATGTATAATAGGCTAAAAAATACAATATTTCAAACAATTTAAAATAAGTTCTGAACTGAAAAGATTACTATAATTAAGTATTTGGGACAGATATCAGTATTATTTTCTTACTCATGGATACTATGACAGGTGGAAATAAAGTACATCGTACAGAATAGTATGACCCGACAAATACATGAAGCCAATCAGATGGCACTATAGTTACAGTATTGCTATAGTTACAGCCAAGCTTTTGATATTTCTAGTTTGGTATTAATTATTCTATATTATTTTTGTTCATTATTTTTGTTCATTACTCACGATTAGGAAATGATACACATTATGAAGAATAATATATCCCGACAAACGCATATGGTCGTTTAGATAGCGTTGTAATATTACTTTGTTGACCAATGTTTTAAAGTTCCTAAATTTGTGTTACTGGGTCTATATTATTTTTATTCATTAGAAATGGAACATAAGTTCTTTTCTGAAGTTTAATCCATCGGGGATCCTCGTTTTTAGAGTGAATATCCAGTAGGCTTCTCGTGATAAGATTTTGTGTTTTATGTTCCCCCCTCTAGTTGGTATTTTTACTTTCTCTATGGCATAACATTGAAAGCTTGTAGTGGATCTATTATGTTGGGTTATAAAATGTCTTGCAACATTGGAAATGTTTGCAATGTTTGGATTTTTAATATAACCAGATGTTCCAATATTCTCACTTTAAATTTACGGCTGGTACATCCTATGTACATGAGATTGCATGTGTTGCACTCTATAATGTAAATTACTGCTCCACTATTGCAGTTGATATGATTTTGGATTGTAAAGTTAGTTACATTATCTGAGTCTTTGAAAGTTTTTGTTGGTCTAGCATATGAGCAAACGTTACAGGGATGTGAGCCGCATCTAAAGAAACCCGCATAATGAAGCCAAGTAGGTTTTAAAGTATTTAGCGGAAGAACAGAGGGAGAAAGAACATCACCTAAAGAGGGAGCTTTTCTGGGTACTACTTGACAGCCTTCCTTCAGAATATCTGACAAGATGTCGTCATCCATAAGGATAACTAAATTTCTTTGGACAATTTTCTTAATGGCATTGAACTGAGTACTGTACTGTAACACCAGGGTGGGTATATTTCGGATGATATTTTTATTGCATTTTGGTTCAAGGAGTAGATTTCTAGGTTTATTCTCTACAATAGAGGATGCTCTTTTTAGGGTCCACTCTGGGTACCCTCTTTTTTGTAGTCTCCTTTCTATTTGTTGTTGTTCCACTTGGTAATTGCTATCGTTACTACAATTTATTTTTGCCGGTACATCTCACCCACAGGGATTGATGATATGGTCTGTTTGGGATGACTGCTTGTTGCATGCAGGATGGTGTTTCCTGAGATGGGTTTGCGATAGGTTTTAGTGTTAATTATTTCTCCTGATTGGCCTGTGAGTTCTAGATCTAAGAACTGAATAGTGTTTTTTTGGACCAAATGGGTGAATTTTAAGTTAAATTGGTTGTCATTCAGATAGTGTATAAAGTTAGGGATGTCTGATATATTACCCTCCCATATAAATAGCAGGTCATCAATGTATCTTGAATACCAATTGATGAATCTGCCAAAGGGATTAGCACTAGAAAAGATGAACAATTCTTCCCACCAGGCCATCACAAGATTTGCCACGGAGGGGGAGAACTTGGCTCCCATTGATACTCCTTTCAGTTGTAAATAAAATGAACCATCGCATTTAAAAAAATTGTGTGTCATAAGAAAAGTAAGTGCCTCAAGTATGAAAGATTGTAATTCATAGCTATAGGCACTGTGTCTGAATAGATGATGTTCTAATGCCCTCTGAGCTATATGCAGTGCCACATCTACCATGAGGCCAGGTGAGCCGACGGCCTCAGGCGGCACCACCTACCCAAAGGGGGGGAGCGGCATTTTCAGCCCGGGACGGACTGGACCGGGGGGAGGGGCCATGCAGACGCACATAGCAGACGTGCCGAACGTCTGTAACACTCCTCCTCCTCTCTGACGCTGCACACAGCACATGCAGCCAGAGAGGAGCAAGTCTGCAGGAGGAGCACGAGCAGCACGAGGTAAGTTCCTGCCTTGCTGGGACCGGGACCCGTGACGTGAGTATACTGCAAGGGGGGGTCTGGGCATTTTACCGACAGCAGAGGGCTCTATGGGGCTAGAATAATCCACCCCATAGAGCCCTCACATCACTATAATGGAAGGATTAGTGTAGGTGGGGGAGGGTCTGAGCGTCTAACTGCAGATAGCTCTATAGGGGGGGATTCTGCCCCCCTTTAGAGCAGTCAGTCAGATGCTCAGACCCCCCTAACCTTTCAGTATAGTAACTAGTCAGGGCTCTATGGTGGGGGGATAATTCCCCCCTATAGAGCACTCTGCTGTCAGTAAAACGCCCCCCCCCCCTCTTGCAGTATACTCCTGGCTTTGTAGCTTTCCTGTGCTCAATTAGCGTGGGAAAGCTACAATCAGAGCTGTGACTGGTGAGTCTCACAGTCACTCACAGTGCACACTGCATGCAGCAGCTGCGGCAGCCAGTCTGACTGTGAGTCTCTGACCAGTCACCACCCACACGCAGCAGAGAGAGGAGAGACTAATAGTAAACCCTCAACTACTACAGTTTCACAGGCATTGACTATGACAGCTTCTATAGAGTAGTGGTTAGCTTGGCTGCCTTACACATGAAGGTTGCTGGTTCAAATCCCTGCTGGTTTTTTTTTTTATTTTTTTTATTTTTTATTAATATTAATATCTTGTATCTAGCATTAATATACGTTTACCTCTCTTCCGTCAGAGGGAGAGGATCAATACGTTAAACGGAAAGCAACGGTTCCATTAGAATTACCATTGCTTTCAATGGTAATTCTTTTGTATCAGTTGCTTTCCGTTTGTCTCCGTTCGCTAGGTTTTCGTTCTTTTGAATGGAAATAAAAGTTCTGCAGACTGCACTTTTGTTTCCTTTAAAAAAAACGGAAACTTAGCGTACGGAGACAAACGGAAAGCGACTGATACATTAGAATTACCATTTAAAGCAATGGTAATTCTAATGGAACCGTTGCTTTCCGTTTAACATATTGATCCTCTCTTCCTCTGACGGAAGAGAGGTAAACGTATATTAATGCTAGTGTGAAAGAAGCCTTAGGGCCTGTTCACATCAGCGTTGGCTTTCCGTTCTGGGGTTCCGTTGGAGGTAACCCCGCAACGGAAAGTCAAACTGAAACCACAGCTTCCGTTTCCGTCACCATTAGCGCAGTCAACTGCGCTATTGATTCCGTCACAAAAACGGAAACCTGCCGGAATGGTGACGAACGGAAACCATTAGCAATGTTTCCGTCACCATTGATTTCAATGAGTGACTGAAACGGAAGCTGTGGTTTCAGTTTGACTTTCCGTTGCGGGGTTCACCCGTCGGAAACCTCCCACAGAACCCCGGAACGGAAAGCCAACGCTGATGTGAACAGGCCCTAATCCTTCCCCATAAACCTGCCCCCGCTAATTAAAATAAATATATAATATAATGTATATAGCGCTGTATCCTGTATCCGTCAGGTCAGCGGGACTGACTGATTCAGTGTCAGCGAGTCCTGCAGGATCGAGCTGTTACCGATCACATCTAAGTTCATAACTTAGATGTGATCAGTAATAGGCGACCTAATGGATTCAGGTCTCAGCGCTATATACAGCTGCTCTGTATACAGAATACAAAGCAGCTGTATCTCAAAAAGTGCAAATCATTTTCAATAAAAAGTAATTAAAACTTGCACCAATCGCATTAATAGATATCTTTATATATCATACTGACATGTCCGAAGTTTCATCGGTGGGGGACCGAGCACTGAGGCCCCCACCAATCGCTAAAACGAAGCAGCAGAAGTGCTCGGGTGAGCGCTGTGCCGCTTCATTTATGATCGACTTTCAGCCGAGTGAGCGATGTACGGACTCCTAGACTTTCTATTGAGCCCGTACACTGCTCCAAGGAAAGCCAAACAGAATTGAAGCGGCACACCGCTCACCCGAGCACTTCTGCTGCTTAGTTTTAGCGACTAGTGGGGAGTCTCAGTGTTCGGACCCCACTGATCAAAACTTCTGACATGTCAAAAGTTTTTAAAAAAGTTGTTACACTTTAAAGAGAATCTTTCACCTGCCCACAGATTTGCATTTGAGTGCAGCGTGTAATGGGGAGGGCTGCACAAACTCTGGGGCACTTGAAATTTTTTTTCCTACCCTCTTTCTTTACTTAGATATCGGTGCTGTAATACTTGACGCCCGATATTTAAATAACCCCATGAACTGCAAATGGGGCGGTAATTGGAACATCGCTGTGACACAATCCACTACGGACAATGTCAACAGCAAGAGCTGGAGAGAGGAGATCATGTGCGCGCTCACGCTCTCACTCTTCAGCTCTCGGCAGGCAAGTACAAGACTGTGATCTCAGGTGAGAGATCAGTCTTGTCATCCTTGTCTGCTGAGAGCTAAAGAGTGAGAGCGTGTGTGCACGCACAGCTCCGATGCCATGGAACAGAAGAAGAAGAATTCAAACTCTTCTTCTCCTCTTGTGTTCCTTAGTGGTGGCGGAGCTGCGCGCACACGCTCTCTCTCCAGCTCTTGCTGTAACGCTGACCGTAGCTGATTGGACAGTGTCACAGCGATGTCACACGCCCCCTTGCCAATTACCTCCCCATTGACAGTTCATGGGGTTATTTAAATATCGGGCGCCAAATATTACAGCACCGATATCTAAATAGCGAAGGAGGCTAGGAAAAAAATGTAAAGTGCCCCAGAGTTTGTGCGGCCCTCCCCATTACCTGCTGCACTCAGCTGCACATGTATGGGGAGGTGAAAGGTTCTCTTTAAAAGAAAGGTGTTCTAATTATTTTTTTTTTATTTGATATGTTTTATTTTATGGGCCTAATTTTTCTTATTATTTTAATATGTTTCCGAAGGTAGCTATTTATTCATATGTTTGTACGTCTGTGGGGGCAGCCAGCTTTATTTTTATTTTTCATACTGCTAATTTTTGTTTTGCAGGTTCCGCTGGACCATTTGGACTACGTCGTAGATTCGTTGGACTACTTCGCTGATGTAAGCTTTTTTTCTTTACGAGTTGTCATTTCAATAAAATACATTTCTTTATGTCTCTGTTTTTTAATACTTCATTACCGCCTTAGTAATGGCTGCTGTCTGATTGAGAGCGTCCATTACTAAGAAGGGGCTTAGTGTTAGCCAGTAATAAGGCTAGCACTAACCCCTATTATTAACCCGGTACCCACCGACACCAGGAGTACCGGGAAGAGCTGGGTACGATCCAGCACCCGACTGTCTGAAGAGAAGGGCGGGTACTGGCATGGCTGCAGGCTGGTACTATCAGGCTCGGAATGGCCAAAAACCCTTTCCACCCTGGTGATGCTAGGCTGCTGCTCCTTTATTGTATCTGGCTGGTTATGAAAAATAGAGGGGATCTCACGTAATTTTTTTTCTATTTATTTTTTTAAAAGACGTGGGGTTCCCGCTATTTTTCACAACCAGCCAGATACAATAAAGCAGCTGCAGCCGAGCATCCCAAGGGTGGGAAGGGCCACGTTTTTTATCCCTTCCCAGCCTGGTAAAAACAGCCTGTGACCGCCCTGCTGCCTTACCGTCGCTTCAGATGGTCGGGTACTGGATCGTACTCCCCTCGCGGCAGTGAGAACTGGGGTAATAATAGGGGTTAGTGATAGCCTTCTTACTGGCTAACACTAAGCCCCTTCTTAGTAATGGACGCTCTCAATCAGACAGCAGCCATTACTAAGGACATAATAAAGTATTTAAAAAAACAGACAAGAAAAACTTTTATTGAAATCTAAACTCCCCCGTGCAACCCTCTTTCACCATTTTTTTTTATTTTTTTTAAAAGTAGATCATCGGAGTAGTCCAATGAATCTACGACGTAGTCCAAACGCTCCAGCGGAACCTACCAAAAAAAAAGAAGTATAAAAATTTTAAAAACGTAAAAATTTGCCACAATAGTCACTCAATATAACTATACTGTAATCACTTATATGGTTTGCAGATATCTTGTGTATAACTGGCAACTACCTCTATAAGGTCACTATATGGTAGTAATATTGGTCTATATATAGTGTGATTTATTCACTAACAGTATGGTGGGGTTTTTCTGACACTATGTTGTAGTAATATGTGATCATGGTTTGGTAGTTTTATTCAGTAACAGTATGGAGGTATTATTCAGTAACAGTATGGGGGTATTATTCAGTAACTGTATGGAGGTATTATTCAGTAACAGTATAGAGGTATTATTCAGGAACAGTATGGAGGTATTATTCAGTAACAGTATGGGGGTATTATTCAGTAACAGTATGGGGATATTATTCAGTAACAGTATGGGGGTATTATTCAGTAACAGTATGGGGGTATTATTCAGTAACAGTATGGAGGTATTATTCAGTAACAGTATGGGGGTATTATTCAGTAACAGTATGGGGGTATTATTCAGTAACAGTATGGGGATATTATTCAGTAACAGTATGGGGGTATTATTCAGTAACAGTATGGAGGTATTATTCAGTAACAGTATGGAGGCATTATTCAGTAACAGTATGGAGGTATTATTCAGTAACTGTATGGGGATATTATTCAGTAACAGTATGGGGGTATTATTCAGTAACTGTATGGGGATATTATTCAGTAACAGTATGGAGGTATTAATCAGTAACAGTATGGGGGTATTATTCAGTATCAGTATGGAGGTATTATTCAGTAACAGTATGGGGGTATTATTCAGTAACAGTATGGGGGTATTATTCAGTAACTGTATGGAGGTATTATTCAGTAACAGTATGGAGGTATTATTCAGTAACAGTATGGGGGTATTATTCAGTAACAATATGGGGGTATTATTCAGTAACAGTATGGGGGTATTATTCAGTAACAGTATGGAAGTATTATTCAGTAACTGTATGGAGGTATTATTCAGTAACAGTATGGAAGTATTATTCAGTAACCGTATGCAGGTATTATTCAGTAACAGTATGGAGGTATTATTCAGTAACAGTATGGAGGTATTATTCAGTAACAGTATGGAAGTATTATTCAGTAACTGTATGGAAGTATTATTCAGTAACAGTATGGGGGTATTATTCAGTAACAGTATGGGGGTATTATTCAGTAACAGTATGGGGATATTATTCAGTAACAGTATGGAAGTATTATTCAGTAACAGTATGGAAGTATTATTCAGTAACAGTATGGAAGTATTATTCAGTAACTGTATGGAAGTATTATTCAGTAACAGTATGGGGGTATTATTCAGTAACTGTATGGGGATATTATTCAGTAACAGTATGGAAGTATTATTCAGTAACAGTATGGAAGTATTATTCAGTAACAGTATGGGGGTATTATTCAGTAACAGTATGGGGGTATTATTCAGTAACAGTATGGAGGTATTATTCAGCAAAAGTATGGGTGGTATTATTCAGTAACAGTATGGAGGTATTATTCAGTAACATTATGGAAGTATTATTCAGTAACGGTATGGAGGTATTATTCAGTAATGGTATGGAGGTATTATTCAGTAACGGTATGGGGGTATTATTCAGTAACAGTATGGGGGTATTATTCAGTAACAGTATGGTGGTATTATTCAGTAACAGTATGGAGGTATTATTCAGTAATAGTATGGAGGTATTATTCAGTAACAGTATGGGGGTATTATTCAGTAACAGTATGGGGGTATTATTCAGTAACAGTATGGGGGTATTATTCAGTAACAGTATGGGGGTATTATTCAGTAACAGTATGGAGGTATTATTCAGTAACAGTATGGAGGTATTATTCAGTAACAGTATGGGGGTATTATTCAGTAACAGTATGGGGGTATTATTCAGTAACTGTATGGAGGTATTATTCAGTAACAGTATGGAGGTATTATTCAGTAACAGTATGGGTGTATTATTCAGTAACTGTATGGGGATATTATTCAGTAACAGTATGGAGGTATTATTCAGTAACTGTATGGGGATATTATTCAGTAACAGTATGGAGGTATTATTCAGTAACAGTATGGGGGTATTATTCAGTAACAGTATGGGGGTATTATTCAGTAACTGTATGGAGGTATTATTCAGTAACAGTATGGAGGTATTATTCAGTAACAGTATGGGGGTATTATTCAGTAACAATATGGGGGTATTATTCAGTAACAGTATGGGGGTATTATTCAGTAACAGTATGGAAGTATTATTCAGTAACTGTATGGAGGTATTATTCAGTAACAGTATGGGGGTATTATTCAGTAACTGTATGGAGGTATTATTCAGTAACAATATGGAGGTATTATTCAGTAACAGTATGGGGGTATTATTCAGTAACTGTATGGGGATATTATTCAGTAACAGTATGGAGGTATTATTCAGTAACTGTATGGGGATATTATTCAGTAACAGTATGGAGGTATTATTCAGTAACAGTATGGGGGTATTATTCAGTAACAGTATGGGGGTATTATTCAGTAACTGTATGGAGGTATTATTCAGTAACAGTATGGAGGTATTATTCAGTAACAGTATGGAGGTATTCTTCAGTAACATTATGGAAGTATTATTCAGTAACGGTATGGAGGTATTATTCAGTAACGGTATGGAGGTATTATTCAGTAACGGTATGGGGGTATTATTCAGTAACGGTATGGGGGTATTATTCAGTAACAGTATGGAGGTATTATTCAGTAACAGTATGGAGGTATTATTCAGTAACAGTATGGGGGTATTATTCAGTAACAGTATGGAGGTATTATTCAGTAACAGTATGGGGGTATTATTCAGTAACAGTATGGAGGTATTATTCAGTAACAGTATGGGGGTATTATTCAGTAACAGTATGGAGGTATTATTCAGTATCAGTATGGAGGTATTATTCAGTAACAGTATGGAGGTATTATTCAGTAACAGTATGGAGGTATTATTCAGTAACAGTATGGGGGTATTATTCAGTAACAGTATGGAGGTATTATTCAGTAACAGTATGGAGGTATTATTCAGTAACAGTATGGGGATATTATTCAGTAACAGTATGGGGGTATTATTCAGTAACAGTATGGGGGTATTATTCAGTAACAGTATGGGGGTATTATTCAGTAACAGTATGCGGGTATTATTCAGTAACAGTATGGAGGTATTATTCAGTAACAGTATGGAGGTATTATTCAGTAACAGTATGGGGGTATTATTCAGTAACAGTATGGAGGTATTATTCAGTAACAGTATGGAGGTATTATTCAGTAACAGTATGGAGGTATTATTCAGTAACAGTATGGAGGTATTATTCAGTAACAGTATGGGGGTATTATTCAGTAACAGTATGGAGGTATTATTCAGTAACAGTATGTAGGTATTATTCAGTAACAGTATGGGGGTATTATTCAGTAACAGTATGGGGGTATTATTCAGTAACAGTATGGAGGTATTATTCAGTAACAGTATGGGGTTATTATTCAGTAACTGTATGGGGATATTATTCAGTAACAGTATGGAGGTATTATTCAGTAACAGTATGGAGGTATTATTCAGTAACAGTATGGAGGTATTATTCAGTAACAGTATGGGGGTATTATTCAGTAACAGTATGGGGATATTATTCAGTAACTGTATGGGGATATTATTCAGTAACAGTATGGAGGTATTATTCAGTAACAGTATGGGGGTATTATTCAGTAACAGTATGGGGATATTATTCAGTAACTGTATGGGGATATTATTCAGTAACAGTATGGAGGTATTATTCAGTAACAGTATGGGGGTATTATTCAGTAACAGTATGGGGGTATTATTCAGTAACAGTATGGGGGTATTATTCAGTAACAGTATGGGGTATTATTTAGTAAGAGTATGGGGGTATTATTCAGTAACAGTATGGGGTATTATTGGTAATGTTGGTCTTACAATCTATGTACATTACTGTGGTGGGGGCTGTGGGGAAGTGTGAGTGGCAGCAGATGATCAGGCTAAGAGACAGTCTGCAGCGTGGCATGTGATGTACTTTGACATGTAGGTGATACTTACGTGTAGGTTGTGGGCACATAACTTGTGTACAGCCCAGGGCCTAAGATCATATTAATCTACCACTGGCATCGAGCCAGCACAGGCAGACCACAACAATACAGCAGGTAGAGAAAAGAAACCAGCCCAGGATGTGCCACTTCAAAACAGCACTAAGCGCGATCCGTCCTGGACTGGCCTGAATGTAATTGCAGAGAGTGACGGCGCAAATGAGACTGGCTGCCGAGGAGAGATATGAGGCAGTGCAGACTGTACTATTTGCTCTGCACTGATTGGCAGTAAGAATAATTCTTTAAATATTTTCCATACTTCAAACAGCACTTAGGCTATGTTCACACTGAGTATTTTGCAGGAGGAATATCTGCTTCAAAATTGCGTTTGGAAGTTTCAGGCAGATTTTCCTCTCACTGCACTCCGATTTTCGCAGAGTTTTTCGCCCGCGGCCATTGAGTGCCGCGGGCATAAAACACCGTGAAATACGCTTTCTCTGCCTCCCATTGAAGTCAATGGGAGGTCAGAGGCGGAAGCTCCCGAAGATAGGGCATGTCGCTTCTTTTTCCCGCGAGGCAGTTTTACTGCTCGCGTGAAAAAGACGACGACGCCTCCCATTGAAATCAATGGGAGGCATTTTCGGGCCGTTTTTGCCGAGTTTTGCGACGCGGTTTCCGTGTCAAAAAACTCGTCAAAATACTCCGTGTGAACATAGCCTAAGGCTATGTTCACACTGAGTTTTTTGCAGGAGGAAAATTCTGCCTCAAAATTCTGTTTGGGATTTTGAGGAAGATTTTGTCCTTCCTGCACGTCGTGTGCCGCGATTTTCATCGCGTTTTTCGCTCACGGCTATTGAGTACTACGGGCAAAAAACTCTGCGAAATAACCTTTCTCTGCCTCCCATTGATGTCAATAGGAGGTCAGAGGCGTAAACGTGCGAAGATAGGGCATGTCCCTTCTTTCTCGGGAGGCATTTTCGGACGGTTTTTGACGAGTTTTGCGGAGCGGTTTCCGTGCCCAAAAACTCGTCAAAATACTCTGTGTGAACAGGGGCTAACAAATAAACATCAAATGTTTTCCTATTTAAAAAATGTATATATTGCGTGTTTGATGTGTACAGCTAGGAATGAGAAAACTCTGATAGATTTGGGGGGGGGGCGCCTTTTTATAGTTCGCCTCAGGCGGCAGACGGGCTAGGTTCACCCCTGGCTATATGGTGAGGGATACTGGTATAAAGAGAGGTCACGTCACAACTCAACCATGTAAATTCATCTTTCCACTTTTTATCTACAAATGAGCATAAAACATCTCTTGTATCATGTAAATGACCCAGGGTTTTTACTGCTAGAGGTTGTAGCAGGAAATCTAACCATTCCGAGAGTTTGTCTGTCATTGAACCTATCCCTGACACTATGGGACGCATGGGAGGAGGAACTATACCTTTATGTGTTTTGGGTAATGCGTGCATGATTGGGATAGTAGGGCATTGTACAGTAATATATTCTGATTGTTTTTTTTTGTCAGTACACCACTATTTAGCCCATCACTTATAAGTTTATCAAGTTTCAGAACTTATTTTAAATTGTTTGAAATACTGTATTTTTTAGCCTATAATACATATTTTTAATTTCTCGATGTGAGCATAAAAGAGGTTTATATCCGTCAGCCTTACAAATGAAATACCATTTCATTAAGCTACAACTAGAATATTGTGGTATCCCCATCATTTTGGACATTTTCAGTGTCAATAATATGATAAACATGATAACTACTATAGAATAACAACATAACACTTCACCGGCGTTTCAGTTCAGCACCATTCTGCTGGACAGCTCCATTACGATACATAGCTTCCATTCATAAATTGCTCAAGCCAGTTGTGCGCCCTCTTGTGTTCAAAAACCAATATGCTGGACAGCATCACTTTGCTGAACCAACAGCATTACTTTGCTGAACTAGTTTCATCTACTAGGTTTAATTACCACCTGTAGGTAACCGGATATAAACCTCTCCCTGATAGTTTGTCATTTAACAAAAAGCCATGAGGAAGGTGTGCGTCTGAAACGTGTAGGCACCTACCTATCTATCTCTAAATATTACACTCGGGACTGATCTTGTTTTAAATACCCAAAATAAAATTGGAACAATTTTCTATTATAACTAATTGCGCTGGATCCTCTATGCTTTCGTTTTCCCTATCCAACAATATATATGATGCATGAAATTGGGGTTAAATTAAGAAAAATATTTCATTTAAATGGAGCATTGAGCTTCACAACATTATTTGTCAACTTTAATATATTAGAGGTTAATAAAATAACTGATTGGAGTGGATGGTCCAAATATGGACTCAGGTTGGTTAGACATTTTATTTTTTCTAATGGCAATCTGAAAGATTGGGATACACTGAGTACAGAATTGAATATTCCTTCACATGAGATGTAAATATTTTCAATTACATCACGCGGTGATTGTGACTCGGGATAAAACTTTATTCCATTTGGAGTCTTCTGACTCGTTATGGAACTTATATCAATTTGGGAGGGGAAAAGGTTTACTAGAACCGATTTATAAGAAATTAAAATGCGAGTCTAGAGGGGAGGGGAATCAAAGAGGAAGGGGGGAGCGGGAATATATTTTTGGGATAATAGATGACAATGAATGGAGAAAAATAAGCAGATGCACTGGTAAATTGTAATTGAATAGATCCCATAGAATGACATAATATTTTATTATACACTGTTTGTATTTAACGCCAAAGAAAATGAAAAGGTTTACGGGAAAAAATTGCGGGAAATGCATCAGATGTGGGATATCAGAGGCAGATTTCTCGCACTTGTTTTGGAATTGTCCTATGGTCCACCAATTCTGGGTAAGCTTGGCACAGAATAATACTAAGGAATATAAACATGGAGTTTGGATATTATAATAGCAAAAATAGAAACTTTACATTTGAACAACTATGGGAACCATGGATCAAGAGCATGACAGATGAACAAAGGGTTATGTTCAACTCAAGGATGACAATTGGGTAAAGATGTGAGGGTGGCCGGAGAGCTACGTATGGGAGAGAGTTTAAGGTTTTTGCTTTTTTTAAACTAATAATACATATGTAAACGCTTAAAATGTACTTTGTTATGTATAAGTAAGGTTTTTGTATTAGGATTAGGTTGGGGGAGGGGTCGGGATTGTTTTTTGTTATATGTATTAATATCTTATTGGAATGAGAATAAAAAAAAAAACAGAATCGCACTCTGTTTCCGCTTATCTGGATTCTGGAGCAGCTGCGAATTTCATCCAACAGGCCTTAGTAGACCGTCTCTATTTGCCCACGATGCCTTCGGAGAAACCTCCAGCTGTCGCTTCTGTGAATGGTCAACCTCTGCTAGACCCAATTCTTTCCATTACTGAACCTAATGAAAACATGCCGTACATCCATGTGAACACTGCAGCCAATCACTGGTCTCAGCGGTCATGTGCTGTACATGCTAGCGTCACTGCTGAGGTCAATGACTGGCTGCAGTGGTCTTGTAGATGTACAGCATATGTCCTATGTGTGAGTGGCGTGTACAGCATGTATCCTATGTGTGAGTGGCGTGTACAGCATGTATCCTATGTGTGAGTGGTGTGTACAGCATGTGTCCTATGTGTGAGTGTCGTGTACAGCATGTATCCTATGTGTGAGTGGCATGTTCAGCATGTATCCTATGTGTGAGTGGCGTGTGCAGCAGGTATCTTATGTGTGAGTGACGTGTACAGCATGTATCCTTTGTGTGAGTGGTGTGTGCAGCATGTATCCTATGTGTGAGTGGCGTGTTCAGCATGTATCCTATGTGTGAGTGGCGTGTGCAGCATGTATCCTATGTGTGAGTTGCACGTGCAGCATGTATCCTATGTGTGAGTGGCATGTGCAGCATGTATCCTATGTGTGAGTGGCGCATGCAGCATGTATCCTATGTGTGAGTGGCGTGTACAGCATGTGTCCTATGTGTGAGTGGTGTGTGCAGCATGTATCCTATGTGTGAGTGGTGTGCACAGCATGTATCCTATGTGTGAGTGGTGTATACAGCATGTATCCTATGTGTGAGTGGCGTGTGCAGCATGTATCCTATGTGTGAGTGGCGTGTGCAGCTTGTTTCCTATGTGTGAGTGGCGCATGCAGCATGTATCCTATGTGTGAGTGGCGTTTGCAGCATGTATCCTATGTGTGAGTGGCGTGTACAGCATGTATCCTATGTGTAAGTGGCGTGTGCAGCATGTATCCTATGTGTGAGTGGCGTTTGCAGCATGTATCCTATGTGTGAGTGGCGTGTACAGCATTTATCCTGTGTGTGAGTGGTGTGTGCAGCATGTGTCCTATGTGTGAGTGACGTGTACAGCATGTGTCCTATGTGTGAGTGGCGTGTGCAGCATGTATCCTATATGTGAGTGGCATGTACAGCATGTATCCTATGTGTGAGTGGTGTGTACAGCATGTATCCTATGTGTGAGTGGTGTGTGCAGCATGTATCCTATGTGTGAGTGGCCTGTACAGCACGTATCCTATGTGTGAGTGGCGTGTGCAGCATGTATCCTATGTGTGAGTGGTGTGTGCAATATGTATCTTATGTGTGAGTGGCGTGTACACCATGTGTCCTATGTGTGAGTGGCGTGTACAGCATGTATCCTATGTGTGAGTGGCGTGTGCAGCATGTGTCCTATATGTAAGTGGTGTGTACAGCATTTATCCTATGTGTGAGTGGCGTGTGGTGTGAGTGGCGTGTACAGCATGTGTACTATGTGTGAGTGGCATGTACAGCATTTATCCAATGTGTGAGTGGCGTGTACAGCATGTATTCTATGTTTGAGTGGCTTGTACAGCATGTATCCTATGTGTGAGTGGCATGTACAGCATGTGTCCTATGTGTGAGTGGTGTGTGCAGCAGGTATCTTATGTGTGAGTGACATGTATAGCATGTATCCTATGTGTGAGTGGCGTGTACAGCATGTGTCCTATGTTTGAGTTGCGTGTATAGCATGTTTCCTATGTGTGAGTGGCATGTACTGCATGTATCCTATGGGTGAGTGTCATGTACAGCATGTATCCTATGTGTGAGTGGCGTGTACAGCATGTATCCTATGTGTGATTGGCGTGTGCAGCATGTATCCTATGTGTGAGTGATGTGTGCAGCATGTATCCTATGTGTGAGTGGCGTGTGCAATATGTATCTTATGTGTGAGTGGCGTGTGCAGCATGTATCCTATGTGTGAGTGGCGTGTACAGCATGTGTCCTATGTGTGAGTAGTGTGTGCAGCATGTATCATATGTGTGATTGGCCTGTACAGCATGTATCCTATGTGTGAGTGGCGTGTGCAGCATGTATCCTATGTGTGAGTGGTGTGTACAGCATGTATCCTATGTGTGAGTGGTGTGTACAGCATGTATCCTATGTGTGAGTGGCGTGTGCAGCATGTATCATATGTGTGATTGGCGTATACAGCATGTATCCTACGTGTGAGTGGCGTGTACAGCATGTATCCTATGTGTGAGTGGGCTGTACAGCATGTATCCTATGTGTGAGTGGCGTGTACAGTATGTGTTCTATGTGTGAGTGGTGTGTGCAGCATGTATCCTATGTGTGAGTGGTGTGTGCAGCATGTATCCTATGTGTGAGTGGCGTGTACAGCATGTATCCTATGTGTGAGTGGCTTGTGCAGCATGTATCCTATGTGTGAGTGGCGTGTACAGCATGTGTCCTATGTGTGAGTGATGTGTGCAGCATGTGTCCTATGTGTGAGTGGCGTGTGCAGCATGTATCCTATGTTTGAGTTGCGTGTATAGCATGTTTCCTATGTGTGAGTGGCATGTACTGCATGTATCCTATGGGTGAGTGTCATGTACAGCATGTATCCTATGTGTGAGTGGCGTGTACAGCATGTATCCTATGTGTGATTGGCGTGTGCAGCATGTATCCTATGTGTGAGTGATGTGTGCAGCATGTATCCTATGTGTGAGTGGCGTGTGCAATATGTATCTTATGTGTGAGTGGCGTGTGCAGCATGTATCCTATGTGTGAGTGGCGTGTACAGCATGTGTCCTATGTGTGAGTAGTGTGTGCAGCATGTATCATATGTGTGATTGGCCTGTACAGCATGTATCCTATGTGTGAGTGGCGTGTGCAGCATGTATCCTATGTGTGAGTGGTGTGTACAGCATGTATCCTATGTGTGAGTGGTGTGTACAGCATGTATCCTATGTGTGAGTGGCGTGTGCAGCATGTATCATATGTGTGATTGGCGTATACAGCATGTATCCTACGTGTGAGTGGCGTGTACAGCATGTATCCTATGTGTGAGTGGGCTGTACAGCATGTATCCTATGTGTGAGTGGCGTGTACAGTATGTGTTCTATGTGTGAGTGGTGTGTGCAGCATGTATCCTATGTGTGAGTGGTGTGTGCAGCATGTATCCTATGTGTGAGTGGCGTGTACAGCATGTATCCTATGTGTGAGTGGCTTGTGCAGCATGTATCCTATGTGTGAGTGGCGTGTACAGCATGTGTCCTATGTGTGAGTGATGTGTGCAGCATGTGTCCTATGTGTGAGTGGCGTGTGCAGCATGTATCTTATGTGTGAGTGGTGTGTGCATCATGTATCCTATGTGTGAGTGGTGTGTGCAGCATGTATCCTATGTGTGAGTGGCGTGTGCAGCATGTATCCTATGTGTGAGTGACGTGTACACCATGTGTCCTATGTGTGAGTGGCGTGTACAGCATGTATCCTATGTGTGAGTGGCGTGTGCAGCATGTGTCCTATATGTAAGTGGTGTGTACAGCATTTATCCTATGTGTGAGTGGCGTGTGGTGTGAGTGGCGTGTACAGCATGTGTACTATGTGTGAGTGGCATGTACAGCATTTATCCAATGTGTGAGTGGCGTGTACAGCATGTATTCTATGTTTGAGTGGCTTGTACAGCATGTATCCTATGTGTGAGTGGCATGTACAGCATGTGTCCTATGTGTGAGTGGTGTGTGCAGTAGGTATCTTATGTGTGAGTGACATGTATAGCATGTATCCTATGTGTGAGTGGCGTGTACAGCATGTGTCCTATGTTTGAGTTGCGTGTATAGCATGTTTCCTATGTGTGAGTGGCATGTACTGCATGTATCCTATGGGTGAGTGTCATGTACAGCATGTATCCTATGTGTGAGTGGCGTGTACAGCATGTATCCTATGTGTGAGTGGCGTGTGCAGCATGTATCCTATGTGTGAGTGATGTGTGCAGCATGTATCCTGTGTGAGTGGTGTGTACAGCATGTGTCCTATATGTAAGTGGTGTGTACAGCATTTATCCTATGTGTGAGTGGCGAGTGGTGTGAGTGGCGTGTACAGCATGTGTACTATGTGTGAGTGGCATGTACAGCATTTATCCTATGTGTGAGTGGCGTGTACAGCATGTATTCTATGTTTGAGTGGCCTGTACAGCATGTATCCTATGTGTGAGTGGCGTGTACAGCATGTGTCCTATGTGTGAGTGGCGTGTGCAGCAGGTATCTTATGTGTGAGTGACATGTACAGCATGTATCCTATGTGTGAGTGACGTGTACAGCATGTGTCCTATGTTTAAGTGGCGTGTATAGCATGTTTCCTATGTGTGAGTGGCATGTACTGCATGTATCCTATGGGTGAGTGGCATATACAGCATGTATCCTATGTGTGAGTGGTGTGTGCAGCAGGTATCCTATGTGCAGGGGCGTAGCTAGGAGGGGCAGGTGAGGATTGTGCCCCAGGCGCAACTAGGTGGTAGGGAAGGGGGGGGCGCCGCAGAGCAGCTGATCGCTGCTGATATGTCGGACACCTGCAGCAGCTTTAGGAAGAGCCAGGAAATCACGCAGCATCGTTCTGACTGAGGTCTGTGACGGCCAGGGATTGGATCAGTTCAATCACCCTACCTGTCACTTGACCTCATGTCAGTGACATGAGGTCAGATGACTCAGGTCAGGGGACTGGACTGGTCCACTCCCTTGCTGCACCCTCCCAGCATGTAGGGGGTGCCACTGGGCTCTGCCTCTACTCTGTGCTCTGCTGTTACACACACGGAGCAAATAACAGCCGAGAAGCAGAGGAGGAAGCTCCTGTCCTGAAAGAAACTTGTGATCCTGTCAGCAAGGATACATGGTGAGTGTCTGTGTGTATATGTGTGTGTAGTGTGTATACAGTATGTGTCTCTGTGTTTGTATGTGTATATGTTACAGTGTGTGTGTGTGTGTGTGTGTGTGTGTGTGTCTGTCTCTGTGTCTCTGCATGTGTTTGTCTCTTACATCTACTACATTATCTGTACTCAGAGAGTTATCACTGTGTTATCTGTGGTGTTACATAGGACTGCAGGTAACATCTACTGCATTATCTGTACTGAGAGAGATATCACTGTGTTATCAGAGGTGTTACATAGGGCTGCACGTGAAATCTGCAACAATATCTGTACTGGGTATATATGGGTCTGGAAAAAAGGGGACAAAAGTCGATAGTCCAGCGCAGTCAAGTTTAAAACAGAACGTAGTTCCAATTTTATTTGGATAGTTAAAACTAGAGATGAGCGAACCGGGACAACCGAACCCGGTTTCGGTCCGAACTTCTGGAAAAGTTCGGTTCGCAGCGAATCCGAACTTCACCGGGTTCGGCCGAACCCGTTTTGACCGAACCCGGTCAAAAAGTATTATAAAAATCGGCAGCCACTTGTCTCTATCAATCACTGATAGAGAAAAGAGGCTGCTGATTAAAATAAAATAAAAAGCATTTCATACGTACCTGGTCGTTGTCTTGGGGACGAGTCCCTCTTCTTCCTCCAGTCCGACCTTCTTTTCAGACGCGGCAGCCTGTGATTGGCTGCAGAGGCCTCTGCAGCCTGTGATTGGCTGCAGAGGCCTCTGCAGCCTGTGATTGGCTGCAGCGCTCACATGGGCTGCATCGTCATCAAGGAATGTCGGGCCGGATGTCGAGAGGGACGCGTCACCAAGGCAACGGCCAGGAGACCGGACTGGAGGAAGCAGAAAGTTCTCGGTAAGTATGAACGTGTTTTTTTTTTACAGGTTACTCTATATTGTGATCGGTAGTCACTGTCCAGGGTGCTGAAACAGTTACTGCCGATCAGTTAACTCTTTCAGCACCCTGGACAGTGACTATTTACTGACGTCGCCTAGCAACGCTGCCGTAATGACGAGTGCACACATGTAGCCACCCGTCATTACGGGGCCTCATGCACACGACCGTAAAAACACCCGTTATTACGGGTCGTAATTACGACCCGAAATAGCGGGCCCATAGACTTCTGTTAGCCACGGGTACCTTCCCGTTTTCTCACGGGAAGGTGCCCGTGCCGTTAAAAAGATAGAACATGTTCTATTTTTTTATTTTACGGGCCGTGCTCGTAATTACGATTCGTAATTACGAGCACGGCCGGGCACGGCCAGCCACGGGCAGCCGGCCGCTTTTGCGAGCCGTGCTGTCATTATAAAGTATAGCAGCACGGCCCGTAAAATAGAAAAATAGAACATGTTCTATTTTTTTAACGGCACGGGCACATTCCCATGAGAAAACGGGAAGGTACCCGTGGGTAACAGAAGTCTATGAGCCCGTTATTGCGAGTCGTAATTACAACACGCAATAACGGGTGTTTTTTTACTGTCGTGTGCATAATGGGAGCACGGCTCGGAAAAACGACCGGCTGCCCGTGGCCGGCCGTGCTCATCTCCTGAAATACTCTGTGCTGCCTTAAACTCTGTGGACAGGTCAGGATCCTGTTTCTTTTAAATGCTGCTAGGGAACCCACTCGATCCACTATATAAGGCTGCGCTACAGTGCAGCATTTAAAAGAAACAGGATCCTGACCTGTCCACAGAGTTTAAGGCAGCACAGAGTATTTCAGGAGATGAGCGTGCAGATTCAGTGCTGCTGTGAACTCTGCTCTTACTATTACGTAGCTCTCAGTCTGTTACCTCTCCTCCACTACTGTCCTCAATAACACCTTCATGATTGGCAAGTCACCACGTAACGGTAAGAGCAGAGTTCACAGCAGCACAGAGTATTTCAGGAGATGAGCGTGCGGATCTTGTGCGCGGTGGTGACTTGCCAATCATGTGAGGGTGTTATTGAGGGCAGGAGTGGAGGAGAGGTAACTGACTGAGCTACGTAATGGTAAGAATAGAGTTCACAGCAGCACAGAGTATTTCAGGAGAGGAGTGTGCAGATTCAGTGCTGCTGTGAACTCTGCTCTTACCATTATGTAGCTCTCAGTCTGTTACCTCTCCTCCACTCCTGTCCTCAATAACACCTTCACATGATTGGCAAGTCACCACGTAATGGTAAGAGCAGAGTTCACAGCAGCACAGAGTATTTCAGGAGATGAGCGTGCGGATCTTGTGCGCGGTGGTGACTTGCCAATCATGTGAAGGTGTTATTGAGGACAGGAGTGGAGGAGAGGTAACAGACTGAGCTACGTAATGGTAAGAACAGAGTTCACAGCAGCACAGAGTATTTCAGGAGAGGAGCATGCTGATTCAGTGCTGCTGTGAACTCTGCTCTTACCATTACGTAGCTCTCAGTCTGTTACATCTCCTCCACTCCTGTCCTCAATAACACCTTCACATGATTGGCAAGTCACCACGTAATGGTAAGAGCAGAGTTCACCGCAGCACAGAATATTTCAGGAGATGAGCGTGCGGATCTTGTGCGGGGTGGTGACTTGCCAATCATGTGAAGGTGTTTTTGAGGACAGGAGTGGAGGAGAGGTAACAGACTGAGCTACGTAATGGTAAGAGCAGAGTTCACAGCAGCACAGAATATTTCAGGAGAGGAGCATGCAAAATTTAGCTATTCTAATGGAAGACGAGGCTCTGTCAGATATTTTGAAGTATGGTTGTCATGTGGTGTCCAGAAAAGCTCCTTCCCTAGGTGACCTGTTGTCTTCTTCTATATTTTCCTCAAACATTCCCAAACTGACATGGCTTCAATATACGGGTTTCTTTAAATGCGGCTCGCATCCATGTAAAATCTGTTCATTTGTCAAGCCTACTAAGACCTTTAGAGATTCAGACAACAATAAAAAATTTTTAATTCAAACTTACATTAATTGCAATACCGAGGCAGTAATACATATTGTGGAGTGCATTAAATGCAACCTAATGTATGTGGGTTGCACCAGCCGCAAGTTCAAAGCTAGAATACTAGAACATTTGGGCTATATAAGTGTTAAAGGTGGTGGGGTAATAGAGGGATTCACTGGTTAGTGGCACCCACTATTACTACCGCCTTTATAATCAGTGTCACTAGGGTTATGCCTAGTTCCCCTACCTTTTCCTTATACGAACGTCGATCTAATTGCTTTAGCGGCTACTCAAGGGAATAAGACCGTATAGTAAATAAAGGTAATATTTATTAACATACAGTAATCACTCTCATATATATAATACAGTAACTAATCACAGTACAGTATAAACACGGTATCACAATATTATACCGCCACCCACTTACCTAAACATACATAGAATTAAGTTACGTTACAACACAATACACATAAGTTACTTGTGATTCTCACACGCTCTCTATCTCTATCCCACTCCCTCCTAATATAACTTTCCCTATACACTAAGGGTTAATATGGGATAAGGAGGAACAAGGGTAATGGGTTACTGTGTAAAACAGACAGCAAGGGTTAACTCAGGGACTCTGGGACAGCAAGTGTTAACTCAGGGACTCTGGTACAGCAAGGGTTAACTCAGGGACTCTGGAACAGCAAGGGTTAACTCAGGGACTCTGGGACAGCAAGGGTTAACTCAGGGACTCTGGGACAGCAAGGGTTAACTCAGGGACTCTGGGACAGCAAGGGTTAACTTAGGGATTCTGGGACAGCAAGGGTTAACTCAGGGACTCTGGGGCAGCAAGGGTTAACTCAGGGACTCAGGGAGAGTAGGGACAGTACTCAGGGGGAGCAAGGATTACAGCAGGAGACAGGGAGAGACAGGGGTAAGTGTAGCAGGAGCCATAGCAGGTCGTTGGTCGAGAGAGACAGGACAGGGGAAGTGAGCCAGTTCTTGGTGGTGTGGGAGGCAGGCAGGCAGGTCCCAGCTGGTGGTGAGGTCATCTTCAGCTAGCTCCAGCTAGCTTCGGCTCCTGAGCGTCCCGACGCAGGGCTATTTAACCCTGTCGGTACGCTCGTAGCGGGGGATGTGGCGCTTGCCCCTGGCTAGTATGGGTCGGCATGGTGATAATGTATCACCAGCCAACTCATGAGCGCCCGCACGAGTCAGTCCGTGCACGCGGGAGACTTGAAATGGAGACAGGGGATAACTATCCCTTGTCTCCATGGTTTCCAAACAAAGCAGGGCCATGCTAATTGTCCTGCTTCGCTTAGAACCGCATTCATGACCAGGGCTGTTGTTGTCACAGCCCTGGCTCATGATACATTATATGTATTATACACACACATATATATTATATATATGTGTATATATATATATATACATATACACTGTATATATACACACATATACATACACTATATATATATATATATATATATATATATATATATATATAGGGAAACTTCCCTTTACAATAAGAAATCCTAACCTCACCAATATCTCCAATGTATATGTGTTAGTTAGTGTATATGTGTGTGTATATGTGCGTGTGTTTGTGTATATCTTGTTGTGTTTGTGTATAACTGTGTATGTGTGTGTTTGTGTGTGTGTGTTTGTGTATATGTGTGTGTTCGTGTATATGTGTGTGTTTGGATATGTGTGTTTTTGTTTGTATATGTGTGAGTTTGTGTATATGTGTGAGTGTTTGTCTGTTTATGTGTGTGTGTGTATATCTTGTTGTGTTTGTGTATATATGTGTGTGTTTGTGTATGGTTGTTTGTGTGTGCGTGTATATATGTGTGTAGGTGAGTAGAAGTATTGGTATTGTTCACATTGATAACTGTTTTTTTATGTTGTTGCAGATTTTGATGTACCGATTGGACTACATCTTCGATTCGTTGGACTACTGCGTAGATCTACGTTTTTTCAAATTTTAATAAAATGGTTAACGAGGGTTTTGTTGGGGATTTCTTATTTCAATAAAAAAGAATTGTCTTTGTGGTTTTTTTTAAACTTTATTAGTGCCTAGATAATGGCAGTTGGCTGATTGACAGCGTCCATTATTAAGGCGGTACTTAGTGTTAGCCGGTGCAGAGGCTAGCACTAACCACCCATTATTACCCCGGTACCCACCACCACCAGGGGTGCCGGGAAGAGCTTGGTACGATCCAGTACCCGACCATCTGTTGTGATGGTCGGGTACTGGGGCGGCCGTAGGCTGGTATTATGAGGCTGGGAAGGGCCAAAAACAGTGGACCTTCCCACCCTTGTAATGCTAGGCTGCTGCTGCTGTGTTGTATCGGGCTGGTTATAAAAATGGGGGGGACTCTAGGATAACTCTAGGAACCTATACTCCCAGAGATACCAACCAGTCAGCAAACCAAGGAAGTAAAAAAACGGGGAAGGAGGGGCGGTAGGAAACATCACCCAAACAGACCAGGAACAAAACCGCCACCTACGGAACCGCAGGAATCCACACTCAGCATTAATGTGATCAACCTTTCCTCATCCGAACTGACTCCAGCACAAGTCAAAGTTATGTCGTTGGGCCTCAATTTTGCCCCTAATCGCATGTTCGATACTTTCAACACACAACTGGACATTAATCGAGTTATAAGGAATTTAACAGTAAAGAGGCATTTTTATAATACGCTCACAATGACAACAGACTCCGAAGATTTTTATCTCAGAGAATCCAATACAAACATCCACGACCATAGATCACTATCGTTTGAGGAACATAGGGCAATCCAATGCTTAGAGAGTCTGAACCCAGAACTTCCTATAAGAAATATTCATTTTTCTGCGGACTTTGTTACGAAAAATCCAAGCTTCTATGCTCTGGCATCTAGGACAGACTCTATGGACAGATTTCAATGGGCAATTGAAAAGGATCTCCAGCAACTATCTGAAAATTCGAAGTGTTGCAATAAGAACTTTAATATCTCTAATGAGCTGAATATGGCAAAAAAATCGTTCAAAAATAACAAGGATATTATTATTAAGATGTCAGATAAAGGGGGCAGTATCACTGTGCTAGATAGGGAAATGTACAAAACCCAAATTTTGAAACTTCTAGCAGACACGGACACATATAAAAAACAAACGTGCAATCCAACATCTATGTTCCAAAAAAAGCTCAACAAACTGATAAACGATGGTTTAGGTAGTGGTGTATTAACAAGTAAACAAGCAGAATATATTATGGTCCAATGTCCCACAATTCCAATCATGCACGCATTGCCCAAGACTCATAAAGGCATAAACCCCCACATATGCGCCCCATAGTGTCAGGGATAGGATCACTAACAGAAAAACGATCTGAATGGCTAGACTCCTTGTTACAACCCCTTGCACTAAGAACCCCAGGCCATTTACGTGACACCAGAGATGTTTTATGCTCATTTCACAAAAAAAGATGGGAAAATAAATTTACATGGCTGAGCTGTGATGTGACCTCACTTTATACCAGCATTCCACACGAAATAGCCCAAAGGGCACTAGAATATCATCTTTTTAAACACAGCACTTACAGCTATGAGCTACAATCATATATACTTGAGGTCCTTGTCTTCCTGATGACACACAATTTCTTCCAGTTCGATGGGTTGTTTTACCTACAACTACAGGGAGTATCAATGGGAGCTAAATTCTCCCTTTCTTTGGCTAATCTTGTGATGGCCTGGTAGGAAGATATTATCCAGTTTCTGGACCTAGAACTCAAAGGACATGCAGGGGAAATAATCAACACTAAAACATACCGTAAGCCGATTTCAGGGAACACTATCTTGCATGCAACAAGCGGTCACCCTAGACCAGACATGGGCAAACTACGGCCCGCGGGCCACATACGGCCCGTTAGGCTTTTTAATCCGGCCCGCCGAACTTGTCCAAATCATAGTAAAAACCTCCTTTTTTTTCCCCTTTCCCTGCAATGCCCACGTTTTCCCAATAGATGGCGCACTCAAAACACATTGACCGTTGTTAACTCCTTAACGCCGAAGGACGGATATATCCGTCCTCAGCAGCTGCTAGTTCGCGCAGGAGGACGGATATATCCGTCCTGTGATCACGCGGGTACTGCCAGTGTACCCACGCGATCAGCGGCAGGAGCACGGCTGTTATACACAGCCTGGCTCCTGCTGCAACTGCCGGAATCGAAGCGCGCTCCGATTCCGGCAGTTTAACCCATTAAATGCCGCTGTCAATAGTGACAGCGGCATTTAATGTGTTTGACAGAGGGAGGGAGCTCCCTCTATCACCCGATCGGCGCCCCCGCAAACAAATCGCGGGTCGCCGTCGGGTTTCCATGACAGCCGGGGGTCTAACAAAGACCCCCAGGTCTGTCTTCTGCAACTGCCTGTTTGGCGATGCCGGAGGCATGACCTAACAGGTTGCCTGTCAGTTTTACACTGACAGGCAATAATGCTTTGGTATACGAAGTATACCAAAGCATTATATATGCGATCGGCACATCGCATAGTGAAGTCCCCTGGTGGGACTTAAAAAAAAAATGTCAATCAGTTAAATAAAGTTTGTTGAAAAAAAATAAAATAATTACAGTCAAAATCAAATAAAACTACTTTTTTTGCCCAAAAAGTGGTTTTATTCAGTAAAAGTGTCAAAACAAATAACACATGCACATATATGTTATCCCCGCGATCATAACAACTTGACCAATAAAATGAACACATTAATTAAAACGCCGGATGAACGGCGTCCAAAGAAAACGCAAAAAACAACGGCAAAATTCTCTCTTTTCTCCCATTCCCCCCATAAAAAATAAAATAAAAGTTAATCTATAAGTCCTATGTACCCCAAAATAGTACTAATGAAAACTACGCATTGGCCCGCAAAAATCAAGCCCACGTACGGCCACATCGACGGAAAAATAAAAAAATGACGGCTCTTGGAACGCGGCGATGCAAAAACAAGTAATTTTTTTCTAAAAGGGTTTTTATTGTGCAAACATAGGAAAACATATAAAACCTTTACATATTTGGTATCCCTGTAATCGTGCCGACCCGTAGAATAAAGGTAACATGTTATTTATGCTGCATAGTAAAGGGCATAAATTTATAACGTGAAAATGAATGCTGGAATAGCTGCTTATTTTCAATTCTCTCCTAAAATAAAGTTAATAAAAGTTAATCAATATATTGTAAGCATCTAAAAATGGTGCAATTACAAAATACAACTCGTCCCGCAAAAAACAAGCCCTTATACGGCGATGTCGACGTAATAAAAAAAAAGTTACGACTCTTGGAATGCGACCATGAAAAAACAAAAAATAATCCTTGGTCATTAACGTGCAAAATGGCCCGGTCATTAAGGGGTTAATGTGGCGCGTATTTCTCTTTATTTCACTTTAATTTTCACTTCGTTTCACGTCACCATTAAGCCCTTCGGTTTTCAAAGAGTACAATATCAGCCGTCACTTTGCCACGAAGCATGCAAACTATGCTAGCAAGCAGTCAACACAAGAACGGGCGGCTACTGCTCAGAGGTTGGCAGCTAATTTACAGAGTCAACAGAACTTTTTTCTTGATAAATCACAGTGCGTATGTTATTTTAATCTATTTACATTTCCTCCTCCCAGTATCTGCGAAATAGTATGTAAATGCCATATCTTGCATATTCCTTGAGACAAATTTATTAACTGATAAGGGCTATTTTTCACATTTGAAAGACAGTTAATAAATTGGGTTGTAGTGTTCTTACTGTGCTATGAGGTTTGCACACACTACATTTAATGCTTTAGTATATCCGGCCCAAACACTCCCTCCAAATGCTCCTGGCCCGGCCCCTCTGTCAAATTTTAGAACCCATTGTGGCCCGCGAGTCAAAAAGTTTGCCCACCCCTGCCCTAGACAAACCATCTCATCAATCCCAGTGCGAGAAATGTACAGAGCAAAAATAAATTGTAGTAACGACCCCAATTACCGGGTGGAACAACAGCAAATTTGTAGGAGAATACGCAAAAGTGGGTATACAGAATGGACCCTCAAAAGAGCAACCTCCATTGTAGAAACAAAGCCCCGAGATATACTTCTAGAGCCAAAACCTAATAACAAAAAGATACCGGTCTAAACGTACCTACTTTGGTGTTACAACACAGTAGTCAGTTTAACAGGTTCCCGACAGGGTCAGGGTCTCTGAAGTCCGCCGTATAGACTATTTACGGCGGCACTTCAGAGACTGTGCACGCGCGATCGCGTGCACACAGCTCTATGCCCTGGCTGTTGCTATCAGCCATGGGCACTGGGCAGAATGTCAGGGGTCAATCTTTTGGCCCCTGAACATGTGATCGCTGTGACAACCAATCACAGCGATCACATGCATTTCTGCATAGAAAACAGTGTGCACGCGATCGCGTGCACACAGCCCTGTGCCCACGCTGTTACCAACAGCTCTGGGCACTGGGCAGAGTATCAGGGACCAATCTGAACATGTGGTCGCTGTGAAAACCTATCACAGCGACCACATTTGTTTTATTTTGACTTTTCTGGCAGTAAATCTCCTGCCTCTTTTCTTCTCCTCAAACATTGTTTCAGTTTGAGGAGAAGAAGAGACTCGGGAGAATCGCTGCCAGAAGAATACAGTTACAGTTACACAAACAATACAGTTACACTCTAAAACATTCTCTGTATAGATAGATTTCTATCTATCTATACAATCTATCTATCCATCTATCTTTTTTTCTATCTATCTACCTTTCTTTCTTTTATTCTATTAGAATAGGCAGGTAGGGAGTATATAATTATATATATATATATATCCACACATATATAATATATATAGCAATAGCAGTTTATTTTTTTGTTAGCGGTAGTGTAGATATATATACCAGTTAGTTTGTGTGTTTTATAAAAAAAAAAAAAAAAAAAATTGTTTAGTTAGTGCTAGTGTTAGTAACGTTATGGCGAGGAAGTTGTTTAGCGCCGAGGAGGCATACGCCATGCTGTGGTCTGAGTCGGAGACCGCATCAGAGATGGCGTCAGAGATGGAACCTGTTTTAGGTAGTGACGATGACAGCGCCACTTCAGGTTCATCTTCAGGGGACGTTGTCCCTGATGCAGTTGAAACTGCAGAACTTGAAAGCGCAGGGCCAAGTAGCGCTGTAGCACGGGACAGCCTGGTCCCTTCAGTCCAGGCTCTTGTATGGGCACCTGCCCCATGTTTTGGGCCTAGAATCCACGGATTTACTGCCACTCCTGGCATAAACGTGGACAATACAAATTTTGTCCAAATGGATTACTTCCATTTATTTATAACGGATGACATCCTAAATCAGATTGTCCACGAAACAAATTTATATGCCACTCAATATATAAGGCAGAAACCTTCATCCACCCATGCCAGAGATTGTACGCCCACCAATTTGCAGGAATTAAAAAAAAATTTGGGGCTCACCCTAAATATGGGTATTGTCAAAAATCCCTCCATTAGGTCTTACTGGTCAACAAGACCCGCCCAAGCCACCCCAGTATATTCTGCAGTAATGCCCAGGTCTCGTTATGAGACAATAATGAGGTTCCTCCACTTCAATGACAACGCACAGGCCCCCCAAGTACCGATGCAAACCGGGATCGGTTGTTCAAAATAAGACTGCTAATAAATTCCCTGAATAATTTATTTCTGCAACTCTACACCCCTGAGCAGAATGTAAGTGTGGACGAATCCCTCCTCAACTTTCATGGCAGACTTAGCTTTCGCCAATATCTGCCTTCCAAAAGGGCAAGATATGGCGTTAAGCTCTACAAATTGTGTGAGAGCGGGTCAGGATATACCACCGCCTTCAGAATTTATGAAGGGCGGGACCGCACAATAAATGTTCCTGGATGCCCCCCTGATCTTTCCACCAGCAGTAAGATCGTGTGGGAGATAATGCAGCCTCTGCTTCACAAGGGGTACCACCTGTACTGTGATAATTTTTATTCCAGTGTGCCCCTGTTTAGGCATTTGCATGCTGCAAGGACTGGGGCATGTGGTACCATGCGCAAAAACAGAATTGGTTTTCCGCAGCAATTAGTGGGGAAGCGCATGGTAAAGGTGGACTCCTGTGCTTATGCATCTGAGGAATTGCTGGCGGTCAAGTTCAGGGATCGCAAAGATGTGTGTGTGCTAAGCACGATTCATACCACAGGAACAGTGGCAGTGAGGGAAAGGGGGGCAACATCGGACAAGCACAAACCAGTGAGCGTGTCCGAATATAACAATACATGGGGGGGGTGGATTTAAGCGACCAAGTTTTACAGCCCTTTTTAGTAAAACGCAAAACTAAAACCTGGTACAAAAAAGTGGCCATTTATTTGTTACACGTGGCCATCCACAACTCATTTGTGCTCTACAAAAAAAACAGAGGCAGAGACACATACCTGGATTTCCAGGAAAAAATTATTGAAGGCCTCATTTTTGATGTTCAGGACACCCGAGAATGCCCCCAGTCTGAGGATGTCACGCGACTGACTGAAAGACACTTCATCAGTCGGATTCCCCCAACACCAACCAGAAGCAACCCCCAGAAAAAGTGCCGCGTCTGCAGAAAAGACGGGCGCCGCAAAGATTCCCGATATTTCTGTCCCTCATGTCCCTCATGTCCCTCGCAACCAGGCCTGTGCATTGAGCCATGTTTTAAAAAATACCACACTGTTCTGAATTATTAGATTTCAGTTAATTCGTTGAAAATATATTTGCCCTACATTAAGTTTTTATTTTTCCCCTGATTTTACTCCAAGGGTGAGGGAGGGAATGGGTGGGGGGTGGATGTCATGTTTGCATATTCTCCAAAGTTCATCTGCTGGAGAGCTCCATTTGCATAAACCTGCAATTTCTTATTTTAGAAAACCCAAAAAAATAAATTCCCATTATACCCCTAGATGAATATTTTGGGATTTCTGCTTCAAGAGCAGATTTTTTGGAAGTGTTATAGAAACTCTGTTGAGTTTTGTAAAACCAGCTTTTAAAAAAAGCGATTTGTGAAATAAGCTTCTTGTATCCTCCGCCCTCCTACATCTCTATGTGATAAATAAGGCCCACATATTTGGTATCCCCATGCACGGGAGAAGTGGAAGAATGTGAAATGCGATGAATTTTGTCCGTGGTCCATTTTGTGTGTGAATAATGCTGGTATAAACTGACGCATTTGTTAAAACAAAAGGTAATTTTATTTTGATCCATCTTATTCAAGAAACTTTCAGAAGAAAACTGGACTTGCTAAAAATATGATAAACCCCTTGAAGGAAACCTTGTGGGGTCTACTTGTGTGAATGAAGTCATTTATGGGGTGATTCTAATGTTTCAGCAGCATTACACCCCCCAGAAAACAGTATGCGGCTATAAAATCAAATGCTAAATTCCTGGACCGAAAAGGCCGAAAAGCCTCCTTTTATGCCAAGCCCTGGCACATGCTCGCACAGTGAATAAGGCACACATATTTGGTATCCCCATGCACGGGAGAAGTGGAAGAATATGAAAGGAGATTAATTTTGTCCGTGGTCCATACCGTGTGTGAAAAATGCTATCATAAACTGGCGCAATTGCTAAATTCTTGCATTTTTTTCCAATTTTGCCCACTTTAGAGAAAAAAATAAAAATGATATATACTGACAAATGCCACTAAAACAAAGCCCTATCTGTCCTTTAAAAAGAGTGTAAAATTCAAAGATGAACTTTATTCACCTGCAGAGTTATAGTCATCTAAAGAATCGCATAGCAAAATTGTGAAATGTGCTCTGGTCATTTAGCTGTAAAACAGCCTAGTCCTTAACCGGTTAATGAAATAAAGAAAATCGTCCATAAAAATGTAGCCATTCTAATGTAAGACGAGGCCCTGTCAGATATTTTGAAAGATGGTTGCCGTGTTGTATCCAGAAAAGCTCCTTCCTTAGGTGACCTATTGTCTCTTTCTATATTTTCCTCAAACACTCCCAAACTGACATGGCTTCAATATACGGGTTTCTTTAAATGCGGCTCGCATCCATGTAAAATCTGTTCATATGCTAAGCCTACTAAGAACTTCAGAGATTCAGATAACAATACACATTTTTCAATTCAAACTTACATTAATTGCAACAGTGAGGCAGTGATATACATTGTGGAGTGCATCAAATGCAATCTAATGTATGTAGGTTGCACCAGCCGCAAATTTAAAGCTAGGATACTAGAACATTTGGGCTATATAAGAAATCCTAACCTCACCAATATCTCCAATGTTGCAAAACATTTCATAACCTTCCATAATAGATCAATTACAAGTCTGAGATGTTATGCCAGAAAAAAAGTCAAAACTCCAACCAGAGGGGGGAACATCAAACATAAAATCTTATCACGTGAAGCATACTGGATATTTACACTAAAAACCAGGTTTCCTAAAGGTTTGAACTTAAAAAAAGAATTAATGTTCCACTAATAGTAAAAGAATCTATGAAATGATCGGTAGAATCTAATATGGCCTAATAATCAATAATACCTGTTAATGTTCATGGCTTTTACAGATGACACCTAATTATCCATATTAACGGGTCCTTCCCCCATCAGATTTCCCGTTTGACGGTCTAGTATACAAAGGAAAACACATTTTCCAATACTAATTATCCTTGAAGACCAATACATAATTCCCCTTCTTTCCAGTTCATGTATTGTCTTAAACTGTTTAAATGATGTATTTTTTAGCGTCTATTCATGTTTTAATTTTTCGATGTGAGTATTTCAGAGGTTTATATCCGACAGCCTAATAAACAGAAATTAGCATTAATATTCTATCCACTACTCTAGGATAGATTTGGGTCATTGTTATCCCTCATTTTATTATTTATAAATATTCATCAATCAACGCTATAAGCACATAACTTACTATTAGAGCAGTGATGTTCTATCACCGGCTCTCTGTTTCAGCACCACTTCTGCTGGACAGCTCCACCGTGCTGGATAGATTTTATTCATAGAATGCTGATGCTTTATAGGCGTCTCCCTAGTTCAGCACTACTATGCTGGACAGCACCACTTTTCTGTGACATAACTAATTTTCACCTGTTGGCAACCGGATATAGACCTCGTTCTGACATTTAGTTGTTAGCATTAAAGCCATGAGGAAGGACGTGGTATACGTCTGAAACGCGTAGGCACCTTACCTACATCTTCACCCTTGCATTCGGGAATGATCTTGTTTTAACCATCCAAATAAAATTGGAACTACGTTCTGTTTTAAACCTGACTGCGCTGGACCATCTACTTTTGTCTACTTAGGTCTACTTAGATACAACGGCTTAGCAGACAGTATCACACATGCTAGGCCCAATTAGAAGGTTAATTGTGAAAAAATTCTTATGGTGTTTTTCGATAAAGATCACTTAAACAGTTAACCGATGAATGGCACTGTTTATGTGGAATTTAACCTGCGGCCTAATTTACCATATAATGTATTTTAAAAAATGTAAAAAACAACTACATTTTGTGGGGTGAATTGAAAAAAAACCTGTAATTCCACCATTTCTGTTTTGATTTTACAATGTTCATCGGGCGGCATGAATTGCATGATAACTTGATTCTGCGGGTCGTTACGATTATGGTGATACCAAATTTATATAGTTTTATTTTTTACAAAATAATTTGTTTTTGTGACGCTGCATTCGAAGATGAACTGCATAGTTTTTCAATGCAACAGCACTTCATAGGGCTATAAGGGGTTAAAACCCACTCTCTGAAGCCCCCCTTCAAGATACATTTCAACTAATCTGGTCCCCATGGCAGAAATATGTCTTTCCATCTGGCACCTCCAGCAGACTCCTTTCAGTCTAGTTTGATTTATTTTACCTCAGAGTTCCTCTTTTTACCTTTTTTTAATTTATTTCCCCCCCCCCCTTTTTTTTAACTATTTCTAACAGGGGCTGTGCAGGATTAGAAAAATATGGCTGCTTTCTTTCAAAAACAGCACCACACCTATCCACAGGTTGTATCTGGTATTGCAGGTTAGCTCCATTGAAGTGAATGGTAATGAGCTGTAATACCACACACAACCTATAGACAGGTGTGGTGCTGGTTTTTGGAGAAAGCAGACAAGTTATCTTATCCTGGACAACCCTTTGTCATGCATTGTTCTTGTGCGGAGATGCTCCCTGCATTATCCCTTTTCCTTTATGGCCGTTCTATTCAGCTTTATGGCCTCTGTGGTAAGTACACTGCCAGTCAGTAAAGGGTTAACACTTCAGACCACTGTGGGTGACGTCACAATGAATGAGGCGGCAGTGTTAATAAACTCCTGCAGTAATGATGATGAATGCGCTGATGTCATAAATACAAATGTTTATGACATAAAGAAGATTCCATATTAGAAGGCTTTACTGCCACATTCAGCGCCATATTGGATGGTACTGAGGACCTTGAGCTTGACTTCCCCACCAATGCCGACCTGATGTAATTTGGAGATTCTAGCAGGGAAACCCTACACCCAAGACTTCTTCATCACAGTGATGCCATCTTCTTCATACGGGTTGTCTGTAATAGAGGGGGATTTCCAGCAGGAGATCCCCTTCTATTGGCCGGAGCGGAGACAGATGCTACAAGGAGGCATCTGGAGGACCCGTCTCATCCGTGGATCACCCATTCATTTTAATGGGTGCCCAGAAAGAGAGACACCCGCCTAGCCAACCAGATCAGCCGATTTATGTGTTTTATGTTGTTCGTTCATTGTATTGTCTTTCCTAGAAAATCTGAGAAAACTTACAAATTCTGTTACAAATTCTATTTTGGCACCTTCTAAGCCCAGAGGAAGGGCCATCCTCCAGCCATGGTTTCCCTAGAGGTTTCCCCCACAGGGGGTTTTTCCTTTCCTTCGTGCTGGAGGGTGACTCTTCGTGAGTCAGAGGTTTGCCATTTTGGGTTTGGTCATATAATATAATATAAGTTTTGACCATTTAACACCCAATTATAATGTTTTGTGTCTTTATTTTGCATTCTTTGGTTTGGTGATTGGGATTCTGGGTCTATCACATATCACAAAATCATAAGGCCGGACATCTACTTCCCACACTGACATAGAATGGAGACAACAAGCGTTGCTGCACAATTAAGTGTACACATCCTTACATGAACCCCTTCCCGACATTTGCCGTATGGGTACGCCATGGAAAGCTATGACTTCCCGCAAATTGCCGTATCCATATGCCAACTGTTTGGCAACGGCCCAGAAGCTGAGTCAGTGAATAACTGACAGATCTGACTTGCTGTTAGTGAATAACTGACAGAACTAATACATTGCACTACGTAGGTAGTGCAAAGTATTAGAAAAAAAACATCAGACAGTTGGAACTTCAAGTCCCCTAGTGGGACTTGAAAGAAAGTCTCAAAGAAAGTATAAAAAAGTGTAAAAAAAAAAATGCCTCGTTTTACGTCTGAAAATAGGGCTACAATACGTCGGCAAACATCTGCCCATTCATTTGAATGGGTTTGCCGACGTATTGTGCAGACGACCTGTAATTTAGGCGTCGTCGTTTGACAGCTGTCAAACGACGACGCGTAAATGGACTGCCTCGGCAAAGAAGTGCAAGGCACTTCTTTGCCACGTAATTTGAGCTGTTCTTCATTGAACTCAATGAAGCACAGCTCAAGATTTACGAGCGTCTCAGACGCCTCGCAAAATGTGAGGAGGAGCATTTACGTGTGAAACGAGGCAGCTGTTAACAGTCTGTCTTTTCACACGTAAATGCCTCTCATCGTGTGAACATACCCTAAAACTTTCAAGTAATAAAATAAAACACAATCGCCCTATTTCGATTATTAAGTCCTTTATTATTAAAAAAATAAATAAACCATACGTATTGGGTATTGCCGCGAATGTAACGACCTGAGGTATCAAAATATTATATTATTTATTGCACACGGTGAACAGCGTAAAAAAAACCCGTAAAAAACTATACCCGAATTTCTGTTTTTTGGTCACTTTGCCCTACAAATATTGGAATAAAAAGTGATTAAAAAGTCGCACGTATCCAAAAATGGTACCTATAAAAACTATAGCTTGTCTCCCCAAAAACAAGCCCTCATACAGCTTCGTCGACAAAAAAAATTGGAAAGATATGGTTCTCACAACTTGGCTACAGAAAAAATACATTCTTTTTACAAAAGTAATTTTAATGTGCAAAATGTTGTCAAACATAAAAAAGTGCTATAAATTAGTTATCACCAGAATCGTACGGATCCACAGAATAAAGTTAACAGGTAATTTATAACGCATGGTGAACACTGTATAAAAAAAACTAAAAAAGCTGTACCAGAAATGCGTTTTTTTGTTTACCTGGCCTCCCAAAAAATAGGATAAAAGGTGATCAAAAAATCGCATGTACCCCAAAATGGTACCAATAATCGCTACAGCGCGTCCCGCAAAAAAACAGCCCTCATACCACTACGTCTATGAAAAAATAAAATTAGTTATGGCTCCAATAAGTCAGGAAATAAAAAGTATGCAGTTGTGCCCGAGGGGAACATTTCTTCTGTTTCAAGAGGCGATTTATCAAGAATCTAAAATTAGGGAACCAGGAAGGGGAGGGCCCAAACATATCTGCTGGAAGCGAGGGTGCCCGTATTATACCAGGACAACATTTCACAGCAAAATTCCCCAAATTACAAATATGCGGACCAAAAGGGGCATAAGAAAAGACGACATATATCAGTGCGACACCGGCCTGTGCAGAAAGGATTGCTTCACAGCGTAACACACATAAATGGATTATTTCATTGTTTTTATACCCCAATATTATACCCCCTGACTATGCCCCTGCCCAGCTCACATATGCCCCACGTTATAAACGGAAACACTCCAAACAAAACTATTACCAAGCAAATTCCACGCTCCAAAAGCCAAATGACGCTCCCACCCATCTGAACCCTACAGTGTGCCCAAACAGCAGTTTCCTTCCACACATCGTCATACCCGGGAAAACCCTTTTAACAATTTTTGGGGTGTGTGTCTCCAGTGACATAAGCTGGGTATGACATATTTGCCATTGAAATGGCATTTCTAGGGAAAAATATAAATTTTTACTTTGCACCATCCGCAGCGCAATCATTTATGGAAAATACCTGTGGGTGAAAATGCTCACTACACCCCTTAATAGATGCCTTGAGGGGTGCAGTTTCCAAATGAGGTCACTTCTCAGGGCTTTCTTTTTATTATTTCACATCTGAGCCTCTGCAATTGTGATCCAATACTTTATAAATCGCCAAATTAAGCCTCGATTTTTCATGGTACGCTTTCACTCCTGAGCCTGGTCGAATGTTCGGCAAAAGATTAGGGCCACATGAAGGGTGTTTCTAAAACCAGGAAACCCAGCATAATAATTAGAGAGCTGTCTTGTTATGGTGGCACAAGCTGGGCACCACATATTGGTATATATATGGAAAAAAAATCCCATTTTCACTCTGCATATATTTGAATAAAAATAAGGCCCCAAAATCCACTAGGTGCTCCTTTGCTTCTGAGGCCGGTGCTTCAGTCCAGTAGCACGCTACGGCCACATGTGGGATATTTCCTAAAACTGCAGAATCTGGGCAATAAATATTGAATTGCATTTCTATGGTAAAACTTTCTGTGTTATAAAGAAAATTGGATTAAAAATTAATTTCTGCAAAAAAATATGAAATTTGTAAATTTCACCCCTACTTTGCATTAATTCCTGTGAAAAGTTTAAAGGGTTAAGAAATTTTTAAATGCTGTTTTGAATACTTTGAGGAGTGAAGTTTTCAAAATGGGGTGACTTTTTTTGGGTTTCTAATATATAAGGCCCTCAAAGCCACTTCACAAGTGAACTGGCCCCTGTAAAAACAGCCTTTTGAAATTTTCTTGAAAATGTGAGAAATTGCTTCTAAAGTTCAAAGCCTTGTAACGTCCTAGAAAAATAAAAGGATGTTCAAAAAACGATGCCAATCTAAAGTAGGCATATGGGGGATGTTAGTTAGCAACAATTGTGTGTGTGTTATAACTGCCTGCCTTACAAGCAGATACATTTAAGTTGAGAAAAATGCAAATGTTTGCAATTTTTCACTAAATTTTGGTGTTTTTCACAATTAAATACTGAACATATCGAGCATATTTTGCCAGTATCATCAAGTCCAATGTGTCACGAGAAAACAATCTCAGAATCGCTTGGATAGCTAAAAGCATTCCGACGTTATTACCACATAAAGTGACACATGTCAGATTTGAAAAATGAGGCTCTGTCAGGAAGGTCAAAAGTGGCTAAAGAGGGAAGGGGTTAAGATATTGTATTACGGTCTGTAGCCTTTGGGGGGAATATATTAACCTTTCTACAACAGTTTACTAAAATACACAAATGTTGACATTTTTGGGGTGCAAAAAATGGGCGGGGCTTAGCAGAAATGGCCAACAATTTTACTATAATTTACACCAGTAACTGATGTAAATTATAGCAGAAATCTATATGTATAGTGCAGCCCAGATTTATCTCTGGGGAGCGTAACAAGGCAAAGTTCCGTGCCAGACCCATACCTCCCCCCCAATCATACTGTTTGCCCCCCAATCAGACAATAAAATACATTTAAAAAATGTATTTACCTCACCACTCCGATTCTCCCTCCCGGATTCCCTCAGGCTCTTACAGCACGCCGCAGCACGTAGAAAGTACTGATGACAGGCCGCGTTGCAGCTAAAAGATGCGACACATTTAATAAGAGTCTTTCGCCTGTTAATAAATGTGTTGCATCTTACTCCAGCAAACTGTTTAATAGGACTGGTGTATGAAACGCCAGTATTAAAGGGAATGTGTCGCTAGAAATTTTATTTTATTTTTTTCATTTAAACAGTTAGTATATAAATGATTACACATTGTTTTAATTTTTTTAATTTTTGCACAAGTCAGGAAATATTATAAATTAGATTCTAATTTATAACATTTCCATGTGCTGGTCACTAGAGGGAGCAATTCCCAAAATTGCCGCATTGGCATGTGGTAAAGCAACCTCATTGCCTTATGCTGCAAATTTGTAGTAGACACACTCACTCTAGTGTCCTCACAGAATCCCCCCTCCTTTCTCCTGGCTAGTGCCAGGAGAAAGGAGGGGGTTGAATGTTCAAACCTCCTACACTGTGTGCCGCCATTTTCAGAGCGAATTCACAGTGTAGGAGGATTAGATACAGTGCTCAGCAGACAGTATAACACTAACATACACACACATCACATACACAAACATAACTTACCTGTTCCTGCCGCCGCCTCCGCCCTGCCGCTCCTAGTCCTTGCGTCTGCGCTGCCTTCAACATATGGCCGGAAGCCGCGACCGGAAGTCGTCATCTTACTGTCCGACCGTGGCTTCCGGTCCACATGATAATGGCGCTGGATGTCGCTCTACTAAAGACCTTCCTTTTGATCTGTGTGGGAGTGGCGCATGTGTCGTTCCCACGCAGACGGCATACGCTATAGTGAATGGAACGGCTCCCGTTCGCATTCTCTATGGGAATGTATGTGCCGTATTCCATCTCTGTATGTGTCGTTAATGGACAGATACAGAGATGAAAAAAAAAATGGCAGCCCCCATAGAGAAGTAAAAGAAGGAAAAAAGTAAAAAGTACAACAAAAAAACACAAATAAATACAATTTATTTTAATGACATACTAAAAGCAATATTATATATATATATAAAAAAAATAATTTCCGTGACACCTTCCCTTTAAAAGGGTTTTCCACGTTCTGACAACTGATGACCTATCCACTGGATAGGTCATCAGTATATGATCGGTGCGTGTCCGACACCTGGACCCCGCACCGATCCGCCACTCCAGCTGCCTCTGGGCACCGGACAACACTGCCGGAAGTAGATGGCTCCGGTCAAAGAATAGAGGCCGAGCTGCAGTTCTGCCGAACGGCCGCTATGCAGTGATCTGAGCAATCTGCTTCCGGCAGTGTTGTCCAGTGCCCGGAGGCAGCTGGACTGGCAGATCGGTGCGGGGTCTGGTGTAGTAACGATTGTTTGCCCCATACATAAACGATGATTGCTCCTTGTGACACGCTGTATCGTCAATTGGCGCTGGTTTTCATGGTCAGTATCGGGACATCTAAAAGGACCTTTATTTCCTCAGACACCACCATAACTAGGCATTGGAACCAACCCTTCCACCTTAGCGGGTAAAGATTAACCTTCTAAAAAGGTTCACTATGTACACAGCGGCTCACCATATATCCAGCATATAACTGTGTCCTCCAAATCTTACGGGGCAGGAGTTGTTCTAGATTCCTCTTTATATCACAGACACGTTAATACCATTTTAGACAATTAATCGACATATCACAAACTTGTGGCGAAACCAAGCACCGCATGTAAGGAATCTTTAAAAAATCTGCTAGAAGAAGGAATTGGATTAGGAGTATTAGCCAACAAACAGGCAGAATACTTACTGATAGAATTCCCTATTGTTCCCATGTTCCATGGGATGCCGAAAATCCATAAATTTGCATGGTCTTGAAACTTGGGTCATCTGTGACGTAGTTGGCTAGTACTCCTGCAAACAGGCCTGCCATCAGCCGCCGCTCATCAAGGTTATGATTAGCGGTAATTGGTTTGTAGAAAGGAATGGGACCCTTGCAGGGGCCAGCTACGCAACTTGGTGAGTGACTGTTTTAAAGCAGTAGATTCAGTTTAATTATTTTTTTTATGTTGCCCCTCTGCTCCCACCTTCTCACCTGTCTCTCTCCCCTTCCCCTCCCCAGACCCCAGTCAAGCGTCATATTCACTCTGGCCCAACTCCCGCCTTGGCCACTTTCCGTTCTCTTAGCCTACTCCTCCGCCTACATCCTGGTATAATAGCTAAAGAAAATTACCCTATGAGGTTTAGAGTCAGTTAGTTATATGTCCAAATTTTGATCTAAGGTTTGCACACCATGACAGTCGGTAGTCATGTAGACCGGACACTTCCATGATTTGAATACGCTGTGACGTGGCACATTAGGTCACGGGAACGGGGTGTAAAGAATCTGCCAGACACAGCTTCTGTGTCGACGCCCGTGGTTAATCAGTCTGCACCTGCTCCTAGGTCTGATAGAGTGACTCGATCTGCTACCACTCAGGCTGCTAGGCTCAGGAGTGGGAGAACCTATTACAGCCTGGCCAGACGGTTCTAGCTCCCAGCCTCGGTCTATTTATACCTTCTTTTCCTGCATGTCTTTGCCTGTGATTCTTTCCTGTTTTCTGGCTCTGCTGCTCCTGCTATTATTATTGACCTTGCTTCATTTTGACCCTGGCTTTACTGACTACGCTCCTGCTCTGCGTTTGGTACCTGGTACACTCCTGGTTTTACTCGACTCGTTCACTACGCCTGTTGCTCACTGTGTTGCCGTGGGCAACTGCCCCATTTCCCTTAGCTTCTGTGTACCCTTGTCTGTCTGTCTGTCGTGCACATATTGAGCGTAGGGACCGTCGCCCAGTTGTACGCCGTCGCCTAGGACGGGCCGTGCAAGTAGGCAGGGACTGAGAGGCAGGTAGATTAGGGCTCACATGTCTGTCTTCCTACCCCATCATTACACGTGGTATCTAGGTTACATCAACACTTTCATGACGTATCTTGTGGTTCGCGCTTGGGCATTGGAGATGAAGAAGACTGGAAGAAGTCATCATGGCGTTCTGGGCCGGATGAAGAAGAAAAGAGAACGTGTAAAGGATCTGCCAGACACAACTTCTGTGTCGACGCCCATAGGTAATCAGTCTGCACCTGCTTCTATGTCTGTGAGACTGACTCCATCTTCCACCACCCAGGATGGCAGGCTTAGGAGTGGGAGAGCCTATCACAGCCTGGCCATACGGAGCTAGCTCCTGCTCTCTGTCTATTTATACCTGCCTTTCCTGTTCCTCTTTTGCTTGTGATTCTTCTCTGTTGGTTTCCTGGCCCTGCTGCAGCTTCTTGAACTACTGATCCTCTGCTTGTGATTGACCTTGGCTTTTCTGACCACTCTTCTGCTCTGCTGTTATGGCAGGAAGGAGGTGAAGGGAACAAGTGAGCCCTAATCTACCTACCGCCCTGTCCCTGCCTACTTGCAACGACCCGCCCTAGGCGACGGGGTACAACTTGGCGGCGGTCCCTACGCTGACTAAGTGCAAGGGGATACAAACAGGGAACAAGCAAGGGAAAGGGCAGTAGCACACGGAACACAGTGAGGAAACAGAGTGGTGAACGAGCCAGTCAGGATCAGGATGTAGTGGAGTATACAAACGCGGAGCACGGAGCAGGAAGCAAGCCAGGGGCAGAGCGAAGCAGGATAAGTGGGAACTGAAGCAAGGCAGAAGCACGGCAGAAGCAGGCTGGAGCAAGGCAGCAGTGGGGCCAGGAATCCAAGAAGAATCACAAGCAATGAGGAAGAGAAAACGGCAGGTATAAATGGACAGGGGGCGGAGCTAACTCTGACTGACCAGGCCGCGATAGGCTCTCCCACTCCTGAGCCTGCCACCCTGATTGGTGGGAGCCGGTGTCAGTCTAAGAGGTCTGGCCTCAGGTGTCGACTGATTAATCCTGGGAGTATCCACAGACGTAGTGCCTGGCAGATCCTTTACAGTACTCCCCCTTTTATGAGGGGCCACCGGACCCTTACTAAGAGGACCCAGTTTAGTGGGGAAGAGAAGGTGGAACCTCCTGACCAATACCCCAGCGTGAACATCTCGAGCAGGTACCCAAGTCCTCTCCTCCGGCCCGTATCCTCTCCAATGGACCAGGTACTGGAGGGAGCCCTGGATCATCCTACTGTCCACAATCTTGGCCACCTCGAATTCCACCCCCTCAGGGGTGAGAACGGGAACAGGAGGTTTCCTCGAGGGGGACCAGGACGGGGAGCAGCGTTTAAGGAGGGAGGCATGAAAGACGTCGTGTATGCGAAAGGATGGGGGCAGCTCCAGACGGAAGGATACAGGGTTGAGGACTTCAATGACCTTATAAGGCCCAATAAATCGGGGAGCAAACTTCCTGGACGGGACCTTAAGGCGCAAGTTCCTAGACGACAACCACACCAGATCCCCGACGACAAACCGGGGGTTAGCAGAACGTCTTCTATCAGCCTGAATCTTTTGTACGCTCTGGGACGCCTCTAGGTTCTTCTGAACCTGGGCCCAGACTGTGCACAGTTCCCGATGAACGTCCTCTACCTCGGGATTATTGGAACAACCAGGAGAAACGGAGGAGAACCTTGGATTAAACCCGAAATTACAGAAAAACGGGGAGACCCCTGACGAGTTACTGACCCGGTTATTCAGGGAAAATTCGGCGAGGGGAAGGAATGAGACCCAATCAAATTGACAGTCAGAGATGAAACACCTTAAATATTGTTCCAGGGATTGATTAGTCCTTTCCGTTTGGCCATTAGTTTCGGGATGGAAGGCGGAGGAGAAGGACAGATCAATCTCCAACTTTTTACAAAAAGCTCTCCAAAATAAGGAAACAAATTGTACCCCTCTGTCAGAAACGATATTGACTGGGGCCCCATGGAGACGCAGAATGTGTTTAACAAACAAAGAAGCTAACGTCTTGGCGTTAGGTAGTTTCTTAAGGGGCACAAAGTGGCACATCTTGCTGAAGCGGTCTACTACCACCCACACCACAGACTTGCCTTGAGATGGAGTCAAATCGGTGATAAAATCCATGGAGATATGGGTCCAAGGTCTCTGGGGAATGGGCAAAGAACGTAGTAAGCCCGCAGCTCGGGACCTAGGGGTCTTGGACCTAGCACAAACCTCACAAGCGGCGACGTAAGCCCTAACGTCTTTAGGCAACCCAGGCCACCAATAGTTTCTGGTAATGAGGTGTTTGGTACCCAAGATGCCAGGATGACCAGATAGTGCGGAGTCATGGTTTTCCCTGAGTACCCTTAGCCGGTATTGCAGGGGGACAAACAGCTTGTCCCCAGGGAGGTTCCCGGGAGCTGAACCTTGATCAGCAGCAATGTCAGAGGCTAAATCAGAATCCGTGGCAGAAACGATTATACCAGGGGGTAAAATACAAGCAGGGTCCTTCTCAGAAGGAGGATTGGCCATGAAACTACGTGACAGTGCATCAGCCTTAATATTTTTGGACCAAGCCCTATAGGTAACCAAGAAGTTAAATCTGGTAAAGAATAGCGCCCATCGAGCTTGTCTAGGATTAAGCCTCCGGGCAGATTCTGGGAAAACAAGATTCTTGTGGTCAGTAAGGACCGTTATCTGGTGTCTGGCCCCCTCCAGGAAGTGACACCACTCTTCAAAAGACCATTTAATGGCTAAAAGCTCGCGGTTGCCAATATCATAGTTACTCTCTGTGGGCGAAAACTTCCTAGAGAAGTAAGCACAGGGGCGGAGATGGGTGAGGGAGCTGGTACCCTGGGACAAGACGGCCCCCACTCCCACCTCGGATGCGTCAACCTCCACAATAAATGGCTCCCTTTGGTTGGGCTGAACCAGCACGGGGGCCGAGATAAAGCACTTCTTGAGGGTCTCAAAAGCCTGGACGGACTCAGGAGGCCAGTGGAGGACATCAGCACCCTTGCGAGTGAGGTCCGTAAGAGGCTTAGCGACGACCGAGAAGTTGGCAATAAATCTCCTGTAATAGTTAGCGAACCCCAAAAAACACTGTAGCGCCTTCAGGGAGGCAGGTTGGACCCATTCCGCCACAGCCTGAACCTTGGCAGGGTCCATGCGGAATTCATGAGGAGTGAGGATTTGACCCAAAAATGGTATCTCCTGTACCCCAAACACACATTTTTCGGTTTTCGCAAACAGATTATTTTCCCGGAGGACCTGGAGGACCTTCCTGACATGCTCCACGTGGGAGGACCAGTCCTTGGAAAATAACAGTATGTCATCAAGGTACACTACAAGAAAATTTCCCAGGTAATCTCTCAGAATTTCATTATTACAATTCTGGAAGACGGCAGGGGCATTACACAACCCAAAGGGCATGACCAGGTATTCTAAATGACCTTCGGGCGTGTTGAACGCAGTCTTCCACTCATCCCCCTCTTTGATGCGGATAAGGTTATATGCCCCCCGTAGATCGAACTTAGAGAACCATTGGGCCCCCTGAACCTGATTAAAAAGATCCGGAATCAAAGGAAGGGGATACTGGTTCCTTACTGTGACCTTATTCAAGTTCCGATAGTCAATGCACGGCCTAAGACCACCATCCTTCTTCCCCACGAAGAAGAAGCCAGCACCTACAGGAGAAGTCGAGGGGCGAATGAAACCCTTGGCCAGGCATTCATGGATATACTCCCTCATAACTTCACGTTCAGGACATGAAAGATTAAATATCCTACCCTTAGGAAGCTTAGCACAAGGTACCAAATCGATGGCGCAATCGTAATCTCTATGAGGGGGCAACACCTCAGAGGCCTCCTTAGAAAACACATCAGCGAAGTCCTGAACAAACTCAGGTAGCGTGTTTACCTCCTCACGGGGAGAAATAGAGTTAACCGAAAGACATGACGTCAGGCATTCACTACCCCATTTGGTGAGATCCCCAGTATTCCAATCAAACGTGGGATTATGCAGCTGCAACCAGGGAAGACCTAATACCAGATCGGACGATAATCCCTGCATCACCAGTACAGAGCACTGCTCCAAATGCATGGAGCCAACAAGGAGTTCAAAAACAGGAGTATGCTGAGTAAAATAACCATTAGCAAGAGGAGTGGAGTCGATACCCACTACCGGGACAGGATAAGGCAAATCAATAAAAGGCATTTTTAGAGACATAGCAAATTCCACAGACATGATATTAGCAGATGAGCCAGAATCCACGAAGGCACTGCCAGTGGCAGACCGGCCAGCAAACGAGACCTGAAAGGGAAGCAAAATTTTATTGCGTTTCATATTAACGGGAAATACCTGTGCGCCCAAGTGACCTCCCCGATGATCATTTAGGCGCGGAAGTTTTCTGGCTGGTTATTCTTGCGCCTGGGACAGGTGTTCAGTAGATGCTTGTCATCCCCACTATAGAAGCAGAGACCATTCTTCCTGCGGAACTCTCTACGTTGTCGAGGGGACATAGAGGCCCCGAGTTGCATAGGTACCTCCGAGTCTTCCGTGGAAGAGCGAGGAGACGGGACCTAGGGGGGAATCGCAGGGAAGTCAGAGGGGAAAACATTGAAACGTTCAAGCTGACGTTCCCTGTGACGTTGGTCAAGTCGTACTGCTAGGGCCATAACCTGGTCTAGGGAGTCAGAAGAGGGGTAGCTAACAAGCAGATCCTTCAGGGCGTCAGATAATCCTAACCTAAACTGGCACCTTAGGGCCGGGTCGTTCCACCGAGAAGCTACGTACCACTTTCTAAAATCAGAAAAGTATTCCTCAACAGGTCTCCTACCCTGACGTAAGGTCACCAGCTGACTCTCGGCTAAGGCAGTCCTGTCAGTCTCGTCGTAAATGAGTCAGAGGGCAGAGAAAAAACGATCAACGGAGGAAAGTTTAGGGGCGTCAGGAGCCAAGGAGAAGGCCCACTCTTGGGGCCCTTCCTGGAGTTGGGATATAATGATACCGACCCGCTGGTTCTCGGAACCTGAGGAGTGAGGTTTTAGATGGAAGTAAAGTCTGCAACTCTCCCGGAAGGAGAGAAAAGTCTTACGGTCCCCTGAGAACCGGTCAGGTAACTTGAGGTCGGGTTCTAGAGGTGAGGTGAGGGGTACTACTATGGCAGCGTCAGACTGGTTGACCCTCTGAGCCAGGGCCTGGACCTGTAGGGAGAGGCCCTGCATCTGCTAGGTCAGGGTCTCAAGGGGGTCCATGATAGCGTCAGCGTAGGAGAAATGGTAGACTAGGTATGGGCTTGTGATTATGTTATGGCAGGAAGGAGGTGAAGGGAACAAGTGAGCCCTAATCTACCGACCGCCCTGTCCCTGCCTACTTGCAACGACCCGCCCTAGGCGACGGGGTACAACTTGGCGGCGGTCCCTACGCTGACTAAGTGCAAGGGGATACAACAGGGAACAAGCAAGGGAAGGGGCAGTAGCCCACGGAACACCGTGAGGAAACGGAGTGGTGAACAAGCCAGTCAGGATCAGGATGTAGTGGAGTATACAAACGCGGAGCACGGAGCAGGAAGCAAGCCAGGGGCAGAGCGAAGCAGGATAAGTGGGAACTGAAGCAAGGCAGAAGCACGGCAGAAGCAGGCTGGAGCAAGGCAGCAGTGGGGCCAGGAATCCAAGAAGAATCACAAGCAATGAGGAAGAGAAAACGGCAGGTATAAATGGACAGGGGGCGGAGCTAACTCCGACTGACCAGGCCGCGATAGGCTCTCCCACTCCTGAGCCTGCCACCCTGATTGGTGGGAGCCGGTGTCAGTCTAAGAGGTCTGGCCTCAGGTGTCGACTGATTAATCCTGGGAGTATCCACAGACGTAGTGCCTGGCAGATCCTTTACATCTGCGTTTTTGTACCTCGCTCATCTCCTGGTTTGACTCGGCTCGTTCACCTCGCTTGTTGCTCACGGTGTTCCCGTGGGCAACTTCCCCATTTCCCTGGCTTCTTTGTACCCTTGTCTGTTTGTCTGTCGTGCACCTATTGAGTGTAGGGACCGTCGCCCAGTTGTACCCCGTCGCCTAGGGCGGGTCGTTGCAAGTATGAAGGGACTGAGTGGCGGGTAGATTAGGGCTCACTTGTCTGTTTCCCTACCCCGACATTACAGAACGTGAACGACTCCAATCTAAGAAGATGTCACATGTGAGTCACTGAATTTCACTGCACTGTATTCACTTATATGGTCTGCAGAATGCCTATGTAGGACTGATACCTGTCACAATATGGTGGGAATATTGGTCTTTGTTTTACAACACACGTTTTTAGTACACATTTAAGAGTGTTTGAATTATTTCTATATAGTTGAAGGGTAGACCCCCAAGAATTATTTCCTTTGGTGGGTCCAAGGTACCTTAGTCAGACACTGAGTGTACAGATCCTTGCATTAAGATATTGTATTATTGTCTGTAGCCTTAGAGGAGAATTTATTAACCTTGCTAAGCCTCTTATCTGGCATAGAAAAATCCCAAAAGTGCGGGAAAGTTTTCGGTCAGTTTACGCTGCCTGTGGCACTTTTTTGAAAAGTGTGTGGCGCTTTGCGGAAAGGGCCGACAATTTTACTATCATTTACGCCAGTAACGGGCGTAATGTAAAGCAGAAATCAACGCCAGCTCCGAGTTAGTGTACAATTTTACATTGAGTGTGCAACAAAAGGCCTAAGCCAGACCCTGTATCTCCCCCACTAATCAGACTGTTTTGTGCCACAAGACATGTGTTTTACCCACACCCCTAAAAAAAAAAAAAGATATATATATCTGAGACAGCGTATCTATAAGGGTATATTCACACGCTGTGTTTTAAGGCGTATTTCGGAGCGTAAACGCCTTCAAATACGCCTGAAAAATCAGTAGCCCAATGCCTTCAAACATCTGCCTATTGTATTTTAAAACGGCACGTAAAAAGAAGGAGCATGTCACTTCTTGAGCCGTTTTTGGAGATGTTTTTCATTGTGTCAATGGAAAAAAAGCTCCAAAAACAGCTAGAAAAAAACACCTCAAAAAACATTTCCAGCTTCAAAAACGGCTGTAAATCAAAGGCTGTTTTCTCTGAAAACAGCTCTGTAATTTTCAGCCATTTTTGACGTTGCGTGTGAACCCTAAGACTATGACACCTGATAGCTCTGCTACTTGATAGGAGACAGCGGCTCAGCAGACAGTATCACATATAATTTGCTTAGATTCAACGGCTTAGCAGACAGTATCACACATGCTAGCCCCAATTAAAAAGTTAATTGGGAAAAAATGTCTTATAGTGTTTTTCGATAAAGGTCACTTGAACTGGTATCATTTAAACAGTTAACCGATGAATGGCGCTGTTTACATGGAATTTACCCTGCGGCCTAATGTACCATATAATGTATTAAAAAAACAATGTAAAAAAACCTACATTTTGTGGGGTGAATTAAAAAAAAAACCAGTAATTCCGCCATTACTGTTTTGATTTTACAGTGTTCATCGGGTGGCATGAATTGCATGATAACTTGATTCTGCGTGTCGTTACGATTATGGCGATACCACATTTATATAGTTTTATTTTTTACTAAATAATTAGTTTTTGTGACGCTGCATTCGAGGATGAACTGCATAGTTTTTCAATGCAACAGCACTTCATAGGACGGGAAGGGGTTAAAACCCACTCTCTGAAGCCCCCCTTCAAGATACATTTCAACTAATCTGGTCCCCATGGCAGAAATATGTCTTTCCATCTGGCACCTCCAGCAGACTCCTTTCAGTCTAGTTTGATATCTTTTACCTCAGAGTTCCTCTTTTTCCCTTTTTTTAATTTCTTCTTTCCCTCTCCCCTTCTTCTCCTTCTCCCCCCACTTTATTTGAACTATTTCTAACAGGAGCTGTGCAGGATTAGAAAAATATGGCTGCTTTCTTCCAAAAACAGCACCACACCTATCCACAGGTTGTATCTGGTATTGCAGGTTAGCTCCATTGAAGTGAATGGTAATGAGCTGTAATACCACACACAACCTATGGACAGGTGTGGTGCTGGTTTTTGGAGAAAGCAGATAAGTTATCTCATCCTGGACAACCCTTTGTCATGGATTGTTCCTGTGCGGAGATGCTCCCTGTATTATCCCTTTTCCTTTATGGCCGCTGATATGTTCTATTCAGGTTTATGACATCTGTACTAAGTACATTTCCAGTATTTAAAGGGTTAACACTTCAGACCACTGTGGATGACCACACAATGTATGAGTTGTGCAGTGGTAATAAATTCCTGTAGTAATGATGATGAATGCGCTGATGTCATAAATACAAATATTTATGACATAAAGAAGATTCCATATTAGAAAGTTTTACTGCCACATTCAGCGCCATATTGGATGGGACTGAGGACCTTGAGCTTGACTTCCCCACCAATACCGACCTGATGTAATTTGGAGGTTCTAGCAGGGAAACCCTTCACCCCAGACCACTTCTTCATCACATCCTCTTCATATGGGTTGTCTGTAATAGAGGGGGGTTTCCAGCAGGAGATCCCCCTCTATTAGCCAGAGCGGAGACAGATGCTACAAGGAGGCATCTGGAGGACCCGTCTCATCCGTGGATCGCCCATTAATTTTAATGGGTGCCCAGGAAGAGAGACACCCGCCTAGCCAAACAGATCAGCCGATTTATGTGTTTTATGTCGTTCGTTCATTGTATTGTCTTTCCTTAAAAATCTGAGAAAACGTACAAATTCTGTTACAAATTATATTTTGGCACCTTCTAAGCCTAGAGGAAGGGCAATCCTCCAGCCATGGTTTCCCTAGAGGTTTCCCCCACAGGGGGTTTTTCCTTTCCTGCGTGCTGGAGGGTGACTCTTCGTGAGTCGGAGGTTTGCCATTTTGGGTTTGGTCATATAGTATAATAAAAGTTTTGACCATTTAACACCCAATTATAATGTTTTGTGTCTTTATTTTGCATTCTTTGGTTTGGTGATTGGGATTCTGGGTCTATCACATATCATAAAATCATAAGGCCGGACATCTACTTCCCACTCTGACATAGAATGGAGACAACAAGCGTTGCAGCACTATTAAGTGTACACATCCTTACATTAAGATATTGTATTACGGTCTGTAGCCTTTGGGGGGAATATATTAACCTTTCTACAACAGTTTATTAGTGTAGAAAATTCACAAAATACGCAAATGTCAGAATTTTTCGGGGCAAAAAATGAGCGGGGCTTAGCAGAAATGGCCAACAATTTTACTATAATTTACGCCAGTAACTGATGTAAATTATAGCAGAAATCTATATGTATAATGCGGCACAGATTTATCTCTGGGGGGCGTAACAAGGCAAAGATCCGTGCCAGACCCATACCTCCCCCCCAATCAGACTGTATGCCCCCCCAATCAGACAATAAAATACATTTAAAAAATGTACTTTAAATGTACAGCAGGCCGCAGCACATAGAAAGTACTGATGACAGGCCGCGTTGCAGCTAAAAGATGCGACACATTTATTAAGAGTCGTTCGCCTGTTAATAAATGTGTTGCATCTTACTCCAGCAAACTGTTTAATAGGACTGGTGTATGAAACGCCAGTATTAAAGGGAATGTGTCGCTAGAATTTTTTTTTTTTTTTCAGTTAAACAGTTAGTATATAAGTGATTAAACATTGTTTTAATTTTTTTATTTTTCACAAGTCAGGAAATATTATAAATCAGATTCTAATTTATAACATTTCCATGTGCTGGTCACTAGAGGGAGCAATTCCCAAAATTGCAGCATTGGCATGTGGTAAAGCAACCTCATTGCCTTATGCTGCAAATTTGGAGTAGGCACACTCGCTCTGCCCCAGCACACACCAGTAAACATACCTACCAACTTTCAAGTATCTAATCTAAGTATTCTCCGCCCACACATACCCGGTTCAGCCCACTCATTATTATGTTCCCATAGGACCCCCCACACAGTATAATGACAAATAGCTGTCCCCATACAGTTTAATGCCCCCTTAGCTACCCCTAGTACCAGTGCGCACATATAAAGCGCCAGTGCCCATATAGATAGTGTCACACACAGTGCCCATGTAGATGGTGCCACCCCCCAGGGATTCCACTCCAGGAGGAGCCCCTGCCGTCACTGTCCATATATGGACAGTGACGTAAGGCATTCCCTATAGGAGCAGAATCTCTGGCCACGCTGTGGCCAAGGATTGCTCTCCAGGAGGAGCCCTTGATGTAATTGTACATATATGGACAGTGACATCAGGGGTTCCGCCTAGGAGCGGAATCCCCGGCCAGACCATCGGCAATGCAAAGGCAGTGGATTCCGTTCCAGGAGTAGTCCCCGACGTCTATGTTCATATATGGATAGTGAGACAAGGGGCTCCGCACTTAAAGTAGCGCTGTGCCCGGGAATTCCTCGGCGAGTGGTACTAATACAGAATCAGGGAGCTGACGATCCCTTTCATTAGCATTGGATTAAACTTTATAATAGTGGGTGAAGATTGTGAGGAGGTTGAAACCTTGTGGGTGGAACTAGAAAGGGAGGTAAACACTGAAAAAATTACTTTTGGTGTAATCTATAGACCCCCCCAATATAACTGAGGAGATGGAAGGTCAGCTATATAAACAGATGGAGCGGGCTGCACAGGCGGGTACTGTAGTGATAATGGGAGATTTTAATTTCCGGGATATTAATTGGTGTCATGGTTCAGCTTCAACTGCAAAGGGGAGACATTTCCTCAACCTGTTGCAGGAAAATTTTATGGGCCAGTTTGTGGAAGACCCGACTAGAGGTGAAGCTCTGTTGGATCTGGTCATTTCTAATAATGCAGATCTTGTTGGGAATGTCAATGTTCGTGAAAACCTCGGTAACAGTGATCACAATATAGTTACATTTTACCTATACTGTAAAAAACAAACGCAGGCTGGGAGGGCAAAAACATTTAATGTTAAGAAAGCCAAATTCCCCAGGATGAGGGCGGCAATTCAGGATATGGACTGGGAAGAACTAATGTCAAATAATGGGACAAATGATAAATGGGAGATTTTCAAATCTACTTTGAGTTATTATAGTGCAAAATTTATTCCTATAGGTAACAAGTATAAACGACTCAAATTAAACCCCACATGGCTTACACCTTCTGTGAAAGGGGCAATACATGACAAAAAAGGGCATTTAAAAAATACAAATCTGAGGATACAGCTGTAGCCTTTGTAAAATATAAAGAGCTTAATAAAATCTGTGAAAATTTAATAAAATTAGCAAAAATACAAAATGAAAGGCAGGTGGCCAAGGATAGTAAAACAAATCCCCAAAAATTCTTCAAGTATATAAATGCTAAAAAGCCAAGGTCTGAACATGTAGGACCCCTAGATAATGGTAATGGGAAGTTGGTCACAGGGGATCAAGAGAAGGCAGAGTTACTAAATGGGTTCTTTAGCTCTGTATATACAACTGAAGAAAGAGCAGCTGATGTAGCCGGTGCCAGTGCTGTTAATATATCAGTTTATATACTAAATTTGATGAATGTAGATATGGTCCAAGCTAAATAAAATAAAATAAATGTGCACAAGGCCCCGGGACCAGATGGGATACACCCTAGAATTCTTAAAGAGCTTAGTTCAGTTATTTCTGTCCCCCTTTTCATAATATTCAGAGAATCTCTAGTGACTGGTATAGTGCCAAGGGACTGGCGCAGGGCAAATGTGGTGCCTATTTTCAAAAAGGGCTCTAGGTCTTCCCCGGGTAATTATAGACCAGTAAGCTTAACATCCATCGTGGGGAAAATGTTTGAGGGGCTATTGAGGGACTATATACAGGATTATGTGACAAAAAATAGTATTATAAGTGACAGCCAGCACGGTTTTACTAAGGACAGAAGTTGTCAAACTAACCTAATCTGTTTTTATGTAGAGGTGAGCAGAAGCCTAGACACAGGGGCCGCTGTGGATTTAGTGTTTTTGGACTTTGCAAAGGCATTTGACACTGTCCCCCATAGACGCCTAATGGGTAAATTAAGGACTATAGGTTTAGAAAATATAATTTGTAATTGGATTGAGAATTGGCTCAAGGACCGTATCCAGAGAGTTGTGGTCAATGATTCCTACTCTGAAAGGTCCCCGGTAATAAGTGGTGTACCCCAGGGTTCAGTGCTGGGACCACTATTATTCAACTTATTTATTAATGATATAGAGGATGGGATTAATAGCACTATTTCTATTTTTGCAGATGACACCAAGCTATGTAATATAGTTCAGTCTATGGAAGATGTTCATGAGTGCAGGCGGATTTAAACAAACTAAGTGTTTGGGCATCCACTTGGCAGATGAAGTTTAATGTAGATAAATGTAAAGTTATGCATCTGGGTACCAAGAACCTGCATGCATCATATGTCCTAGGGGGAGCTACACTGGCGGATTCACTTGTTGAGAAGGATCTGGGTGTACTTGTAAATCATAAACTAAATAACAGCATGCAGTGTCAATCAGCTGCTAAAAAGGCCAGCAGGATATTGTCGTGTATTAAAAGAGGCATGGACTCACGGGACAGGGATGTAATATTGCCACTTTACAAAGCATTAGTGAGGCCTCATCTAGAATATGCAGTTCAGTTCTGGGCTCCAGTTCATAGAAAGGATGCCCTGGAGTTGGAAAAAATACAAAGAAGAGCAACTAAGCTAATTAGGGGCATGGAGAATTTAAGTTATGAGGAAAGATTAAAAGAATTAAACCTATTTAGTCTTGAAAAAAGACGACTAAGGGGGGACATGATTAACTTATATAAATATATTAATGGCACATACAAAAAATATGGTGAAATCCTGTTCCATGTAAAACCCCCTCATAAAACAAGGGGGCACTCCCTCCGTCTGGAGAAAAATAGGTTCAACATGCAGAGGCGACAAGCCTTCTTTACTGTGAGAACTGTGAATCTATGGAATAGCCTACCGCAGGAGCTGGTCACAGCAGGGACAGTAGATGGCTTTAAAAAAGGGTTAGATAATTTCCTAGAACAAAAAAGTATTAGCTCCTATGTATAGAAATGTTTCCTTCCCTTTTCCCGTCCCTTGGTTGAACCTGATGGACATGTGTCTTTTTTCAGCCATACTAACTATGTAACTATGTAACTATGTATCTGCATCATGAGGACACAGATACAGTTGACACCAAGACATACCACCGGCCGCTTGGGACAGCGTAACAGCGCCCGGAATCCTGGACTGCCCCCCTATATCCGGGACGGTTAGGAGGTATGCAGTAATTAAGACCATGCACATGCGCAGATTCCACAGTAAATGCTTGTTCATGAGCCTGCAAAGGAGGAGATGCTCAGTTTGCCATTAGGGTGATGACTGACGGATAAGGCCTCGTTCACATCTGCACTATTGTCTCTGGTAAAATCATGGCCCCCCGCCTGACGGAAAGCCAATGGAACCCACTAAAGTCAATGGGTTCTGTCGGCAGGTGGCGGTGTCCGTTGTGCGACGGAACAGTTGCTTCCGTTATTCCTTTGTTCTGCACCACTGATGGAGCAGAACAACGAAACACACCAATGCAGGTGTGAACAGGGCCTAGAGAGATAACTGAATACAGCAGCTGGCCATGAACTGAAATACACTGCAGGTACAGAAGACAAATGGTAGACCAATTAGAAATGTGATTTATTTTACAAAATACATACAAGGCAATTTAAAAAAAAACAGTGCAAAGGTGTACATAGCCTTTAAGGGTATGTGCACACGGTAGCAGGCTTTTATGTCTGAAAAAACAGACTGTTTTCAGGAGAAAACAGCTGCCTCGTTTCAGACGTAAATGCTCCTCCTCGCATTTTGCGAGGCTTCTCTGACAGCCGTAAATTTTGAGCTGTGGTTCATTGAGTTCAATGAAGAAACGGCTCAAATTACGTCTGAAAGTAGTGCCCTGCACTTCTTTTGACGAGGCTGTATTTTTACGCTTCGTCGTTTGACAGCTGTCAAACGACGACACGTAAATTACAGGTCGTCTGCACAGTACGTCGGCAAACCCATTCAAATGAATGGGCAGATGTTTGCCGATGTATTGTAGCCTTATTTTCAGACGTAAAACGAGGCATAATACGCCTCGTTTATGTCTGAAAATAGGTCGTGTGAACCCAGCCTAAGCAATCAGGAGGCATATTTTCAGATTCTGCTGGACTTCTCCCATATACCGGCATTTCAGACATCCTATTGGTCCACGGTGTCCTAAATGCCCACCCCATTTACTTCTTCTTTAACACAATGCCTGCACGCCACAGCAAGCTGACAGTGCCCGCCCTAATGGTATATACAGGGGTGATGAAGATTTTATACTGAGATAATGGTGGGCTGGTACATACACGGATAATGATGGTTATATATGGGGATGATGGCTGGTATATACAGGGATGATTGGAGTCCCTTATATAACCCCCATATTCCCTGTATATTACCCCCAAAAGGGGAGATCAGCAGCACATCGCAGTCCAAAACTCATGGAAAACTATTTTATGTTTCACCCATCCCACCCATCGCTGGATGTGGGTATACTAGGACACATGACTAATATGATAATATTTTAATATAGAATTGTACATCCTAGTATAATAGCTAAAGAAAATTAGCTTATGAGGTTTAGAGTTAGTTATATGTCGAAATTTTGATCTAAGGTATGCGCACCGTGACGGGCGGTAGTCATGTAGACTGAACTCTTCCATGATTTGAATAAGCTGTGACGTGGCACATTGGGTCACGTGAACGTGGTATACAGGTTACATCAACACTTTCATGACATATCTTGTGGTTTGCGCTTGGGCATTGGAGATGAAGAAGACTGGAAGTCAACATGGTGTTCTGGGCCGGATGAAGAAGAAAAGAGAACATGAACGACTCCATTCTGAGAAGATGTCACGTGTGAGTCACTGAATTTCACTGCACTGTATTCACTTACACTACCGTTCAAAAGTTTGGGGTCACCCAGACAATTTTGTGTTTTCCATGAAAACTCACACTTATATTTATCAAATGAGTTGCAAAATGGCTAGAAAATATAGTCAAGACATTGACAAGATTAGAAATAATGTTTTTTATTTGAAATAATAATTTTCTCCTTCAAACTTTGCTTTCGTCAAAGAATGCTCCATTTGCAGCAATTACAGCATTGCAGACCTTTGGCATTCTAGCTGTTAATTTGCTGAGGTATTCGGGAGAAATTTCACCCCATGCTTCCAGAAGTCCCTCCCACAAGTTGGATTGGCTTGATGGGCACTTCTTGCGTACCATACGGTCAAGCTGCTCCCACAACAGCTCTATGGGGTTGAGATCTGATGACTGCGCTGGCCACTCCATTACAGATAGAATACCAGCTGCCTGCTTCTTCCCTAAATAGTTCTTGCATAATTTGGAGGTGTGCTTTGGGTCATTGTCCTGTTGTAGGATGAAATTGGCTCCAATCAAGCGCTGTCCACAGGGTATGGCATGGCGTTGCAAAATGTGCGATAGTGATATGCAAAATGTGCGATAGTGATATGAGTGATAGCCTTTCTTATTCAAAATCTCTTTTACCTTGTACAAATCTCCCACTTTACCAGCACCAAAGCAACCCCAGACCATCACATTACCTCCACCATGCTTGACAGATGGCGTCAGGCACTCTTCCAGCATCTTTTCAGTTGTTCTGCGTCTCACAAATGTTCTTCTGTGTGATCCAAACATCTCAAACTTCGATTCGTCTGTCCATAACACTTTTTTCCAATCTTCCTCTGTCCAATGTCTGTGTGCTTTTGCCCATATTAATCTTTTCCTTTTATTAGCCAGTCTCAGATATGGCTTTTTCTTTGCCACTCTGCCCTGAAGACCAGCATCCCGGAGTCGCCTCTTCACTGTAGACGTTGGCACTGGCGTTTTGCGGGTACTATTTAATGAAGCTGCCAGTTGAGGACCTGTGAGGCATCTATTTCTCAAAGTAGAGACTCTAATGTACTTGTCTTGTTGCTCAGTTGTGCAGCGGGGCCTCCCACTTGTCTTTCTACTCTGGTTAGAGCCTGTTTGTGCTGTCCTCTGAAGGGAGTAATACCCACCGTTGTAGGAAATCTTCAGTTTCTTGGCAATTTCTCGCATGGAATAGCCTTCATTTCTAAGAACAAGAATAGACTGTCGAGTTTCACATGAAAGCTCTCTTTTTCTAGCAATTTGGAGAGTTTAATCGAACCCACAAATGTAATGCTCCAGATTCTCAACTAGCTCAAAGGAAGGTCAGTTTTATAGCTCCTCTAAACAGCAAAACTGTTTACAGCGGTGCTAACATAATTGCACAAGGGTTTTCAAGTGTTTTATAATCATCCATTAGCCTTCTAACACAGTTCGCAAACAGAATGTACCATTAGAACACTGGAGTGATGGTTGCTGTAAATGGGCCTCTATACACCTATGTAGATATTGCATTAAAAACGAGACGTTTGCAGCTAGAATAGTCATTTACCACATTAACAATGTATAGAGTGTATTTCTAATTAATTTAATGTTATCTTCATTGAAAAAAACTGTGCTTTTCTTTCAAAAATAAGGAAATTTCTTAGTGACCCTAAACTTTTCAACGGCAGTGTATATGGTCTGCAGAATGCCTGTGTAGGACTGATCTCTGTTCTCTGAAAACAGCTCTGAAATTTTCAGCCATTTTTGACTTTGCGTGTGAACCCTAAGACTATGTGTAAAGGGTTTGCCAGACACAGGTTCAGTGCCGACGCCCGGGGTTAATCAGCCTTCATCAGCTCCAAGGTCTGCTAGAGTGACGCGATCTCTTACCACTCAGTCTGGCAGGCTAAGGAGAACCTATCACAGCCTGGCCTGACGGTTCTAGCTCCCGCCCTTGGTCTATTTTTACCCTTGCTTGGGCGCACAGGTATTTCCCGCAAACATGAAGCCTAATAAAATCTTGCTTCCCTCTCAGGTCTCTTTTGATGGAAGGTCTGCCACTGACAGTGCCTTTGTGGATTCAGGGTCTGCTACTAATATTATGTCTGTGGAATTTGCTATGTCTCTAGCTATGCCATTAATTGATTTGCCTAAACCTGTCGCGGTAGTGGGTATTGATTCCACTCCGCTTGCTAATGGTTATTTTAAGCAGCATACCCCTGTTTTTGAACTCAATGAATGCATGACGTCATGTTTTTCTAATAATTGGTTTCTCTCGTTGAGGAGGTGAACACTCTACCTGAGTTTAGTCAGGACTTCGCTGATGTCTTTTCTAAAAGGGCCTCCGAACAGTTACCTCCTCATAGAGAGTACGATTGCGCAATCGATTTGGTACCAGGAGCTAAGCTCCCTAAAGGTAGGATATTTAATCTCTCTTGTCCTGAACGTGAAGCCATGAGAGAATATATCCAAGAAAGCCTGGCCAAGGGTTACATTCGCCCCTCTACTTCTCCGGTAGGTGCTGGCTTCTTCTTCGTGGGGAACAAGGATGGTGGTCTTAGGCCGTGCATCGATTACCGAAATTTAAATAAGATCACTGTAAGGAACCAATATCCCCTTCCTTTGTTTCCTGATCTCTTCAATCAGGTTCAGGAGGTCCAATGGTTCTGAAGTTCGATCTTCGGGGGGCTTATAACCTTATCCGGATCAGAGAGGGGGATGAGTGGAAGACTGCGTTTAATACACCCGAAGGTCATTTTGAATATCTCGTCATGCCCTTTGGGTTGTGTAATGCTCCCGCGGTCTTACAGAATTTCATAAATGAGAATTTAGGAGACTATCTGTGGGTATTTCTTGTAGTGTACCTTGATGATTTACTTGTGTTTTCTAAGGACTGGTCCTCCCACATTGAGCATGTCAGGATGGTGCTCCAGGCCCTTCGGAAAAACAAACTCTTTGCAAAAAACGAAAAATGTGTGTTTGGTGTGCAGGAGATACCATTTTTGGGACAAATCCTCACTCCTAATGAATTCCGCATGGACCCTGCCAAGGTTCAGGCCGTGGCAGAATGGGTCCGCCCTGCCTCCCTGAAGGCCTTACAGTGTTTCCTGGGGTTTGCTAATTATTACAGCAGATTTATTTCTAACTTGTTGGTTATCGCTAAGCCTCTTACGGACCTTACTCGTAAAATCTCCACTGGCCTCCAGAGGCGGTCCAGGCTTTTGAGGTCCTTAAGAGGTGCTAACCAAATGGAGCCATTTATCGTGGAGGTTGACGCCTCCGAGGTGGGAGTGGGTGTTGTCTTGTCCCAGGGTACTAGGTCTCTCACCTATCTCCGTCCCTATGCCTACTTCTCCAGGAAGTTCTCCTCCACTGAGAGAAACTATGACGTTGGCAACCGCAAACTCTTAGTGTAATGTCGGGGTAGGGAGACAGACAGGTGAGCCCTAATCTACCCGCAACTCAGTCCCTGCCTACTTGCACGGCCCATCCTAGGCGACGGCGTACAACTGGGCGACGGTCCCTACTCTCAATATGTGCACGACAGACAAACAGACAAGGGTACACAGAAGCTAAGGGAAATGGGGCAGTTGCCCACGGCAACACCGTGAGCAACAAGAGTAGTGAACGAGTCGAGTCAAACCAGGAGTGTACGTGGTGCCAAACGCAGAGCAGGAGAGTAGTCAGTAAAGCCAGGGTCAATATGAAGCAGAGGTCAATAGGAAAAGCAGGAACAGCAGAGCCAGGAAGCAAGAGAATCACAGGCAAAGGACAAGCAGGAAATGAAGGTATAAGCAGACAAAGGGCGTGAGCTAGGACCGTCTGGCCAGGCTGTGATAGGTTCTCCCACTCCTCAGCCTACCAGCCTGAGTGGTAGCATAACAAGTCACTCTAGCAGACCTAGGCACAGATGCAGGCTGATTAACCACGGGCGTTGACACAGACGCTGTGTCTGACAAATTCTTTGCAGTACCCCCTCTTTTATGAGAGACCACTGGACCCTTCCTAGGTGGACCTGGCTTGTTGGGGAACCGAAGATGGAACTTCCTAAGCAATAACCCGGCGTGAACATCCGGGGGGGGGGACCCAAGTCCTCTCCTCAGGCCCGTATCCTCTCCAATGGACCAGGTACTGCAGGGAGCCTTGGACCATTCTGCTGTCCACAATCTTGGCCACCTCGAATTCTACACCTTCAGGGGTCAGAACAGGGACCGGAGGTTTCCTCGAGGTAGCCAAGGATGGGGAGCAGCGTTTCAGGAGGGAGGCATGTAACACGTTGTGTATTTGAAAAGATGGGGGTAACCTCAGCCGGAAGGAGACAGGGTTAAAGACCTCACTGACCTTGTACGGCCCTATATACTGGGGAGCAAATTTTTTGGACGGAACTTTAAGGCACACATTTTTTGAAGACAACCACACCAGATCCCCGACCACAAACAAGGGTTTAGTAGAACGCCTTTTATCTGCCTGAGTCTTTTGTGTGCTGGGACGCCTCAAGGTTCTTCTGAACCTGGGCCCAGACTGTGCACAGTTCCCGATGAACGACATCTACCTCGGGATTGTTGGACCCACCAGGAGAAACGGAGGAGAACCATGGGTTAAACCCAAAATTACAGAAAAAGAGGGAGACCCCTGACGAGTTACTGACCCGGTTATTAAGGGAAAATTCGGTGAGGGGAATGAAGGAGACCCAATCATCTTGACAGTCAGAGATAAAACACCTTAAATATTGTTCTAGAGACTGATTAGTCCTCTCAGTTTGGCCATTAGTTTCAGGATGGAAGGCTGAGGAGAAGGACAGATCAATCTCCAGACTCTTACAGAAGGCTCTCTAAAACAATGAAACAAATTGTACCCCTCTGTCAGAAACAATATTGACAGGAACCCCATGGAGACGCAGAATGTGTTTGACAAACAAGGTAGCTAACGTCTTGGCATTGGATTGTTTCTTGAGGGGTACAAAGTGGCACATCTTACTGAAGCGGTCTACTACAACCCACACCACCGACTTACCTTCGGATGGAGGCAGATCAGTGATACAATCCATGGAGATATGTGTCCAAGGTCTCTGGGGAATGGGCAAGTAAATTAATAAGCCCGCTGGTCAGGACCTGGGAGTCTTGGACCTAGCACAAATTTCACAAGCGGCGACGTAGGCCTTAAAGTCTTTAGGCAATCCAGGCCACCAATAGGTTCTAGAAATTAGGTGATTGGTACCCAGGATGCCTGGATGGCCAGATAGTGCCGAGTCATGATTCTCCCTGAGCAACCTTAGCCGGAATTGCAGGGGAACAAACATCTTGTTCTCAGGAAGATTCTTGGGAGCTGAACCTTGATCAGCCGCAATTTCGGAGACTAAGTCTGAATACACAGAGGATATGATTATACCTGGGGGCAAAATTCAAGAGGGATCCTCCTCAGGCTGGCAGGCTGAGGAGAGGGAGAACCTATCACAGCCTGGCCTGACGGTTCTAGCTCCCGCCCTTGGTCTATTTTTACCCTCACTTGCAGCATATTCCTTGCCTGTGATTGTCTGGTTTCCTGTCTCTGCGATTCTTGCTATTTACCTTATTAACCGTTGTTACCTATTGACCCTGGCTTAACTGACTATTCTCCTGCTCTGATTTGCTACTTTGTACTCTCCTGGTTTGTCTCGGCTCGTTTACCACTGCCTGTTGCTCACAGTGTTTCCGTGGGCAAATGCCCCTACCTCCCCCTTTTTCTTCTGTGTGCCCTTGTCTTGTGTTGTCTGTCTTGCACTTATTGAGCGTAGGGAACGTTGCCCAGTTGTACGCCATCACTTAGGACGAGCCGTGCAAGTAGGCAGGGACTAAGATCCATGGAGATATGGGTCCAAGGTCTATGGGGAATGGGCAAAGAACATAGTAAGTACGCAGGTCGGGACCTGGGAGTCTTGGACCTAGCACAAATTTCACAAGCGGCGACGTAGGCCTTAACGTCTTTAAGCAACCTAGACCACCAATAGGTTCTAGAAATGAGGTGCTTGGTACCCAGGATGCCTGGATGGCCAGATAGTGCGAAGTCATGGTTCTCCCTGAGCAACCTTAGCCGGATTTGCAGGGGAACAAATAGCTTGTTCTCAGGAAGGTTCTGGGGAGCAGAAGCTTGATCAGCCGCAATTTTGGAGACTAAGTCTGAATCCACAGAGGATATGATTATACCTGGGGGCAAAATACAAGCGGGATCCTCCTCAGGAGGAGGGCTGGCCATGAGGCTACGCGACAGAGCATCAGCTTTAATATTTTTTGACCCAGCCCTATAGGTAACCACAAAGTTGAATCTCGTAAAAAAAACAACGCCCATCGAGCTTGTCTCGGGTTTAGCCTCCGGGCAGATTCTAGGAAAACCAGATTCTTGTGGTCAGTAAGGACCGTTACCTGGTGCCCAGCCCCCTCCAGGAAGTGGCGCCACTCTTCAAAGGCCCATTTAATGGCTAAGTGTAAAGGATTTGCCAGGCACAGCGTTTGTGTCAATGCCCGTGGGTAATCAGCCTGCATCTGTGCCTAGGTCTGCTAGAGTGACTCCTTCTGCTACCACTCAGGCTGGTAGGCTGAGGAGTGGGAGAACCTATCACAGCCTTGCCAGACGGTCCTAGATACCGCCCTTTGTCTACTTATACCTTCACTTGCTGCTTGTCCTTTGCCTGTGATTCTCTTCCTTCCTGGCTCTGCTGTTCCTGCTTTTCCTTTTGACCTCTGCTTCATATTGACCCTGGCTTTACTGACTACTCTCCTGCTCTGCGTTTGGCACCACGTACACTCCTGGTTTGACTCGACTCGTTCACTACTCTTGTTGCTCACGGTGTTGCCGTGGGCAACTGCCCCATTACCCTTAGCTTCTGTGTACCCTTGTCTGTTTGTCTGTTGTGCACATATTGAGCTTAGGGACCGTCGCCCAGTTGTACGCCGTCGTCTAGGACGGGCCGTGCAAGTAGGCAGGGACTGAGTTTCGGGTAGATTAGGGCTCACCTGTCCGTCTCCCTACCATGTTTCATTACACTATGGCACCTGATAGCTCTGCTACTTGATAGGAGACAGCGGCTTTGCAGACAGTATCACATATAATATGCTTAAATACAAAGGCTTAGCAGACAGTACCACACATGCTAGGCCCAATTAGAAGGTTAATTGTGAAAAAATTTCTTATGGTGTTTTTCGATAAAGGTCACTTGAACTGGTATCATTTAAACAGTTTACCGATGAATGGCGATGTTTATGTGGAATTTACCCTGCGGCATAATGTACCATATAATGTTTTCACATTTTTTTTAAAAAAAGCCTACATTTTGTGGGGTGAATTGAAAAAAAACCTGTAATTCTGCCTTTTCTGTTTTGATTTTACAATGTTCATCGGGCGGCATGAATTGCATGATAACTTGATTCTGCGGTTCGTTACGATTATGGTGATACAAAATTTATATAGTTTTATTTTTTACAAAATAATTTGTTTTTGTGACGCTGCATTCGAAGATGAACTGCATAGTTTTTCCAATGCAACAGCACTTCATAGGGCGGGAAGGGGTTAAAACCCACTCTCTGAAGCCCCCCTTCAAGATACATTTAAACTAATCTGGTCCCCATGGCAGAAATATGTCTTACCATCTGGCACCTCCAGCAGACTAATTTCAGTCTAGTTTGATTTCTTTTACCTCAGAGTTCCTCTTTTTACCTTTTTTTAATTTCTTTTCTCCCCCCTTTTTTTTTCTATTTCTAACAGGGGCTGTGCAGGATTAGAAAAATATGGCTGCTTTCTTCCAAAAACAGCACCACACCTATCCACAGGTTGTATCTGGTATTGCAGGTTTGCTCCATTGAAGTGAATGGTAATGAGCTGTAGTACCACACACAACCTATGGACAGGTGTGGTGCTGGTTTTTGGAGAAAGCAGACAAGTTATCTTATCCTGGACAACTCTTTGTCATGGATTGTTCTTGTGCGGAGATGCTCCCTGCATTATCCCTTTTCCTTTATGGCCGCTGATATGTTCTATTCAGCTTTATGGCCTCTGTGGTATGTACACTGCCAGTCATTAAAGGGTTAACACTTCAGACCACTGTGGGTGACGTCACAATGAATGAGGCAGCAGTGTTAATAAACTCTTGCAGTAATGATGATGAATGCGCTGATGTCATAAATACAAATGTTTATGACATAAAGAAGATTCCATATTAGAAGGTTTTACTGCCACATTCAGCGCCATATTAGATGGGACTGAGGACCTTGAGCCTGACTTCCCCACCAATGCCGACCTGATGTGATTTGGAGGTTCTAGCAGGGAAACCCTTCACCCAAGACCACTTCTTCATCACAGTGATGCCATCCTCTTCATACGGGTTGTCTGTAATAGAGGGGGGTTTCCAGCAGGAGATTCCCCTCTATTAGCCAGAGCGGAGACAGGTGCTACAAGGAGGCATCTGGAGGACCCCTCTGGAGGACCCGTCTCAACCAAGCATCGCCCATTCATTTTAATGGGTGGCCAGGAAGAGAGACTTCCGCCTAGCCAACCAGATCAGCCGATTTATGTGTTTCATGTCGTTCGTTCATTGTAATGTCTTTCCTTGAAAATCGGAGAAAACGTACAAATTCTGTTACAAATTCTATTTTGGCACCTTCTAAGCCCAGAGGAAGGGCCATCTTCCAGCCATGGTTTCCCTAGAGGTTTCCCCCACAGGGGGTTTTTCCTTTCCTGCGTGCTGGAGGGTGACTCTTCGTGAGTCGGAGGTTTGCCATTTTGGGTTTGGTCATATAATATAATAAAAGTTTTGACCATTTAACACCCAATTATAATGTTTTGTGTCTTTATTTTGCATGACTTGGGGTAAGTCGAGTGATGTATGTGTATGCAAATTACACTTACCTATATATCTGTTCCCCATTCATAACCCACACCTTTCTCTCAAGAAGACTCAACACCGAGGGTTTGGATAAAGTGGCCACAGCAGCCATTTTATTAAGAAATAAATATTCAAGTTAGTTAACTCAATTAACCATAAATAAATAATATCCATATTATTTATTAACAAAAACAATAATAAATCAATAATGCACGAACCATAAATTATAACCCAAACACGTCGGACACCACTGACAAACAAACATTAAAACATAGACTAGGAGAAGTCCTTGGAGCTATCATTAACTTTTTATGTTACCGGCTATCTGCCCCACCATTTTACCCCCAGCCGTAAAATCCCGGCTCAGAGGCACCAATATTCCTGGCAGATGCAGTAAGGTAACTTCCACCTCTCCCAAGGGATAACACCACTGGCGTAGCTATAGGGGTCGCAGCGGTCGCAATTGCGACCGGGCCCCGAAGCCAGGGGGGCCCACGGCCCCCCGCACCACATCAATTAAAAGTTACTATAGTAACTCGGGCCGCGGGCCCCTGTTACTATAGTAACATACTTTACTTACCTTCCTGGTTCCGGATCGCAGCGGAGGTCCTGACGTCAAGCGCTGTGCGCAGCGCATGACGTCACAGCGCTATGTGCCGCGCACAGCATCGAGACTACAGAACTCCCGCCGCGGCCGAAGAGGAAGGTAAGATAGCCCTGACTGGCGGGGTCCGACTTCTGGGACCCGCCAATCAGCTGTTTTGAAGGGGCCGCAGCACTCGTACGAGAGCTGCTCCCCTTCATTCCTGTCACTTCATTCCGGTCACACTGTGAATCCGTGTCGGCGATTCACAGTGTGGGCGAGTAGTGAAATGAAGGGGAAGCAGCTCTCGTACGAGTGATGCGGCCCCTTCAAAACAGCTGATTTGCGGATCCCGGGCGACACATCAGCTATTGATGGCCTATCCTGTGGATAGGCCATCAATGTTTAGGGACTGCACAACCCCTAAGCCTACGATGTAGCAGGCTTAGGGGGCCCATGAGACAGGATCACAGATTGTGTGATCCTGTCTGCTGAACCCTGTATCTAAGCCAATCACATGGTAGGCTTAGATACATGGCCTATGCGTGATCCTGTCTGCTGGGCCCTGTATCTAAGCCAATCACATGGTAGGCTTAGATACATGGCCCATGCGTGATCCTGTATGCTGGGCCCTGTATCTAAGCCTACCACATTGTAGGTTTAGATACAGGGCCCCAGCACACAGTAATCTTATACTGTATAAGATTACGGTCTGCTGGACCCTGTATCTAAGCCTACCTTGTGGTAGGCTTAGATACAGGGTCCCACAGACAGTATCACACATGGGCCCTGTATCTAAGCCTTAGGGTATGTGCACACACACTAATTACGTCCGTAATTGACGGACGTATTTCGGCCGCAAGTACCGGACCGAACACAGTGCAAGGAGCCGGGCTCCTAGCATCATAGTTATGTACGATGCTAGGAGTCCCTGCCTCGCTGCAGGACAACTGTCCCGTACTGTAATCATGTTTTCAGTACGGGACAGTTGATGTATGATGCTAGGAGCCCGGCTCCCTGCACTGTGTTCGGTCCGGTACTTGCGGCCGAAATACGTCCATCAATTACGGACGTAATTAGTGTGTGTGCACATACCCTAAGACATGTGTTACTAATAATTTTTTGTGTGTTTTCTTACAGGTTCGGTCGTTGGACTACGGCGGATTCCAGGACTACTTCGATGACAGCTTTTTTTTTTATTGTCAATAAAATGGTTAATGAGGGCTGTGTGGGTTTTTTTTTATTTCAATAAAATATTTTTTCTGTCTTTGTGTTTTTTTTTAAACTATATTATTACCGCCTTAGTAATGGCCACCGGCTGATTGACAGCATCCATTGCTAAGGCGGGGCTTAGTGTTAGCGGATGCAGGGGCGAACACTAACCCCCTTTATTACCCCGGTACCCACCGCCACCAGGGGTGCTGGGAAGAGCCGGGTACGATCCAGTACCTGACCATCTGTAGTGATGGTCGGCCACTGGGGTGGCCGCAGGCTGGTATTATCAGGAGGGGAAAGGCCAAAAACAGTGGCCCTTCCTACCCTGGTGATGCTAGGCTGCTGCTGCTTTATTGTATCTGGCTGGTTATGAAAATGGGGGGGACACCACGTCATTTAAAAAAAATAATAATAATTGGAAAGAACGATGTCAGGTCCCCCCCAATTTTCATAACCAGCCAGATACAACACAGCAGCAGCAGGCAGCATTACAAGGGTGGGAAGGGCCACTGTTTTTGGCCTTCCCCAGCCTAATACTACCAGCCTGCGGCCGCCCCGGTGCCTGCCCGTCACTACAGATGGTCGGGTACTGATTCGTACCCGGCTCTTCCCAGTACCCCTGGTGGCGGTGGGTACCGGGGTAATAATGGGGGTTAGTGTTAGCCTCCTCACCTGCTAACATTAAGCCCCGCCTTAGTAATGGAGGTTGTCAATCAGCCAGCGGCCATTACTAAGGCGGTGATAATAAAGTTTAAAAAGATACAAGCACATAGAAAAAATATTTTATTGAAATAAAAAAACACAACCCTCATTAACCATTTTATTGAGAATAAAAAAAAACGCCGTCATTGAAGTCCTCGTCTCCGAAGTCCAACAACCGAACCTGTAAAAAAACACAAACACACAAAAATAATCAGTAACACATAAAGAAGCAAAATTATTATTCTTACCTATCCTGGGTCCAGTGCTGGAGACGCAATGTCAGCGAGCTGCGCCCTGTATCTAATCCTATCATGTGTGATACAGTCTGCTGAGCTGTGTATCTAATCCAATCATGTATGATACTGTCTGCTGGGCCCTATATCTAATCCGATCATGTGTGATACTGTCTGCTGAGCCACTGTATCTAATCCTATCATGTGTGATACTGTCTGCTGAGCCACTGTATCTAATCCTATTATGTGTGGTACTGTCTGCTGAGCCACTGTATCTAATCCTATCATGTGTGATACTGTCTGCTGAGCCACTGTATCTAATCCTATCATGTGTGGTACTGTCTGCTGAGCCACTGTATCTAATCCTATTGTGTGGTACTGTCTGCTGAGCCACTGTATCTAATCCTATCATGTGTGATACTGTCTGCTGGGCCACTGTATCTAATCCTATCATGTGTGATACTGTCTGCTGAGCTGTGTATCTAATCCTATCATGTGTGATACTGCTTTCTGAGCCACTGTATCTAATCCTATCATGTATGATACTGTCTGCTGAGCCACTGTATCTAATCCTATCATGTGTGATACCGTCTGCTGAGCCACTGTATCTAATCCTATCCATAGTTTATAGGGTCGTAGTGCTATAGATATGCTATGCTGTCTCATATACACACTTTTTTTTGGGGCGGACACATATGTATTGGGGCTATTTCCCGGACATTTTAAGCCCTGAGGGTATGTTCACACGGCAGCGTCCATTACGGCTGAAATTACGGTGCTGTTTTCAGGAGAAAACAGCACCGTAATTTCAGCCGTAATGGCATGTGTAGGCGTCTTTCGCTGCGTCCATTACGGAAGTAATTGAAGCTGGTTTTCCATGGAGTCCATGGAAAACGGCTCCATTTACGTCTGAAGAAGTGACAGGCACTTTTTTACGCGCCGCCTTTTGACAGCGGCGCGTAAAAAAAAATGACCGTCGGCACAGAACATCGTTAGACCCATTCAAATGAATGGGCAGATGTTTGCCGACGCTTTTGAGCCGCATTTTCGGACGTAATTCAATGCTAAAACGCCCGAATTACGTCCGTAAATAGTGCGTGTGAACCCAGCCATAGTGACGCCCCGGCTGCTAGTGCTGCATTGTTGGGTCACTTAGGAGACCCAGCGATGCAGCTGAAAGCTGCGGACCGTCGGCCATGAGAAGTTTGCGGGGGGGGGGGGGCCCAGTAAGAATATTTGCATCGGGGCCCATGAGCCTCTAGCTACGCCCCTGGATAACACCCTAAGGAAACGACACTATCCAACCGCCAGACACTGTCATTTCATCTTTAAAACCCGGGGAGATCCATACCCACGATGCATTCCCCCCCCCCCCCATAATTATTTGTCTAACTCCAAGGACTCCCCAGCAGCTGCCATGACAAAACGAAAATACCCACTGAAAGACCCCACCTGTTCTCATACTTCCCTGACCATATGATCGAATACTAACAAAAAAGGGGGAGGGCGGGGATGTCTTACTCCGTGCGCTGCTCCCGACCAAAAGACCGGGAAGTCAGCGCACTTCTGGCTAACACCCACCCCCTCCACTAACCCTCCCCTTTGGCTGTGACACGATCCTCCCTCCTATCCTCGTCATGTCTGGCCTACCCTCGACTGTGGTATGGTCCGTCCGGCCTGTGCTTGACTTGGGGTAAGTCGAGTGATGTATGTGTATGCAAATTACACTTACCTATATATCTGTTCCCCATTCATAACCCACACCTTTCTCTCAAGAAGACTCGACACCGAGGGTTTGGATAAAGTGGCCACAGCAGCCATTTTATTAAGAAATAAATATAAACGTTAGCATTGTGAGAAACTAGACATGGACCGCACAATCCACAGTATATACGTTGATCTGAGCCGCTAGGCATAATTTAGAAACATGAACATGAGGTTCTTTGTAAACATTTTGATCAAACTGTATAAGTCCACTTGCCACTTCACGGCGACCTCTTTAAAGTGGGTCCCTACTCTAGCGGTTGCAGCACCGCATGGCGGCTACCGCCACCGCAGCACCGCTCCTGCAGAGGGAGCAACCCAGGGGCCCAAAAGCACCCATGCCTTCAGACCGTGCCAAGCCTCCTTGGCTCTGGGCCATGTCCCACCACAAGTGCAGCACTACAGCAACAGACACCACCATACAGCACCACAACATGTGAACAGATGGAATGAGCTCACCTTGCCATGCACCCCCAGTGGCCAACTGAGAGCACAAGCAACAGCAGGAACACTTATGAGGTCATTCTGGAATTAAAATCAGCTGGGTATTTTTTCAAATGCGTGGAGTGCTGGTACCAAGTAAAACAAAGGAAATGAGGAGGATAGACTATACAATATCAGCATTGTGAGAAACTAGACATGGACCGCACAATCCACAGTATATACGTTGATCTGAGCCGCTAGGCATAATTTATAAAAATGAACACGAGGTTCTTTGTAAACATTTTGATCAAACTGTATAAGCCCACTTGCCACTTCACGGCGACCTCTTTAAAGTGGGTCCCTACTCTAGCGGTTGCAGCACCGCATGGCAGCTACCGCCACCGCAGCACCGCTCCTGCAGAGGGAGCAACCCAGGGGCCCAAAAGCACCCATGCCTTCAGACCGTGCCAAGCCTCCTTGGCTCTGGGCCACGTCCCCCCACAAGTGCAGCACTACAGCAACAGACACCACCATACAGCACCACAACATGTGAACAGATGGAATGAGCTCACCTTGCCATGCGCCCCCAGTGGCCAACTGAGAGCGCAAGCAAGAGCAGGAACACTTATTAGGTCATTCTGGAATTAAAATCAGCTGGGTATTTTTTCAAATGCGTGGAGTGCTGGTACCAAGTAAAACAAAGGAAATGAGGAGGATAGACTATACAATATCAGCATTGTGAGAAACTAGACATGGACCACACAATCCACAGTATATACGTTGATCTGAGCTGCTAGGCATAATTTAGAAACATGAACATGAGGTTCTTTGTAAACATTTTGATCAAACTGTATAAGCCCACTTGCCACTTCACGGCGACCTCTTTAAAGTGGGTCCCTACTCTAGCGGTTGCAGCACCGCATGGCGGCTACCGCCACCGCAGCACCGCTCCTGCAGAGGGAGCAACCCAGGGGCCCAAAAGCACCCAAGTCCTTGGAGCTATCATTAACTTTTTATGTTACCGGCTATCTGCCCCACCATTTTACACCCAGCCGTAAAAACCCGGCTCAGAGGCACCAATATTCCTGGCAGATGCCGTAAGGTAACTGCCACCTCTCCCAAGGGATAACACCCTAAGGAAACGACACTATCCAACCGCCAGACAGTGTCCTTTCATTTTTAAAACCCGGGGGGATCCATACGCACGATGCATCCCCCCCATAATTATTTGTCTAACTCCAAGGACTCCCCAGCCACAGCGAACAGGCCTTGACCACCTCAAGCCTGATAGTCCCGCCCCAAGAAAATAGCCCTCACAATGCAATCCTGCAAGCCCAAGCACCACAAATCTGTTCCCACATCACTCAGGTGAACACCATCTGCACTCCAATACGCTCCAACTCCAGCTTCCAAGTCCCAGTGCCGAACACATATGCCACCATTCCGCGCAACAAATGCAGACACCGCCCTGTTAACTTTTATCCTGGCTTTGTTGATCCGCTCCACCGACCGTGCCAAACTCCAGGATTTTCTAGGCACAATATCCGACCACACCGTGATCAAGTTCGGGTACAACGACCACAGGTGCAACAGATCGTGTTTTATGTCCCGAACCAATTCACGGAACGGGCGGGCCCCAAGATCGTTGCGCACAAGAAATCATCTAAATAATGAATGATCGAATCCACCCCCGCCACAGATTTGACCACCCATTCCAAAAATGAGTTAAATGCCTCAAAGTACTCGCAAGAAATGGAACAACCCATGGGGAGACACCGATCCACATAAAAACTGCCCCCCAAAAACACCCCAGTAAGCGCTGATTATCCACATGCACCGGCAACAGCCGAAAAGCCGCCTCGACATCCGTCTTGGCTATTAACGCCCCCCTACCATGGAAACGCACGCACTGCACCGCCGCGTCGAATGACGTATACACGACCGAGAAAATATCCCTATCTATCCCGTCATTAACCGACAAGCTCTTAGGATAATGGTATTTGTTCGCCTCCTTCTTCGGGACAACCCCCAGCGGGGAGACGACCAAACCCGGGATGGGGAGAGAACTAAAGGGCCTCGCCATGCGCCCCAAATCCATGTATTTTGCCAATTTCTCCCTAACCACGTCAGGATGCTGGTAAGCTGACTTCAGATCTTTTATGGAAAAGGGGAACCTGTGAGGAGGGGAGGGGATACAAAAACCCACATTAAAACCATCAAACAACAACTGCACGTTGGCCCTGTCCTGATAACTATTTAGACACCTGACCATCCTTTCCTTCTTCACTGGCGTCACCCCCATGACTGGAGTTAAACCCCCCTCCCCCACCTCGTTTTCCCTTGCGCAAGCATTTAGATGCCCCGTGGGACGCGCCATTGCATTGAGAACAAAGGTGCTTGAACTTGCAACCTGCACCGAATTTACACTGCCCCTCATTGTATTGCCAGCACAGCCCGAGCTTTGCGTTGCCCCCTGAGCTGGATTGACCAGATTTGCCTGCTGCCCCCCTGCTTCCGGGAAAGGACTGGCCCGGTCGAACCGGAGCCATTACCCATAACCAGAGGGCAATATCCTTGTGGTCCCACCTAATATTGGGCCGAACCGCCTTCCGTTGTCTAAACTGCTCGTCATAACGTAGACAAGCTACCCCCTGTGAGAGATAAATGGTTAATGCTCTTATGACTATACAGAATAATGGGTATTTTAGAAAGGTTAAGAGAAGAAATAGTTTGCAGATGCTCTGCCGTCCCTTGAAATTGCAAACAGATGGAGGTCAATCGCTTGACCACCCCCCTAAGCATAAAGGAAACCTAAGGGAATACCTGGTGCTCCACCAATGAGCTTTTATGGGAAAGGAAGATGTAAGGCTTGAACATACAGATGACTCATATGTTATGGAATGTTCTTTGTTCGTCTGATGCTATAAGTATGAGCACTGTAGTTCAATAAATTAGAAGTATTACTTTGAGAACTTGGTCTCAGTGTGTCTTTGCTTCTCCGAGCTCGTACCCCCCCACCTGATTTGAACCTGCATAGATGTTCAAGGCGTAAAGTGACCCCATTGCGATCACAGAAATTGGCGCCCGAACAGGGACTTGACCAGAAGGACGGCACCCCACCCAGGGGATCTCCCGGGACTAGAGTGGCGACCTCCCGGACGAAGGAACGTGCAGACCACTGCTGCAGCAAGGTAAGAAGACTTAATTCTTACAAACTCTGCTCTGCACCTTCCTGTCTGGTAGGTCACCTTCCCGGTAGTACTCCTGAGGAATAGAGGGGCCACATGAGGGTATTTTTAGTGTAAAAATCTGGTCAAGTCTAAAATAAATCCTACCCTCAAGATAAAGTGCCTGATCTCTATGGCAGTATTTGTATGAATGTTGTAGAAAACCAGTTTTGTGTCACAAATGCATTTTAAAATAAGGAAAAATTTTTAAAGATGAAAAAAAAATTCAAAAAAAATTCCGATAATCCGGCAAATTACCAGAAACATGTGTACATGCTTCAGGTGACTACGGGGATTATGATAGGCTAAATTTTAGCCCGGAAATCGAAAATTTTGTGCAGTCCAATAATCCGGCATGATGAATCAACACTTGGATTTGACACTCGCCCTATTATTTGGACTAGGGATACTAGCCGTTTTACTGTTATGGTGTGGAGGATATCTCCTTGAGTGGTGTTTAAAGTAAATAAGAAGGACTGTAAAAGGAAGATTCTCTGGCCAGAGTAGAAAGTAAGTACGGAAACTAGAAACTGTCTAAAATAGATGAGAATATAATTCATCTGTCAGTAGCTAAAATCTGTAACAAAATACGGGTGTGCCTAAGGCCACCACTTACAGTCACAAGATGGGAAACTTGGTTACCCTCTTTAAAGATGAACACCCCAAAGGACAAACCGCCAAACAGGTAGTAGCAGAAAGAGAAGGTAAAAAGGCGACACAGGGAATAAAAAAATTAATGAAAGCATGTGGTCTAGAATCCCATGGACGGTTAGACGCAGACAAATGGAATGAATGTTGTGACACAAAGCGTGGATGGCTGAAAGATAAAGGGTTGACTGAGAAAGCCGAAGCATGGAAAAGGTGTCAGAGGAAGTAACACGAGGGGGAAGCATGGAAACAGAATGTAAGAAAAAGTTTTATTATGATTGTTATAATGAAAATCCAGGAAAAAGGACAGAGAAAGTAGGTAGACCCCCGGGGTATGGAGACAGAACGTTAAATGGTCCAGAAGGATGGACGTGTTTTAGGTGCGGTTCTCAGAACCTTGAGTGGAGGGATGTATGTTATGCATGTGGCGCACCCAGACCTAGGGACAAAAATCCTCTAGGTATATACCCAGTAGTGCCAGGATACTCGAACAACAACCCTTTTGCGCCTGCCCCCACGCATATACCGGAACCATATAAGCAGGTTGCGGGAATGGCCCCAGTGGTGTTAGCACCAGCAGGGGTAATTACTAGGGCAGGAAAAACAAATAGAGGAGCAGAGGGAGGGGATGAGGAAGATGAAGAGGAGCAAAAAGAGCAAAACAGGAAAGACAGGGCATATTGCCAGAAATTGTAGAGGCCCAAAGCGCCCCAGACAGACCAAAGGAAACATACCCACGGCCCCACCTAGTGACCAACAGATACAAACATATCAAGCATAGGACAGTGGCAACCCCAGGGAAAGTGCAGTGGTCCTAATACAATCAGTAACTTTAGGACCTGCCCCTACAGTTCCTTTGAGTATTAATGATGGAACCCCGATTCCATTCTTGATAGACACGGGAGCAGCCACCACTGTCATAAAAACTGCACACGTCCCTTCAGACCTCCTATCCCCGATTATCAGGAATGCATAGGCGTAGGAGGAAGTATAACGAATAATCAAGTGACAAAACCTGTCACCCTACATTTTGGCCCACATCGGTCTCTGGTCACTAGATTAGTTGTTAGCCAATCAACTCCCGTCTGCCTATTAGGTGCAGATTTGTTGCAGAAATTACAAGCCCACATAGAATATCTTCCAGATGGTACGGTCAAGTTGACCGGTAGTTTAAATGATGTCTCATAGCAGTGTCTCATAGCAGCCTGTGATACAGATCCATGGGAAGACCGACCGCCAGTAGGAGTCCACGTGTGTACTCCAGTAGAACAGCATCACCATTTAAAACATATACCTCATGTTTTATGGTCGAAAAGCCCTACGGACGTAGGAGTTCTGCCAGTACCCCCTGTCACTGTACAACTAAAACCTGGCCACCCACTCCCCCAGAAAAAGCAATATCCTCTCAGCCAGGCTCAATCAGACGCTATCTCGGATCGGATAGCATAAAAGATTTTCTGAATGCAGGAGTTCTGGTGGAAATAGTCTCCCCCTGTAACACCCCACTGTATCCAGTCAAGAAGAAATCAGACAAAGGGCAGCCCACTAAATATAGAATGGTTCAAGACCTTAGAGCAGTAAATGCAGCCACTGTATTTAATACGCCCATTGTTCCAAACCCTCATGTGCTCTTAGCCCAGATTCCACCTACCGCCTCTCATTTTACGGTGGTGGACCTGGCAAATGCATTATTTTCAGTCCCTCTACATACTGATTGCCAATACCTTTTTGCATTCACCCATCAAGGCAAACAATATGCATGGACCGTTCTACCTCAAGGTGCCCACAACTCACCCAGTGCTTACACGGCTGCTATGCAAACAGTATTAGCCGATTGGCTGCCACCACCGGATGTTGTATTATTGCAGTATGTCGATGATTTACTTCTTTGCTGTCCCTCTTCCGAAGCGTGTATCCAAGCTTCGGTATCACTGTTGAAGTTTTTAGCGGAAAATGGGTGCAAGGCCTGTAAAGATAAAATGCAATTTTGTTGTACTCAAGTTGTATTTTTAGGACACTGTGTAGCACAAGGCTCGAGGCATCTCACACACAGCAGAGTATAAACTATTGTACAAATACCAGTTTTTAAAATCTTTAAATGCTTTACATACATTTTTAGGTTTAGTCTCTTACTGCAGACCATGGATTCGTTCCGCATCCATTCTCATGCAGCCCCTGTATGATTGCCTAAAAAGTCAGCCATTCGGACTCACCCCAGAAGCTGAAGAGAATTTTCATAGCCTTAAATTAGTAGTACAAACAGCTCCAGCCCTTGGTACTCCAGACTATGGCAAACCCTTCAGGTTGTACTGTACTGAACAAAATGGACATGCCACTGCAGTTCTCACACAAAGTCATGGACCACAGCAGCGCCCGGTAGCATATTATTCAGCCAGACTAGACCCTGTGGCCCGAGGTTCCCCATCATGTGTGAGAGCTATCATTGCTGTAAATTCAATGTTAAACAAGGCCTCAGATTTGGTCCTGGCATTTCCAGTCCAAGTTTTTGCACCACATGATATTACTGCTATTCTTACTCAAGTACAGCCGAAGCACTTGTCAACAGCAAGACATTTGAGATTAACCTGTGCACTTCTTCTTCCTGAGCAGGTTACTTTACACCGCTGTACTACATTGAACCCAGCTACCTTACTGCCTTTGGAGCAAGGGGGAGAAGACGTAGGTAAAGTATGGTCACAATTTTTGCCTGAAACTGATGAACATGATTGTATGGCCCTTATGGCCCAGGAAACAGTGGGGTTTGCACATGTAAAAGATACCCCACTCCAAAATCCAGACCTGATACTCTTTGTGGATGGTTCACGGTATTGTGTGCAAGGTTCTTTCTTCACAGGCTATGCAGTCACCACAGAACATACCGTACTTGAAACAGCATCCTTACCGGCCTCACGCTCCTCACAAGAAGCAGAACTAAAAGCACTTGCCCAAGCCTGCCATCAGGCCATAGGTAAAACAGCAAATATCTACACTGACTCTCGGTATGCATTTGGGATTGCACACGATTATGGCCCCATATGGAAGGCTAGACAGTTTTTGACCTCTGCAGGTACACCTGTAAAGAATGCAGACTTTGTAAAATACTTGATGGAGACCCTGATGTTACCCACAGAAGTAGCAGTAGTAAAAATTAAAGCTCACACTAAGGTGAGTTCACCAGAGACAAAAGGAAATGCTTTGGCAGACCAAGCCGCAAAAGCAGCAGCCTTAAAGCCAGTAGGTCCAGTAACAGTTATGATGTACCAACATCCTGAAGACTCCGTGGTCAACATCAGCCCCACAATACTACAAAATCTGCAAAACCAAATATCCAAAGAAGAAATAACTAGATGGCAGAATCAGGGAGCTACCCTGAGAGCGGATGGACTATGGCAACAACAAAATAAGCTGTGTCTGCCACAAACAATGTTCCCTATGATGGCACAGGTAACGCATGGACAGACACACCAGTCAAAAACAGCAATGATGGACTTGGTTAACAAAACCTGGTATGCTCCAGGGTTTAGCACTGTAGTGAGTAAGTTTGTACAAGGGTGTATGGTATGTGCCACCAATAACGTGGGGAGAACAGTGAAAGTGCCACAAAAACACACCCCAAAGCCAATTTACCCATTCCAGAGACTACAGATAGACTATATTCAATTACCAAAAGTCGGTACCTATGAGTATGTGCTTGTTTGTATTGATCCCTTTTCAGGATGGCCAGAAGCATTTCCAGTAACCAAAGCTACAGCCGTAGCCACAGCAAAGAAACTGATCAACGAGGTGGTGTGCAGATATGGAGTTCCAGAGGTGATCGAGAGCGACAGAGGAACTAATTTTACGGGTGAAATCATGAACCATGTGTTGTCAGCTCTAGGCATAAGTCAAGCCCTACATACACCATACCATCCACAGAGCAGTGGGAAGGTTGAGAGACTAAATGGGACTCTCAAATTGAAAATCCAAAAAGCAATGGTAGAAACCGGGAAACCATGGACCGAGTGTCTACCATTAGCCTTGTTCTCAGTAAGATACACTCCAACAAAAACGATTATTTGGATCGGCTCCCAGATTAGGATGTTATTTTCCACAGGTGCTCCAAATGCAGTATGGTAGGTTAACTGACTATGTATCAACCCTGAACAAACAATTGACCAAGGTGCATGCACAAGTATTTTCTTCCATTCCAGACCCAGAATCGGTTGCCGGCGCGCATAAGCTAGAACCAGGAGATTGGGTCGTTGTCAAAAGACACGTGAGGAGGAGCCTTGAGCCACGGTTTGATGGTCCTTTTCAAGTTTTGCTCGTTACAAGCACCTCAGTAAAGCTAGAAGGAAAACCCAGTTGGATACATGCCAGCCACTGTAAAAAGGTCCTGATACTATCAGAAGAATCTCAAGAAGCGTCAAAGACGAAGGACTGAGAAGTCAAGATGAAGCTTTTCTCGGTTGTTGCGATAATTACTGTTTTTATGATGTTACACAATGTATGGACAGCAACCTCTGTGGTAAAAATACAAGGGGAAGGCCAGGGAAAAATGTTCACAATGAGCTGGAACAATGCTACAAGGACACGGAAACAAGGCAATTTTACATGTCAAGAAAATACCAGGTGTTTGATTGCCAATTGGACAACCACAGCAGGAACTTTTAAGTCAGGACCAATGGGAAGGAGTGGGTACTTACACCTAAAATATGGGGAACAACCAAATGTCACGATTACCCAGGCGTCAAGTAAATTGCTTATTTGTTGCATTAACACTGACAAACATTTTGTGCAGAAATATTTGGAAAAGCAAACGATACAACGAAGAGACTACTATAATGAAAGTGTAAAAGGATGTGATAAGGTAAATGAAACTATTTGTTACGAGGTATGAATAGAATACTCTGTACCAATGCATCAGAAATAAGTAACAGAACGATTTTTGTATTATCAATTGAAATTTTACATGATGAACATAAGCCACACATAACCGAACAAAGTTTAGAAAGAATACCACATACATGTAAGAATGCTGTTACTCAAGAACAAAGGAAGAATATACATTTCAATATCTCCTTCCCTAAACCCCCAGATTGTCACACTAGAATAAAGAGAGAATGGTATGACACAATGTTAGGAGGGGTAGGAACGGGACTGGGAGTATTGAATGGTATACAGTTAGAAACAGTCATGAATAAACTTGGTTCCGTAGGAGACGACACAGCAACAGCCTTACGCGTAGGGGCTACATGGTTGCCTACGAGTTTTGCTACCCAACAGAGTGGTCTCAAAATAGATCAGCTGTTTTTAAATGTTTTTAACGAATCTATGCTAGTGCAATATAGAACCATGGAGAATATCTCAGCGTTTGTAAACTGGACTGTATGTATTCTCAAAACAATATGGCAAAGAGAACAGATGGATGATTTTAAATCAAAATTATTCAGCACACACGTAAGACAGTGGACAGATATTCTACCGGTAGAAAAAGTGGATGATACTTGGTTATTGCTGCAACCCGAACATACTGAATGCACTCCCACTTGGTGTGCTGGTAGACTAATAGCTTTCAAGGTAAAAAGCCCTACATTGTTATGCAAATTTATAGTTATGCCTATGGTGATGATAGACCCAGTTATGTTTGAAGGACAGTACTGGATGCCAGAGATAAAGGGAACTCACATAAGTTCACAAAACACGACTGTTGACATTGACCTATGCCAATTGACGGAACAGGGGTATGTGTGTAATCGGCAATCAGGAATATATGAACCCTGTTTGATGCAGCATCAAGATAATGTTTGTTCACTCACAGTTATCCCTGCTTCACAATTGAGAATATATATAGAAGTAGGCCCCTTGCATGTATGTCTCATAACGGATGACCTAAAGACACTTAAACAATTTAATGTCACCAGTCCATTCTCAGGGTGTTTGTATAATGTGACTCATTTGAATTGGGGTAATGATACGGTAGTCTTCTTGCCCACCCTAGAAGAAATTATGTCTACAATATGAGTTCCTGAACCAATACCTTATAGCAATTTTAGTTTACCGTTAGAAGAACTAAGAAGGGTATTACAAAAATCACAAGATGTCCAGAAATTAATAAAAGAACACAATGTAACCCTAAATAAAGTAAAAGTATTGGCTACTATAGCTTCAGGAAAAATAGTGCATTTATCCTCAGCCATAAAGGATGTTAGTGCCCACCACTGGTATGATATTTTCACAGGATTTTCCCCTACAGCCACTACAATATTACACGTATTTTTTCAACCTTTAATCTGTATGATGATATTATTTGTACTACTTACATGTTTCAATTGTTATGCTTTATGTAAGATAAGAAATGCTTTTTCTCGAAGACCTATACACTATGAGCAGAGACGGATGTTGTGAGTTTAAGAGATAAGATGGTTAAAATCACAAAAGGGGGAATTTGTGAGAGATAAATGGTTAATGCTCTTATGACTATACAGAATAATGGGTATTTTAGAAAGGTTAAGAGAAGAAATAGTTTGCAGATGCTCTGCCGTCCCTTGAAATTGCAAACAGATGGTGGTCAATCACTTGACCACCCCCCTAAGCATAAAGGAAACATAAGGGAATACCTGGTGCTCCACCAATGAGCTTTTATGGGAAAGGAAGCTGTAAGGCTAGAATATACAGATGACTCATATGTTATGGAATGTTCTTTGTTCGTCTGATGCTATAAGTATGAACGTTGTAGTTCAATAAATTAGAAGTATTACTTTGAGAACTTGGTCTCAGTGTGTCTTTACTTCTCCGAGCTCGCACCCCCCCCCACCTGATTTGAACCTGCATAGATGATCAAGGCGTAAAGTGACCCCATTGCGATCACAATAGTAACACATGCGGCACTTTACAGTCAGTATAGTAACACATTCGGCACTTTACAGTCAGTATAGTAACACATGCGGCACTTTACAGTCAGTATAATAACAGATGCGGCACTTTACAGTCAGTATAGTAACACATGCGGCACTTTACAGTCAGTATAGTAACACACGCGGCACTTTACAGTCAGTATAGTAATGCACGCTGCACTTTACAGTCAGTATAGTAACACATGCGGCACTTTACAGTCAGTATAGTAACACATGCGGCACTTTACAGTCAGTATAGTAACACACGCTGCACTTTACAGTCAGTATAGTAACACACGCGGCACTTTACAGTCAGTATAGTAATGCACGCTGCACTTTACAGTCAGTATAGTAACACATGCGGCACTTTACAGTCAGTATAGTAACGCACGCTGCACTTTACAGTCAGTATAGTAACACATGCGGCACTTTACAGTCAGTATAATAACACATGCGGCACTTTACAGTCAGTATAGTAACGCATGCGGCACTTTACAGTCAGTATAGTAACACATGCTGCACTTTACAGTCAGTATAGTAACACATGCGGCACTTTACAGTCAGTATAGTAACACATGCGGCACTTTACAGTCAGTATAGTAACACACGCTGCACTTTACAGTCAGTATAGTAACACACGCGGCACTTTACAGTCAGTATAGTAATGCACGCTGCACTTTACAGTCAGTATAGTAACACATGCGGCACTTTACAGTCAGTATAGTAACGCATGTTGCACTTTACAGTCAGTATAGTAACACATGCTGCACTTTACAGTCAGTATAGTAATGCCTGCTGCACTTTACAGTCAGTATAGTAACGCCTGCTGCACTTTACAGTCAGTATAGTAACACATGCGGCACTTTACAGTCAGTATAGTAACACATGCAGCACTTTACAGTCAGTATAGTAACACCTGCTGCACTTTACAGTCAGTATAGTAACGCACGATGCACTTTACAGTCAGTATAGTAACACATGCGGCACTTTACAGTCAGTATAGTAACACATGTCAGTATAGTAACGCACGCTGCACTTTACAGTCAGTATATTAACACATGCTGCACTTTACAGTCAGTATAGTAACATATGCTGCACTTTACAGTCAGTATAGTAACACATGCGGCACTTTACAGTCAGTATAGTAACACATGCTGCTCTTTACAGTCAGTATAGTAACGCACGCTGCACTTTACAGTCAGTATAGTAACGCACGCTGCACTTTACAGTCAGTATAGTAACGCACGCTGCACTTTACAGTCAGTATAGTAACACATGCTGCACTTTACAGTCAGTATAGTAACACATGCGGCACTTTACAGTCAGTATAGTAACGCACGCTGCACTTTACAGTCAGTATAGTAACACATGCTGCACTTTACAGTCAGTATAGTAACACATGCGGCACTTTACAGTCAGTATAGTGTGAGAGATAAATGGTTAATGCTCTTATGACTATACAGAATAATGGGTATTTTAGAAAGGTTAAGAGAAGAAATAGTTTGCAGATGCTCTGCCGTCCCTTGAAATTGCAAACAGATGGTGGTCAATCACTTCACCACTCCCCTAAGCATAAAGGAAACATAAGGGAATACCTGGTGCTCCACCAATGAGCTTTTATGGGAAAGGAAGCTGTAAGGCTAGAATATACAGATGACTCATATGTTATGGAATGTTCTTTGTTCGTCTGATGCTATAAGTATGAACGTTGTAGTTCAATAAATTAGAAGTATTACTTTGAGAACTTGGTCTCAGTGTGTCTTTACTTCTCCGAGCTCGCACCCCCCCCCCACCTGATTTGAACCTGCATAGATGATCAAGGCGTAAAGTGACCCCATTGCGATCACAATAGTAACACATGCGGCCCTTTACAGTCAGTATAGTAACACATGCGGCACTTTACAGTCAGTATAGTAACACATGCGGCACTTTACAGTCAGTATAGTAACACATGCTGCACTTTACAGTCAGTATTGTAACACATGCTGCACTTTACAGTCAGTATAGTAACACATGCTGCACTTTACAGTCAGTATAGTAACACATGCTGCACTTTACGGTCAGTATAGTAACACATGCTGCACTTTACAGTTAGTATAGTAACACATGCGGCACTTTACAGTCAGTATAGTAACGCACGCTGCACTTTACAGTCAGTATAGTAACACATGCGGCACTTTACAGTCAGTATAGTAACACATGCGGCACTTTACAGTTAGTATAGTAACACACGCTGCACTTTACAGTCAGTATAGTAACACATGCGGCACTTTACAGTCAGTATAGTAACGCACGCTGCACTTTACAGTCAGTATAGTAACACATGCTGCACTTTACAGTCAGTATAGTAACGCACGCTGCACTTTACAGTCAGTATAGTAACACATGCTGCACTTTACAGTCAGTATAGTAACACATGTGGCACTTTACAGTCAGTATAGTAACACATGCGGCACTTTACAGTCAGTAAAGTAACACATGCTGCTCTTTACAGTCAGTATAGTAACACATGCGGCACTTTACAGTCAGTATAGTAACGCACGCTGCACTTTACAGTCAGTATAGTAACACATGCGGCACTTTACAGTCAGTATAGTAACACATGCAGCACTTTACAGTCAGTATAGTAACACATGCGGCACTTTACAGTCAGTATAGTAACACATGCGGCACTTTACAGTCAGTATAGTAACGCACGCTGCACTTTACAGTCAGTATAGTAACACATGCGGCACTTTACAGTCAGTATAGTAACGCACGCTGCACTTTACAGTCAGTATAGTAACACATGCGGTACTTTACAGTCAGAATAGTAACACACGCTGCACTTTACAGTCAGTATAGTAACGCACGCTGCACTTTACAGTCAGTATAGTAACACATGCACCACTTTACAGTCAGTATAGTAACACATGCGGCACTTTACAGTCAGTATAGTAACACACGCGCCACTTTACAGTCAGTATAGTAATGCACGCTGCACTTTACAGTCAGTATAGTAACACATGCGGCACTTTACAGTCAGTATAGTAACACATGCGGCAATTTACAGTCAGTATAGTAACACACGCTGTACTTTACAGTCAGTATAGTAACGCATCCTGCACTTTACAGTCAGTATAGTAACGCCTGCTGCACTTTACAGTCAGTATAGTAACACATGCTGCACTTTACGGTCAGTATAGTAACACATGCTGCACTTTACAGTCAGTATAGTAACACATGCGGCACTTTACAGTCAGTATAGTAACGCCTGCTGCACTTTACAGTCAGTATAGTAACGCACGATGCACTTTACAGTCAGCATAGTAACACATGCGGCACTTTACAGTCAGTATAGTAACACATGCTGCACTTTACAGTCAGTATAGTAACACATGCGGCACTTTACAGTCAGTATAGTAACGCACGCTGCACTTCACAGTCAGTATAGTAACACATGCGGCACTTTACAGTCAGTATAGTAACACATGCTGCACTTTACAGTCAGTATAGTAACACATGCGGCACTTTACAGTCAGTATAGTAACACATCCTGCACTTTACAGTCAGTATAGTAACACACGCGGCACTTTACAGTCAGTATAGTAACGCACGCTGCACTTTACAGTCAGTATAGCAACACATGCTGCACTTTACAGTCAGTATAGTAACACATGCGGCACTTTACAGTCAGTATAGTAACACATGCGGCACTTTACAGTCAGTATAGTAACGCCAGCTGCACTTTTACAGTCAGTATAGTAACACACGCTGCTCTTTACAGTCAGTATAGTAACGCCAGCTGCACTTTTACAGTCAGTATAGTAACACACGCTGCTCTTTACAGTCAGTATAGTAACACATGCGGCACTTTACAGTCAGTATAGTAACACATGCTGCACTTTACAGTCAGTATAGTAACACATGCGGCACTTTACAGTCAGTATAGTAACGCACGCTGCACTTTACAGTCAGTATAGTAACACATGCGGCACTTTACAGTCAGTATAGTAACACATGCTGCACTTTACAGTCAGTATAGTAACACATGCGGCACTTTACAGTCAGTATAGTAACACATCCTGCACTTTACAGTCAGTATAGTAACACACGCGACACTTTACAGTCAGTATAGTAACGCACGCTGCACTTTACAGTCAGTATAGCAACACATGCTGCACTTTACAGTCAGTATAGTAACACATGCGGCACTTTACAGTCAGTATAGTAACACATGCGGCACTTTACAGTCAGTATAGTAACACATGCGGCACTTTACAGTCAGTATAGTAACACACGCTGCTCTTTACAGTCAGTATACCCCTTTTGAAAAAGCCATCCACGCGAAACGCGCGTCGGGGTCTCTCTGTACTCTGGAAGATACTGAACTACAGGAACCATATGGGTTAGTAACACTCTATGCTGTGCTGTACATATTTACCTGCTCCTTTCTTGTGGCGATAATATTCTGGGAAGACTTTGTCTATTTTTGTGAGGATTCTTTGAGAGCACATACTGTTTTGCTCAGTTTGGAATCCATTCACAATATTTACCTTCGTTTACTTTTGTGACTCTGGCTGTATGTATGCTGGTACTTACTTACATTTGCATACCCTAACTTTTATACCGAGTACTACTTTTTTGTATTCTCTGCCTTAGTCCTAGTTAGTATTTGCTATCTGTTAGTTAAGCTCTTCCCTCCTGCAACTGCCATACAAGGAGCGGTTCCTTTAGGTTCATCCTCATCACTTGGGAGGTGTACAGTCTTCAGATTTGTAGTCTTTTTTAACTCTATGTATTTTGTATTGTCCAATAAAAATTATTTTTCTATGCCATTGGCAAATTGTATTACAATAGTGCATGACTCCTGTTTCTAGTGTTTTTCATCAGTATAGTAACACATGCGGCACTTTACAGTCAGTATAGTAACACATGCTGCTCTTTACAGTCAGTATAGTAACGCACGCTGCACTTTACAGTCAGTATAGTAACACATGCTGCTCTTTACAGTCAGTATAGTAACGCACGCTGCACTTTACAGTCAGTATAGTAACACATGCTGCTCTTTACAGTCAGTATAGTAACGCACGCTGCACTTTACAGTCAGTATAGTAACACATGCTGCTCTTTACAGTCAGTATAGTAACGCACGCGGCACTTTACATTCAGTATAGTAACGCACACTGCACTTTACAGTCAGTATAGTAACACATGCGGCACTTTACAGTCAGTATAGTAACACATGCGGCACTTTACAGTCAGTATAGTAACACATGCGGCACTTTACAGTCAGTATAGTAACGCACGCTGCACTTTACAGTCAGTATAGTTACACATGCAGCACTTTACAGTCAGTATAGTAACACATGCGGCACTTTACAGTCAGTACAGTAACACACGCTGCACTTTACAGTCAGTATAGTAACGCACGCTGCACTTTACAGTCAATATAGTAACACATGCTGAACTTTACAGTCAGTATAGTAACACATGCGGCACTTTACAGTCAGCATAGTAACACATGCGGCACTTTACATTCAGTATAGTAACACATGCGCCACTTTACAGTCAGTATAGTAACGCACGCTGCACTTTACAGGCAGTATAGTAACACACGCTGCTCTTTACAGTCAGTACAGTAACACATGCGGCACTTTACAGTCAGTATAGTAACACATGCGGCACTTTACAGTCAGTATAGTAACACATGCGGCACTTTACAGTCAGTATAGTAACGCACGCTGCACTTTACATTCAGTATAGTAACGCACACTGCACTTTACAGTCAGTATAGTAACACATGCGGCACTTTACAGTCAGTATAGTAACACATGCGGCACTTTACAGTCAGTATAGTAACACATGCGGCACTTTACAGTCAGTATAGTAACGCACGCTGCACTTTACAGTCAGTATAGTTACACATGCGGCACTTTACAGTCAGTATAGTAACACATGCGGCACTTTACAGTCAGTACAGTAACACACACTGCACTTTACAGTCAGTATAGTAACGCACGCTGCACTTTACAGTCAGTATAGTAACACATGCTGAACTTTACAGTCAGTATAGTAACACATGCGGCACTTTACATTCAGTATAGTAACACATGCGCCACTTTACAGTCAGTATAGTAACGCACGCTGTACTTTACAGTCAGTATAGTAACGCACGCTGCACTTTACAGTCAGTATAGTAACACATGCTGCTCTTTACAGTCAGTATAGTAACGCACGCTGCACTTTACAGTCAGTATAGTAACACATGCTGCTCTTTACAGTCAGTATAGTAACGCACGCTGCACTTTACAGTCAGTATAGTAACACATGCTGCTCTTTACAGTCAGTATAGTAACGCACGCGGCACTTTACATTCAGTATAGTAACGCACACTGCACTTTACAGTCAGTATAGTAACACATGCGGCACTTTACAGTCAGTATAGTAACACATGCGGCACTTTACAGTCAGTATAGTAACACATGCGGCACGTTACAGTCAGTATAGTAACGCACGCTGCACTTTACAGTCAGTATAGTTACACATGCAGCACTTTACAGTCAGTATAGTAACACATGCGGCACTTTACAGTCAGTACAGTAACACACGCTGCACTTTACAGTCAGTATAGTAACGCACGCTGCACTTTACAGTCAATATAGTAACACATGCTGAACTTTACAGTCAGTATAGTAACACATGCGGCACTTTACAGTCAGCATAGTAACACATGCGGCACTTTACATTCAGTATAGTAACACATGCGCCACTTTACAGTCAGTATAGTAACGCACGCTGCACTTTACAGGCAGTATAGTAACACACGCTGCTCTTTACAGTCAGTACAGTAGCACATGCGGCACTTTACAGTCAGTATAGTAACACATGCGGCACTTTACAGTCAGTATAGTAACACATGCGGCACTTTACAGTCAGTATAGTAACGCACGCTGCACTTTACATTCAGTATAGTAACGCACACTGCACTTTACAGTCAGTATAGTAACACATGCGGCACTTTACAGTCAGTATAGTAACACATGCGGCACTTTACAGTCAGTATAGTAACACATGCGGCACTTTACAGTCAGTATAGTAACGCACGCTGCACTTTACAGTCAGTATAGTTACACATGCGGCACTTTACAGTCAGTATAGTAACACATGCGGCACTTTACAGTCAGTACAGTAACACACGCTGCACTTTACAGTCAGTATAGTAACGCACGCTGCACTTTACAGTCAGTATAGTAACACATGCTGAACTTTACAGTCAGTATAGTAACACATGCGGCACTTTACAGTCAGCATAGTAACACATGCGGCACTTTACATTCAGTATAGTAACACATGCGCCACTTTACAGTCAGTATAGTAACGCATGCGGCACTTTACAGTCAGTATAGTAACATATCCTGCACTTTACAGTCAGTATAGTAACACATGCGGCACTATACAGTCAGTATAGTAACGCACGCTGCACTTTACAGTCAGTATAGTAACGCACGCTGCACTTTACAGTCAGTATAGTAACACATGCTGCTCTTTACAGTCAGTATAGTAACGCACGGTGCACTTTACAGTCAGTATAGTAACGCACGCTGCACTTTACAGTCAGTATAGTAACACATGCTGCTCTTTACAGTCAGTATAGTAACGCACGCTGCACTTTACAGTCAGTATAGTAACACATGCTGCTCTTTACAGTCAGTATAGTAACGCACGCTGCACTTTACAGTCAGTATAGTAACGCACGCTGCACTTTACAGTCAGTATAGTAACACATGCTGCTCTTTACAGTCAGTATAGTAACGCACGCTGCACTTTACAGTCAGTATAGTAACACATGCTGCTCTTTACAGTCAGTATAGTAACGCACGCTGCACTTTACAGTCAGTATAGTAACACATGCTGCTCTTTACAGTCAGTATAGTAACGCACGCTGCACTTTACAGTCAGTATAGTAACGCACGCTGCACTTTACAGTCAGTATAGTAACACATGCTGCTCTTTACAGTCAGTATAGTAACGCACGCTGCACTTTACAGTCAGTATAGTAACACATGCTGCTCTTTACAGTCAGTATAGTAACGCACGCTGCACTTTACAGTCAGTATAGTAACACATGCTGCTCTTTACAGTCAGTATAGTAACACATGCTGCACTTTACAGTCAGTATAGTAACACATGCTGCTCTTTACAGTCAGTATAGTAACGCACGCTGCACTTTACAGTCAGTATAGTAACGCACGCTGCACTTTACAGTCAGTATAGTAACACACGCTGCTCTTTACAGTCAGTACAGTAACACATGCGGCACTTTACAGTCAGTATAGTAACACATGCGGCACTTTACAGTCAGTATAGTAACACATGCGGCACTTTACAGTCAGTATAGTAACACATGCGGCACTTTACAGTCAGTATAGTAAGGCACGCTGCACTTTACAGTCAGTATAGTAAAGCATGCTGCTCTTTACAGTCAGTATAGTAACACACGCTGCACTTTACAGTCAGTATAGTAACGCACGCTGCACTTTACAGTCAGTATAGTAACACATGCTGCTCTTTACAGTCAGTATAGTAACGCACGCTGCACTTTACAGTCAGTATAGTAACACATGCTGCTCTTTACAGTCAGTATAGTAACACATGCTGCACTTTACAGTCAGTATAGTAACACATGCTGCTCTTTACAGTCAGTATAGTAACGCACGCAGCACTTTACAGTCAGTATAGTAACACACGCTGCTCTTTACAGTCAGTACAGTAACACATGCGGCACTTTACAGTCAGTATAGTAACACATGCGGCACTTTACAGTCAGTATAGTAACACATGCGGCACTTTACAGTCAGTATAGTAACGCACGCTGCACTTTACAGTCAGTATAGTAACACATGCGGCACTTTACAGTCAGTATAGTAAGGCACGCTGCACTTTACAGTCAGTATAGTAACGCATGCTGCACTTTACAGTCAGTATAGTAAAGCATGCTGCTCTTTACAGTCAGTATAGTAACGCACGCTGCACTTTACAGTCAGTATAGTAACACATGCGGCACTTTACAGTCAGTATAGTAACACATGCGGCACTTTACAGTCAGTATAGTAACACATGCGGCACTTTACAGTCAGTATAGTAACACATGCGGCACTTTACAGTCAGTATAGTAATGCACGCTGCACTTTACAGTCAGTATAGTAACACATGCGGCACTTTACAGTCATTATAGTAACACATGCGGCACTTTACAGTCGGTATAGTAACACATGCTGCTCTTTACAGTCAGTATAGTAAAGCATGCTGCTCTTTACAGTCAGTATAGTAACACATGCTGCACTTTACAGTCAGTATAGTAACACATGCGGCACTTTACAGTCAGTATAGTAAGACATGCGACACTTTACAGTCAGTATAGTAACACACGCTGCACTTTACAGTCAGTATAGTAACACATGCTGCTCTTTAAGTCAGTATAGTAACGCACGCTGCACTTTACAGTCAGTATAGTAACACATGTGGCACTTTACAGTCAGTACAGTAACACATGCGGCACTTTACAGTCAGTATAGTAACACATGCGGCACTTTACAGTCAGTATAGTAACACATGCGGCACTTTACAGTCAGTATAGTAACACATGCAGCACTTTACAGTCAGTATAGTAACGCACGCTGCACTTTACAGTCAGTATAGTAACACATGCGGCACTTTACAGTCAGTATAGTAACATACGCGGCACTTTACAGTCAGTATAGTAACGCACGCTGCACTTTACAGTCAGTATAGTAACGCACGCTGCACTTTACAGGCAGTATAGTAACGCACGCTGCACTTTACAGTCAGTATAGGAAAGCACGCTGCACTTTACAGTCAGTATAGTAACACATGCAGCACTTTACAGTCAGTATAGTAACACATGCAGCATTTTACAGTCAGTATAGTAACACATGCGGCACTTTACAGTCAGTATATTAACACATGCGGCACTTTACAGTCAGTATAGTAACACATGCGGCACTTTACAGTCAGTATAGTAACACATGCGGCACTTTACAGTCAGTATAGTAACACATGTGGCATTTTACAGTCAGTATAGTAACACATGCGGCACTTTACAGTCAGTATAGTAACACATGCGGCACTTTACAGTCAGTATAGTAACACATGCTGCACTTTACAGTCAGTATAGTAACGCACGCTGCACTTTACATTCAGTATAGTAACGCACACTGCACTTTACAGTCAGTATAGTAACACATGCTGCACTTTACAGTCAGTATAGTAACACATGCGGCACTTTACAGTCAGTATAGTAACACATGCGGCACTTTACAGTCAGTATAGTAACACATGCTGCTCTTTACAGTCAGTATAGTAACGCACGCTGCACTTTACAGTCAGTATAGTAACACATGCTGCTCTTTACAGTCAGTATAGTAACGCATGCGGCACTTTACAGTTAGTATAGTAACACATGCTGCTCTTTACAGTCAGTATAGTAACACATGCGGCACTTTACAGTCAGTATAGTAACACATGCGGCACTTTACAGTCAGTATAGTAACACATGCTGCTCTTTACAGTCAGTATAGTAACACATGCGGCACTTTACGGTCAGTATAGTAACGCACGCTGCACTTTACAGTCAGTATAGTAAAGCATGCTGCTCTTTACAGTCAGTATAGTAACACACGCTGCACTTTACAGTCAGTATAGTAACGCACGCTGCACTTTACAGTCAGTATAGTAACACATGCTGCTCTTTACAGTCAGTATAGTAACACATGCGGCACTTTACAGTCAGTACAGTAACACATGCGGCACTTTACAGTCAGTATAGTAACACATGCGGCACTTTACAGTCAGTATAGTAACACATGCAGCACTTTACAGTCAGTATAGTAACGCACGCTGCACTTTACAGTCAGTATAGTAACACATGCTGCTCTTTATAGTCAGTATAGTAACACATGCGGCACTTTACAGTCAGTACAGTAACACATGCGGCACTTTACAGTCAGTATAGTAACACATGCGGCACTTTACAGTCAGTATAGTAACACATGCGGCATTTTACAGTCAGTATAGTAACACATGCGGCACTTTACAGTCAGTATAGTAACACATGCGGCACTTTACAATCAGTATAGTAACACATGCGGCACTTTACAGTCAGTATAGTAACACACGCGGCACTTTACAGTCAGTATAGTAACGCACGCTGCACTTTACATTCAGTATAGTAACGCACACTGCACTTTACAGTCAGTATAGTAACACATGCGGCACTTTACAGTCAGTATAGTAACACATGCGGCACTTTACAGTCAGTATAGTAACGCACGCTGCACTTTACATTCAGTATAGTAACGCACACTGCACTTTACAGTCAGTATAGTAACACATGCGGCACTTTACAGTCAGTATAGTAACACATGTGGCACTTTACAGTCAGTATAGTAACACATGCGGCACTTTACAGTCAGTATAGTAACACATGCGGCACTTTACATTCAGTATAGTAACACATGCGCCACTTTACAGTCAGTATAGTAACGCACGCTGCACTTTACAGTCAGTATAGTAACACATGCTGCTCTTTACAGTCAGTATAGTAACGCACGCTGCACTTTACAGTCAGTATAGTAACACATGTTGCTCTTTACAGTCAGTATAGTAACGCATGCGGCACTTTACAGTCAGTATAGTAACACATGCAGCACTTTACAGTCAGTATAGTAACACATGCGGCACTTTACAGTCAGTATAGTAATGCACGCTGCACTTTACAGTCAGTATAGTAACACACGCTGCACTTTACAGTCAGTATAGTAACACATGCAGCACTTTACAGTCAGTATAGTAACACATGCGGCACTTTACAGTCAGTATAGTAACACATGCGGCACTTTACAGTCAGTATAGTAACGCACGCTGCACTTTACAGTCAGTATAGTAACACATGCTGCTCTTTACAGTCAGTATAGTAACGCACGCTGCACTTTACAGTCAGTATAGTAACACATGTTGCTCTTTACAGTCAGTATAGTAACGCATGCGGCACTTTACAGTCAGTATAGTAACACATGCAGCACTTTACAGTCAGTATAGTAACACATGCGGCACTTTACAGTCAGTATAGTAATGCACGCTGCACTTTACAGTCAGTATAGTAACACACGCTGCACTTTACAGTCAGTATAGTAACACATGCAGCACTTTACAGTCAGTATAGTAACACATGCGGCACTTTACAGTCAGTATAGTAACACATGCGGCACTTTACAGTCAGTATAGTAACACATGCGGCACTTTACAGTCAGTATAGTAAAGCACGCTGCACTTTACAGTCAGTATAGTAACGCACGCTGCACTTTACAGTCAGTATAGTAACACATGCGGCACTTTACAGTCAGTATACTAACACATGCAGCACTTTACAGTCAGTATAGTAACACATGCGGCACTTTACAGTCAGTATAGTAATGCACGCTGCACTTTACAGTCAGTATAGTAACACACGCTGCACTTTACAGTCAGTATAGTAACACATGCAGCACTTTACAGTCAGTATAGTAACACATGCGGCACTTTACAGTCAGTATAGTAACACATGCGGCACTTTACAGTCAGTATAGTAACACATGCGGCACTTTACAGTCAGTATAGTAAAGCACGCTGCACTTTACAGTCAGTATAGTAACGCACGCTGCACTTTACAGTCAGTATAGTAACACATGCGGCACTTTACAATCAGTATAGTAACGCACGCTGCACTTTACAGTCTGTATAGTAACGCCTGTTGCACTTTACAGTCAGTATAGTAACACATGCGGCACTTTACAGTCAGTATAGTAACGCACGCTGCACTTTACAGTCAGTATAGTAACACACGCGGCACTTTACAGTCAGTATAGTAACACATGTGGCACTTTACAGTCAGTATAGTAACACACGCGGCACTTTACAGTCAGTATAGTAACGCACGCTGCACTTTACAGTCAGTATAGTAACACATGCGGCACTTTACAGTCAGTATAGTAACGCATGCTGCACTTTACAGTCAGTATAGTAACGCACGCTGCACTTTACATTCAGTATAGTAACGCACACTGCACTTTACAGTCAGTATAGTAACACATGCGGCACTTTACAGTCAGTATAGTAACACATGTGGCACTTTACAGTCAGTATAGTAACACATGCGGCACTTTACAGTCAGTATAGTAACACATGCGGCACTTTACATTCAGTATAGTAACACATGCGCCACTTTACAGTCAGTATAGTAACGCACGCTGCACTTTACAGTCAGTATAGTAACACATGCTGCTCTTTACAGTCAGTATAGTAACGCACGCTGCACTTTACAGTCAGTATAGTAACACATGTTGCTCTTTACAGTCAGTATAGTAACGCATGCGGCACTTTACAGTCAGTATAGTAACACATGCAGCACTTTACAGTCAGTATAGTAACACATGCGGCACTTTACAGTCAGTATAGTAATGCACGCTGCACTTTACAGTCAGTATAGTAACACACGCTGCACTTTACAGTCAGTATAGTAACACATGCAGCACTTTACAGTCAGTATAGTAACACATGCGGCACTTTACAGTCAGTATAGTAACACATGCGGCACTTTACAGTCAGTATAGTAACGCACGCTGCACTTTACAGTCAGTATAGTAACACATGCTGCTCTTTACAGTCAGTATAGTAACGCACGCTGCACTTTACAGTCAGTATAGTAACACATGTTGCTCTTTACAGTCAGTATAGTAACGCATGCGGCACTTTACAGTCAGTATAGTAACACATGCAGCACTTTACAGTCAGTATAGTAACACATGCGGCACTTTACAGTCAGTATAGTAATGCACGCTGCACTTTACAGTCAGTATAGTAACACACGCTGCACTTTACAGTCAGTATAGTAACACATGCAGCACTTTACAGTCAGTATAGTAACACATGCGGCACTTTACAGTCAGTATAGTAACACATGCGGCACTTTACAGTCAGTATAGTAACACATGCGGCACTTTACAGTCAGTATAGTAAAGCACGCTGCACTTTACAGTCAGTATAGTAACGCACGCTGCACTTTACAGTCAGTATAGTAACACATGCGGCACTTTACAGTCAGTATACTAACACATGCAGCACTTTACAGTCAGTATAGTAACACATGCGGCACTTTACAGTCAGTATAGTAATGCACGCTGCACTTTACAGTCAGTATAGTAACACACGCTGCACTTTACAGTCAGTATAGTAACACATGCAGCACTTTACAGTCAGTATAGTAACACATGCGGCACTTTACAGTCAGTATAGTAACACATGCGGCACTTTACAGTCAGTATAGTAACACATGCGGCACTTTACAGTCAGTATAGTAAAGCACGCTGCACTTTACAGTCAGTATAGTAACGCACGCTGCACTTTACAGTCAGTATAGTAACACATGCGGCACTTTACAATCAGTATAGTAACGCACGCTGCACTTTACAGTCTGTATAGTAACGCCTGTTGCACTTTACAGTCAGTATAGTAACACATGCGGCACTTTACAGTCAGTATAGTAACGCACGCTGCACTTTACAGTCAGTATAGTAACACACGCGGCACTTTACAGTCAGTATAGTAACACATGTGGCACTTTACAGTCAGTATAGTAACACACGCGGCACTTTACAGTCAGTATAGTAACGCACGCTGCACTTTACAGTCAGTATAGTAACACATGCGGCACTTTACAGTCAGTATAGTAACGCATGCTGCACTTTACAGTCAGTATAGTAACGCACGCTGCACTTTACATTCAGTATAGTAACGCACACTGCACTTTACAGTCAGTATAGTAACACATGCGGCACTTTACAGTCAGTATAGTAACACATGTGGCACTTTACAGTCAGTATAGTAACACATGCGGCACTTTACAGTCAGTATAGTAACACATGCGGCACTTTACATTCAGTATAGTAACACATGCGCCACTTTACAGTCAGTATAGTAACGCACGCTGCACTTTACAGTCAGTATAGTAACACATGCTGCTCTTTACAGTCAGTATAGTAACGCACGCTGCACTTTACAGTCAGTATAGTAACACATGTTGCTCTTTACAGTCAGTATAGTAACGCATGCGGCACTTTACAGTCAGTATAGTAACACATGCAGCACTTTACAGTCAGTATAGTAACACATGCGGCACTTTACAGTCAGTATAGTAATGCACGCTGCACTTTACAGTCAGTATAGTAACACACGCTGCACTTTACAGTCAGTATAGTAACACATGCAGCACTTTACAGTCAGTATAGTAACACATGCGGCACTTTACAGTCAGTATAGTAACACATGCGGCACTTTACAGTCAGTATAGTAACGCACGCTGCACTTTACAGTCAGTATAGTAACACATGCTGCTCTTTACAGTCAGTATAGTAACGCACGCTGCACTTTACAGTCAGTATAGTAACACATGTTGCTCTTTACAGTCAGTATAGTAACGCATGCGGCACTTTACAGTCAGTATAGTAACACATGCAGCACTTTACAGTCAGTATAGTAACACATGCGGCACTTTACAGTCAGTATAGTAATGCACGCTGCACTTTACAGTCAGTATAGTAACACACGCTGCACTTTACAGTCAGTATAGTAACACATGCAGCACTTTACAGTCAGTATAGTAACACATGCGGCACTTTACAGTCAGTATAGTAACACATGCGGCACTTTACAGTCAGTATAGTAACACATGCGGCACTTTACAGTCAGTATAGTAAAGCACGCTGCACTTTACAGTCAGTATAGTAACGCACGCTGCACTTTACAGTCAGTATAGTAACACATGCGGCACTTTACAGTCAGTATACTAACACATGCAGCACTTTACAGTCAGTATAGTAACACATGCGGCACTTTACAGTCAGTATAGTAATGCACGCTGCACTTTACAGTCAGTATAGTAACACACGCTGCACTTTACAGTCAGTATAGTAACACATGCAGCACTTTACAGTCAGTATAGTAACACATGCGGCACTTTACAGTCAGTATAGTAACACATGCGGCACTTTACAGTCAGTATAGTAACACATGCGGCACTTTACAGTCAGTATAGTAAAGCACGCTGCACTTTACAGTCAGTATAGTAACGCACGCTGCACTTTACAGTCAGTATAGTAACACATGCGGCACTTTACAATCAGTATAGTAACGCACGCTGCACTTTACAGTCTGTATAGTAACGCCTGTTGCACTTTACAGTCAGTATAGTAACACATGCGGCACTTTACAGTCAGTATAGTAACGCACGCTGCACTTTACAGTCAGTATAGTAACACACGCGGCACTTTACAGTCAGTATAGTAACACATGTGGCACTTTACAGTCAGTATAGTAACACACGCGGCACTTTACAGTCAGTATAGTAACGCACGCTGCACTTTACAGTCAGTATAGTAACACATGCGGCACTTTACAGTCAGTATAGTAACGCATGCTGCACTTGCTTTCTGTCCACGTCTATTGGATCTGTACTACCAATCCGTAATATTTGTAAACCGAAACTGCACAGACCAGACTAGGAATGAATGTGATCATCGAGCCAGTAATATAATCTGAAAACTATTCACTGCATGTTCAGGTCTTAAAGGGGTTGTCCCAAGATTAAATGTTATCCCCTCTCTACAGGATAGGAGATAACATGCTGATCAGTGGGGGTCCCTCGTACCCCTGAGTTAAAGAGGCTCTGTCACCAGATTTTGCAATCCCTATCTGCTATTGCAGCAGATCGGCGCTGCAATGTAGATAACAGTAACGTTTTTATTTTTAAAAAACGAGCATTTTTGGCCAAGTTATGACCATTTTTGTAGTTATGCAAATGAGGCTTGCAAAAGTCCAAGTGGGCGTGTTTAAAGTAAAAGTCCAAGTGGGCGTGTATTGTGTGTTACATCGGGGCGTTTTTACTACTTTTACTAGCTGGGCGTTCTGATGAGCACATCGGCGTTAGCAGGTAAGTCGATGTAGCTACTTACCTGCTAACGCCGATGCTGCTGCAGAATCAACTGAAGCCTCTGGTGCCGATGTGTCCTCGCTCGTCTGACACGATGCAGGACCTGTGAGTGACATCACAGCGTGATCTGGCAGAAGCTGGGCGTTCTGCAGAGAAGTGGATGATACTTCTCATCAGAACGCCCAGCTAGTAAAAGTATTAAAAACGCCCCGATGTACGCACATAATACACGCCCACTTGGACTTTTACTTTAAACACGCCCACTTGGACTTTTGCAAGCCTCATTTGCATAACTACAAAAATGGTCATAACTTGGCCAAAAATGCTCGTTTTTTAAAAATAAAAACGCTACTGTAATCTACATTGCAGCGCCTATCTGCTGCAATAGCAGATAGGGGTTGCAAAATCTGGTGACAGAGCCTCTTTAAAGGGGTTGTTCCAAGATTAAATGTTATCCCCTGTCTACAGGACAGGACATAACATGCTGATCAGTGGGGCTCCCTCGTACCCCTGAGTTAATGACGATGGAGGTCAAGCATACACCCTGCCGCTCCAGTTACTCAGGGGTACAAGGGACCACCGTTCCAGTTATCAGTGGGGGTCCCAGTGGTCAGACCCCCACCGATCAGCATGTTATGTCCTGTCCTGTAGACAGGGGATAACATTTAATCTTGGAACAACCCCTTTAACTGCAAGGGGCAAAAATGTATATTTAGAAAAAAAGGCATATGGAACAGTAGCAAAGCAAAAAATAAACTGCGCACAACCTATAAATAAATATGTACCAGCAGTGTATATACCGCACAGATCAATATATAGCAGCAGTGTATATACCGCACAGATCAATATATAGCAGCAGTGTATATACCGCTCTGATCCATATATAGCAGCAGTGAATATACCGCACAGATCCATATATAGCAGCAGTGAATATACCGCACATATAAATATATACCAGCAGTGAATATACCGCACAGATCCATATATAGCAGCAGTGAATATACCGCACATATAAATATATACCAGCAGTGAATATACCGCACAGATCCATATATAGCAGCAGTGTATATACCGCACAGATCAATATATAGCAGCAGTGAATATACCGCACAGATCCATATATAGCAGCAGTGTATATACCGCTCTGATCCATATATAGCAGCAGTGAATATACCGCACAGATCCATATATAGCAGCAGTGAATATACCGCTCTGATCCATATATAGCAGCAGTGAATATACCGCACAGATCCATATAAAGCAACAGTGTATATGCCGCACAGATCCATATATAGCAGCAGTGAATATACCGCAGATATAAGTATATACCAGTAGTGAATATACCACACAGATCCATATATAGCAGCAGTGAATATACCGCACAGATCCATATATAGCAGCAGTGAATATACCGCACATATAAATATATACCAGCAGTGAATATACCGCACAGATCCATATATAGCAGCAGTGAATATACCGCACATATAAATATATACCAGCAGTGTATATACCGCACAGATCCATATATAGCAGCAGTGAATATACCGCTCTGATCCATATATAGCAGCAGTGAATATACCGCACAGATCCATATAAAGCAACAGTGTATATGCCGCACAGATCCATATATAGCAGCAGTGAATATACCGCAGATATAAGTATATACCAGTAGTGAATATACCACACAGATCCATATATAGCAGCAGTGAATATACCGCACAGATCCATATATAGCAGCAGTGTATATGCCGCACAGATCCATATATAGCAGCAGTGAATATACCGCACAGATCCATATATAGCAGCAGTGTATATGCCGCACAGATCTATATATAGCAGCAGTGTATATGCCGCAAAGATCCATATATAGCAGCAGTGAATATACCGCACAGATCCATATATAGCAGCAGTGTATATGCCGCACAGATCCATATATACCAGCAGTGAATATACCGCTCTGATCCATATATAGCAGCAGTGAATATACCGCACAGATCCATATAAAGCAACAGTGTATATGCCGCACAGATCCATATATAGCAGCAGTGAATATACCGCAGATATAAGTATATACCAGCAGTGAATATACCGCACAGATCCATATATAGCAGCAGTGTATATACCGCACAGATCCATATATAGCAGCAGTGAATATACCGCACAGATCCATAAATAGCAGCAGTGTATATGCCGCACAGATCCATATATAGCAGCAGTGAATATACCGCACAGATCCATATATAGCAGCAGTGTATATGCCGCACAGATCCATATATAGCAGCAGTGAATATACCGCACAGATCCATATATAGCAGCAGTGAATATACCGCAGATATAAGTATATACCAGCAGTGAATATACCGCACAGATCCATATATAGCAGCAGTGTATATACCGCACAGATCCATATATAGCAGCAGTGAATATACCGCACAGATCCATATATAGCAGCAGTGTATATGCCGCACAGATCCATATATAGCAGCAGTGAATATACCGCACAGATCCATATATAGCAGCAGTGTATATGCCGCACAGATCTATATATAGCAGCAGTGTATATGCCGCACAGATCCATATATAGCAGCAGTGAATATACCGCACAGATCCATATATAGCAGCAGTGTATATGCCGCACAGATCCATATATAGCAGCAGTGAATATACTGCAGATATAAGTATATACCAGTAGTGAATATACCACACAGATCCATATATAGCAGCAGTGTATATGCCGCACAGATCTATATATAGCAGCAGTGTATATGCCGCACAGATCCATATATAGCAGCAGTGAATATACCGCACAGATCCATATATAGCAGCAGTGTATATGCCGCACAGATCCATATATAGATGCAGTGAATATACCGCACAGATCCATATATAGCAGCAGTGAATATACCGCACAGATCCATATATAGCAGCAGTGTATATGCCGCACAGATCCATATATAGCAGTAGTGAATATACCGCACAGATCCATATATAGCAGCAGTGTATATGCCGCACAGATCTATATATAGCAGCAGTGTATATGCCGCACAGATCCATATATAGCAGCAGTGTATATGCCGCACAGATCTATATATAGCAGCAGTGTATATGCCGCACAGATCCATATATAGCAGCAGTGAATATACCGCACAGATCCATATATAGCAGCAGTGTATATGCCGCACAGATCCATATATAGCAGCAGTGTATATGCCGCACAGATCCATATATAGCAGCAGTGTATATGCCGCACAGATCTATATATAGCAGCAGTGTATATGCCGCACAGATCCATATATAGCAGCAGTGAATATACCGCACAGATCCATATATAGCAGCAGTGTATATGCCGCACAGATCCATATATAGCAGCAGTGTATATGCCGCACAGATCCATATATCAGCAGTGTATATACCGCACAGATCCATATATAGCAGCAGTGAATATACCGCACAGATCCATATATAGCAGCAGTGTATATACCGCACAAATCCATATATAGCAGCAGTGTATATGCCGCACAGATCCATATATAGCAGCAGTGTATATACCGCACAGATCCATATATAGCAGCAGTGTATATGCCGCACAGATCCATATATCAGCAGTGTATATGCCGCACAGATCCATATATAGCAGCAGTGTATATGCCGCACAGATCCATATATAGCAGCAGTGAATATACTGCGCATATAAATATATACCAGCAGTGTATATACCACACAGATCCATATATAGCAGTAGTGAATATACCGCAGATATAAGTATATACCAGTAGTGAATATACCACACAGATCCATATATAGAAGCAGTGAATATACCGCACAGATCCATATATAGCAGCAGTGTATATACCGCACAGATCCATATATAGAAGCAGTGAATATACCGCAGATATAAGTATATACCAGTAGTGAATATACCGCACAGATCCATATATAGCAGCAGTGAATATACCGCACAGATCCATATATAGCAGCAGTGAATATACCGCACAGATCCATATATAGCAGCAGTGTATATACCGCTCTGATCCATATATAGCAGCAGTGAATATACCGCAGATATAAATATATACCAGTAGTGAATGTTATCAGCCACAGTCCGCCCTTCTCCTCCTCCTCTCATCCAATAACATGTGGAGGCTGAGGAGAGGTGCAGAGTTGCCATACTCACTCGTTAGAGCGCTCTCTGTATCGTGGTCCGCAGGGGCGTGCGCTTCTCCGTTGCAAGCTCTGTTGTGAACTTGTGATATTCTGCACACAGGGGCGGATATAGGATTGAAATCTAGGGCAGGGGTGGAAAAAACACAAACTGTGAACAGACCATATTTTACCCCCTCCTCCCCCTAACACCCCCCCCTATTGAACTCTGTCACCTGTCAACGGAAAAATCATCTGTCAGAAGGAAAAATGTTTCCCCGATGAGTACAAGAAAGCCCCACCTGGGAATTAGGCCTCATGCACACGACCGTGTTTTTGCGGCCGCAATTCTCCCGAAAATCCACGGGAGAATTGCGGCCCCATTCTTTTTTATGGGGCCGTGCACACGACCGTAGTTTTTGCGGTCCATGCACGGCCCGGGAGCCCGGACCGCAGAAAGAACGGGCATGTGTTATTACGGCCCGGTTCTGCGGTCCGGGTTCATTGAAAACAATGGCCGCGGCCATGTGCATGTCCCGTGATTTGCGGGCGGCCTGCGGCTGACAGTCCGCTGACAGTCCGCAGCCGGCCGACCCGAAAATCACGGCCGTGCACACGGCTACGGTCGTGTGCATGAGGCCTTAGACTTTCTTGTACTCCACAATGGGGAAACATTTTTTCCCTCTGTCGGCTAACTTTTCAGTTGACAGGAAGCAGAGTTACATGAAGGGAAATTATTTTTCCTTGACCTCTAGTTTCTATTGTGGCGCAGGGGAGTATAAAAAAGTATAGGTTTTATATTTGTAATACTGCTAACTTTTATTTTTTTGCTATGTTCGGCTGGACCATTTAGACTAAGGGTATGTGCACACGTAGTGACCAAAAACGTCTGAAAATACGGAGCTCTTTTCTAGGGAAAACAGCCCCTGATTTTCAGACGTTTTTTGAGCAACTCGCTTTTTTCGCTGCGTTTTTTACGTCCGTTTTTGGAGCTGTTTTCATTGGAGTCTATGAGAAAACGGCTCCAAAAACGTCCAAAGAAATTTCCTGCACTTCTTTGACGAGGCAGTCATTTTACGCGTCGTCGTTTGACAGCTGTCAAACGACGACGCGTAAATTACAGGTCGTCTGCACAGTACGTCGGCAAACCCATTCAAATGAATGGGCAGATGTTTACCGACGTATTGTAGCCCTATTTTCAGACGTAAAACGAGGCATAATACGCCTCGTTTACGCCTGAAAATAGGTCGTGTGAGCCCAGCCTTAGTCATGGATTAGTTGGACTACTTCGATAATGTACGTTTTTTTTTTTTATAAAATGGTGAAAGAGGGTTGTGCGGGGGAGTTTTTATTTCAATAAAAAATGTTTTCTTATGTCTTTGTTTTTTTTTAAATTATATTACCGGCCGGCCTTAGGTTGGATGGCGCACTGTGCGGGGGACTCTATTGCTGCCCTCTACAAATACAGGCAAATATACACATATATATACACACACACACACACACACACACACACACACACACACACACACACACAAGGCATGTATACACATACCAACACATATATACACACATAGACGGACCCAAGGCATGTATACATATACAGACACATATATACACACACACATACACAAACACAAACACAAAGCATGTATACATATAGAGACACATATATACACACACACACACACACACACACACACACACACACACACACACACACACACACACACACACAGACAATCAGACACAAGGCATGTATTCATATACAGACACACATACATATATATATATATATATATATATATACACACACACACACACACACACACACACACACACACACACACAGACAGACAAAGCATGTATACATATAGAGACACATATATACACACACATAGACAGACAGTCAGACACAAGGCATGTATACATATATACACACTCACAGGAACTTACCATCTCTCCAGCTGCACAGGTTTCTTGCAGGTCGGACTCTGGGCGGAGCTTCCTCCTCGGCTCTGCACTTGCTTCCTCTGCTTCCTCTGCTTCCTCAGTGTGTGTAACGAGGAGCAGAGAATATAGAGTCCAAAGCACGGCCTGCACAGTTGCGCCCCCTACATGGTGGGAGGATGCAGCACCATGTCGCACACCTCTAAGGCTGCCCAATGCAGTCAGTCAGATGCCCCCCTCTTGTCAGTGTGGTAGCAGCCCATCACTTTTAAATTAGTGAGGGCAGGAGGCTGAGCGCAGTAATTGGCACTCTGCCGCTCTAGTCTTTATCAACGACTCAGCCTCCTGTCCTCAACTCATTACTTACCAGCTGCTCTTCTTTTCTTCAGGAGAGAGCGTTCGGCCGCTCCTCCCGCAGTCCTCCAGGTTCACTATGCTCCTCTCTCGCGGCGCGTGCAGCGTCACAGAGGGGGAGTGTACTAGCAGACGTGCGCCTATCGTGCTGCACGTCTACTAGGTAAAGTACTCTCCCCTGCCTTCCCCACGCATCCCCCCTGGCCCTGCCACAATATGCCGCCCCCCCCCCCGTTTTTAGCTCGGTGGCGCCGCCTGAGGCCGCTGCCTCACCTCGCCTAATGGCAGGTGCGGCCCTGCCTGTCGTCACTGTCCATATATGTACAATTACATCAAGGTCGCCTCCTGGAGTGCGATCCCTGGCCACAGCATGGCTGACGCTCTGGACAGGTATTCTGCTCCTATAGGGAATGCCTTACGTCACTGTCCATATATGGACAGTGACAGCAGGGGCTCCTCCGGAGTGGAATCCCTGGGGTGTGTGGCACCATCTACATGGGCACTGTGTGTGACACTATCTATATGGGCACTGGCGCTTTATATCAGCGCACTGGTACTAGGGGCAGCTAAGGGGGCATTAAACTGTATGGGGGCAGCTATTTGTCATTACACTGTGTGGGGGGTCCAATGGGAACATAATACTGAGTGGGCTGAACCGGTTATGTGTGGGCAGAGACTACTTAGATTAGATACTTGAAAGTTGGTAGGTATGTTTACTGGTGTGTGCTGGGGCAGAGCGAGTGTGTCTACTCCAAATTTGCAGCATAAGGCAATGAGGTTGCTTTACCACATGCCAATGCTGCAATTGTGGGATTTGCTCCCTCTAGTGACCAGCACATGGAAATGTTAGAAATTAGAATCTAATTTATAATATTTCCTGAATTGTGAAAAAATTAAAACAATGTGTAATCACTTATATACTAACTGTTTAACTGAAAAAAATAAAATAATAATTCCTAGCGACACATTCCCTTTAATACTGGCGTTTCATACACCAGTCCTATTAAACAGTTTGCTGGAGTAAGATGCAACACATTTATTAACAGGCGAATGACTCTTAATAAATGTGTCGCATCTTTTAGCTGCAACGCGGCCTGTCATCAGTACTTTCTACGTGCTGCGGCCTGCTGTACAGTTAAAGTAAATTTTTACAATTTATTTTATTGTCTGATTGGGGGGGCATACAGTCTGATTGGGGGGAGGTATGGGTCTGGCACGGACCTTTGCCTTGTTACGCCCCCCAGAGATAAATCTGGACCGCACTATACATATAGATTTCTGCTATAATTTACATCAGTTACTGGCGTAAATTATAGTAAAATGGTTGCCTATTTCTGCTAAGCCCCGCTCATTTTTTGCCCCCTAAAATTTCAACATTTGCGCATTTTGTGAATTTTCTACGCTAGTAAACTGTTGTAGAAAGGTTAATATATTCCCCCCAAAGGCTACAGACCGTAATACAATATCTTAATGTAAGGATGTGTACACTTAATTGTGCAGCAACGCTTGTTGTCTCCATTCTATGTCAGAGTGGGAAGTAGATGTCCGGCCTTATGATTTTGTGATATGTGATAGACCCAGAATCCCAATCACCAAACCAAAGATTGCAAAATAAAGACACAAAACATTATAATTGGGTGTTAAATGGTCAAAGCTTTTATTATATTATATGACCAAACCCAAAATGGCAAACCTCCGACTCACGAAGAGTCACCCTCCAGCACGCAGGAAAGGAAAAACCCCCTGCGGGGGAAACCTCTAGGGAAACCATGGCTGGAGGATTGCCCTTCCTCTGGGCTTAGAAGGTGCCAAAATAGAATTTGTTACAGAATTTGTACATTTTCTCAGATTTTCAAGGAAAAACAATACAATGAACGAACGACATAAAACACATAAATCGGCTGATCTGGTTGGCTAGGCGGATGTCTCTCTTCCTGGGCACCCATTAAAATGAATAAGCGATCCACGGATGAGACGAGTCCTCCAGATGCCTCCTTGTAGCATCTGTCTCCGCTCCGTCTAATAGAGGGGGATCTCCTGCTGGAAACCCCCCTCTATTACAGACAACCCGTATTAAGAGGATGGCATCACTGTGATGAAGAAGTGGTCTTGGGTGAAGGGTTACCCTGCTAGAACCTCCAAATTACATCAGGTCGGCATTGGTGGGGAAGTCAAGCTCAAGGTCCTCAGTCCCATCCAATATGGCGCTGAATGTGGCAGTAATGCAGTAATGTGGAATCTTCTTTATGTCATAAACATTTGTATTTATGACATCAGCACCTTCATCATCATTACTACAGGACTTTATTACCACTGCCGCCTCATTCATTGTGACGTCACCCACAGTGGTCTGAAGTGTTAACCCTTTAATGACTGGGAGTGTACTTACCACAGAGGCCATAAAGCTGAATAGAACATATCAGCGGCCATAAAGGAAAAGGGATAATGCAGGGAGCATCTCCGCACAAGAACAATCCATGACAAAGGGTTGTCCAGGATAAGATAACTTGTCTGCTTTCTCCAAAAACCAGCACCACACCTGTCCATAGGTTGTGTGTGGTATTACAGCTCATTACCATTCACTTCAATGGAGCAAACCTGCAATACCAGATACAACCTGTGGATAGGTGTGGTGCTGTTTTTGGAAGAAAGCAGCCATATTTTTCTAATCCTGCACAGCCCCTGTTAGAAATAGTTCAAAAAAAGGGGGAGAGAAGAAATTAAAAAAAGGGAAAAAGAGGAACTCTGAGGTAAAATAAATCAAACTAGACTGGAAGGAGTCTGCTGGAGGTGCCAGATGGAAAGACATATTTCTGCCATTGTTACCAGATGAAATGTATCTTGAAGGGGGGCTTCAGAGAGTGGGTTTTAGCACCATAATTGTAATGAGCCGCAGAATCAAGTTATCATGCAATCCATGGCGCCCGATGAACACTGTAAAATAAAAACAGAAATTGCGGAATTACAGGTTTTTTTTAAATTCACCCCACAAAATGTAGGGTTTTTTTTAACATTTTTTTTAAATACATTATATGGTACATTAGGCCACAGGGTAAATTCCACGTAAACAGCGCCATTCATTGATTAACTGTTTAACGCCTTAGTGACCACCAATACGCCTTTTCACGTGAGTCACTAAGGGGCCTTAGGCTAGGCTGACGCCTTTTCACGTGAGCCTAGTCTAAGTCCTGCACGGGTCCCCCGTGCAGGCTGGAGCCGGGGCTCAGCTGTCTGATGACAGCTGAGCTCTTGCTCCAACGCCCGCGATCGAAGTTTACTTCGATCGCGGCCGTTTAACCTGTTAAATGCTGCCGTCAATAGCGGCCGCGGCATTTAACTTTGTTTACAGAGGGAGTGAGCTCCCTCTGTCACCCATCGGCGGCCCGCAAATGCAATCGCGGGTCTCCGATGGGGTGTCATGGCAGCCGGGGGCTTGATAAAAGCCCCCAGGTCTGCCCTGGACATATGCCTGTTAGGACGCGCCGGAGGCACGTCCTAATAGATTGCCTGTCAGATTTACACTGACAGGCAATAATGTTCTGGTATACGAAGTATACGAAAGCATTATAGCAGCGATCTGAAGATCGCACTGTAAAGTCCCCTAGTGGGACTAATAAAAGAAGTCATAAATGTGAAATAAAGATTATTAATAAAAATTACAGTAAAAAAATAAATCCATTTTTTTTCCATAAAAAGTGGTTTTATTTAGTAAAAGTGTAAAAAATAAATAAAAGTACACATATATGTAATCGCCGCGACCGTAATGACTCCATTAATAAAGTTAATATGTAATTTAAACCGCAAGGATGTGATACTGTCCTCTAAGCCGTTGTATCTAAGCATATTATATGTGATACTGTCTGCTAAGCCGTTGTATCTAAGCATATTATATGTGATACTGTCTGCTGAGCCGCTGTCTCCTATCAAGTATATACCGATAAAATACCAACAGAGCAGGATACCAGCACAGAGTAATAGTCAAACGAGTGTACAGCAATGTTGCTGGACTATATAACATCTACTGTGTTGAATCCTGGGTAATAACCAAGATGACCTTGGTGCATCGATCAACAATTAACATGAGAACAATCCAAGAAAATATGATCGACTAATGCACATAAAGTTTATAGAACAATATACAAAATTTTATTAGAATAAAAAACACATGAAACAATAAAAGTGGAACAGGGAATGAGTCACTCAATAAAAAGACATCAAAAAACGGTCAGAGACCAGGTATGAATGTTACGAGAGTATATAAATGGTATACATATTGTTGGAGCAGCAAAAGAGAATTGTATATAGTCTCATGCACAGCTGTGTCTGATAGAGCCACAGTAAATTTATGAGAAGTCAGAAGAACATCCAATGACATCCAACAGATGTATATAGTCCAGTCCACCTATTGAAAGGTATATAATACAAATTACATAAGGCGTGTAAGCGTGATAGTTATCTGAATGGACATAAGGGGTTAACGAGAACCGCAACCCATGATGTGGATGCTGCAAGATGAACACAGTACAGGCTGGACCCGGCAGAATGCCATAGGGGGAGGCCACCATGATCAGGGATGTTAGGAAGGGAAGGAGTTAAGGAGTTAGGGGTGTGTTTAGGAGGGGGCGGATGTGAGGGGGGGCGAGGTCAGTTTACTTAAGGGTAGGAGAGGGAAAGGCGTCGCCATCTTTAGTAACAGCTCAGGGAAGCTTGTGAGTAACAGCTCAGGGAAGCTTGCAGCAGCACAGGGAAGCTGGTGATCTTTAGTTAACAGCACAGGGAAGATTGCAGCAGCACAGGGAAGTTTGTCCAGTACTTTATAATGGATGCACTACTTACCCAGCTCCGTGTTTGGATCTGGGGCGCAGGCGGTGCCGTCCTCTCCTCCCCGGCGGCGGTCACGTCGCACGAGGCCTCCGGAGAGGTTGAGCCCGGAAGTGATGCCACGAGCCAGGCGCAGGGTAAGGAGCCCCACGAGGGACCCTCCAGGCCGGGCCCCTCGCTCGGCTGCCGTGAGCAGGACGGCCTGGTCTGAGAGGAATCCTGGAAGCCGGCCTGGCTCAGCGGAGGTGGTAGGGCAGGCACCCATGCATCCGGGACCTCCCTCTGCCTCCAGACGACGGGACCCAGGACTTGCGGTGGGCCGTGCTGGCGATGCTCCAGTCGGGCGGCCCACCTGTACCCAGGATGGTGCAACCAATTCCAGGCGTGTGCCACGGTCGGTGGTGACACGGCGGGCAGGAGGGCGGCTACCTGCGGGCCGCGGGGTGGTCGAGCCTCCCCAACAGACGGGCGGAGAGGCCCAGTTCATTGGCGCAGTTAAGGAGCGCTCCATCAGAAGGTCGGGGATGTCATGCGTGCGGCGCTTGTCCTGGCCCGTCTGGGCAGGATGAAGTGGACGACCGTGAGTTCGGTGACCAAGAGGGACGTCTGGATGGATCCTTCGCCCCGGCTGGTGGGGACACAGCACCTGCGCAGCCCGGTGAGTCGCTGTCTCCTACTTTTTCATTGCCTGCTGTATTGGTGGATAGCACGCTATGGGGAGCTGGGGTGGTGTCTAGGGAATCGGGCGTGGCAGTGTCGGTGCAGACAGAAAAGGATGTGGCAGTGGATGAGGTGCGGTTGGATGATAAGGCGAAGGGCGAGGTCTATGTTTGTTTTGAGGGCCCATTGGGGGCGCATCTGAAACCGGAAGTAAGGGAAAAGATATGGAGGGATGAATATGTGGAAATTTTTTCATTGTTGCCGTTGGAGAAGTTCAATTTAGATAAAGGGAAGTGGTTGGAAAGCAAGAAGGAGAAGGAGGAAAAACGTCGGTATCGATTGATTCCCCAAACTTTTGTTAATTGGTTGCAGGCGTTTGCTATTTTGGCAAGCGTAATTGGACAGAAGACGCCGGAGCATTGTTCCGGCCTCTTCTGTTATATGGATGCTATCGGAGAGGCTCATCGAGTTTACGGCGGGCAGACGTGGCTGCGCTATGATGAGCAGTTCCGGCAGCGGAAGGCAGTGAGACCTGACATTAGGTGGGATAACAAAGACATAGGGTTATGGTTGCGGGTCATGGCTCCAGTGCGTTTTGGCCAGTCCTTTCAAGGGGGTGGGGCCGGGGTGGCCGGCCCCTCATTGCCTTCGGGGGGGGGAGCAGGGGGGACAGGAGGAAAATCCGGGTTCTGCTGGCAGTTTAATGAGGGCCAGTGTAAGTTAGGATCGGGTTGTAAGTTCAAACATAGCTGCTCCTCCTGCGGGGGGATCTCTCACGGAGCGGTTAAATGTTTTCGGAAGGGAAAAGGACGAGGGGCCGGGGGCGCTAGTCAAGGGCCGGACACCGGTGAGGTGGGAAGACATGGAGCCCTTTCTAAATAGGTACCCTGATAGGTCCAGGGCAAGTTTGTTGTTGGATGGTTTGCGGGTTGGTTTCCGGAACCCTGCCCCTGCTCACAAGGTGCCGTTTACCTTGCGTAGTTTGCGTTCAGCGTTGCAGTATCCGGGGGTAGTAGGGGATAAGTTGCGGAAGGAGGTGGAGTTGGGGCGCATGGCAGGTCCGTTTGAGAGTTGCCCTTTACCGGAGCTGGTGGTGTCACCACTGGGGGTGGTGCCTAAGAAGGAGCCGAATAAGTTTAGGCTCATACATCATTTATCTTACCCGAGGGGGCGATCGGTTAATGATGGGATTTCTCCAGAACTTTGCTCGGTGGCTTACACGTCGTTTGATGCGGCAGTTGCGTGGGTGCGCCGCTATGGTGTGGGTGCATTAATGGCAAAAACGGATATTGAGTCGGCCTTTCGCCTCCTCCCTGTGCATCCTGACAGCATACGGCTGTTAGGATGTTATTGGGACGGGGCTTATTTTGTGGATCGCTGCCTCCCTATGGGGTGTTCTATTTCCTGTGCCTATTTTGAGGCTTTTAGTTCTTTCCTGGAGTGGGTGGTTTGCGATGTTGCGGGGGTCTCGTCGGTCATACATTACTTGGATGATTTCCTGTGTGTTGGTCCAGGCGGGTCTTCGGTTGGTGCTACATTGTTGAACATGATAGAGTGGGTGGCAAAGAGGTTCGGTGTGCCTTTGGCCCAGGACAAAACGGAAGGACCTAGCTCCTGTCTGGTCTTTTTAGGAATCACCATTGATTCTTTGAGGATGGAGTGTCGGCTCCCGCAAGATAAATTGGTAGCGTTACGGGCGGAGGTGGACCGGGCTAGACATTTGCGTAAGATCACGTTACGTGCATTACAGTCATTATTGGGTAAGCTTAACTTTGCTTGCAGGATTATGCCCATGGGCCGGATTTTCAGCAGGCGGCTGTCGGGAGCGACGGCTGGGGTGACAGCCCCTCATCATTTCATTCGTCTGACACAGGCGCTGAGGGCAGATTTGGCAGTTTGGTTTGAGTTTTTGCATCGTTATAATGGGAGGTCCTTGATCATGGCCCCGGTGGTTGACAGCGTAGATTGGGAGCTGTTTACAGATGCTGCGGGGGGCGTGGGATTTGGGGCTTACTGCAAGGGTCAGTGGTGCGCGGCGCGGTGGCCTGAGGAATGGGCGGAGTTGGGTTTGGTGAAGAACCTGGCATTCCTAGAGCTGTTTCCCATAGTAGTGGCGGTGGAAATTTGGAGTGAGAGGTTTCGGGACAGCAAGGTACGGTTCCATTGTGACAACTTGGGCGTGGTGGGGGCTATTAACAACGTGTCAGCGTCATCCCCCCCGGTCGTCCGGCTGTTGAGGCACCTGGTTTTACGTTGCTTGTCTTTGAACGCTTGGGTTGTGGCGGTTCATGTGCCAGGGATCAAAAATGACATCGCAGATTCTCTTTCTCGCTTGCAGTGGGAGCGGTTCAGGATGGTGGCTCCGGACGCGGAGGAGGACGGGATCGCTTGCCCGGAATGGTTGTGGGGGCTGGGTTACGAGCCGCAGGAGGTTTGATTCAGGCTTCGCTTGCGCAGGGTACTTGGGCTGCTTATGATTCGGCGTGGCGGGAGTGGGAGAGTTGGTTGGCAGTTCTGGAGGGTGTAGTGACGGATGATGATCGGGTGGTGGCGTTGTTAGTCTTTCTGGGGCAAGTCTCTATCGCGGGCTGGTCAGTGTCCAAGGTAAATCGTTTTGTGGCAGCCCTGGCTTTTGGTTTTAAGGTCCGGGGGTACACAGATGTTACAAAAAGTTTTTTGGTTGGCCAGGCCCTGAGGGGTACAGGAGAGGGAGGATGTTGCCGGATCGGCGGCGCCCTGTCTCGTTTATGTTGTTGGAACAGTTGTGGGGGGTGTTGTGTGACATTTGTTTTTCCAGCTACGAGGTGACCCTGTATAGGTTGGCATTCTCGTGGGCATTTTTTGGGGCCCTGAGGGTCGGGGAGCTGGTGGCTCCCAGCACAAGGAGACCTGGGGGGTTGAGAATGGAAGATGTGTTGGTAACGGATCGGAGTGTGGAATTCTGGATCCGGCGGTCTAAGACGGATCAAGGGGGTCGGGGTAAGAGAGTGGTGTTGGGGGTGGCCAAGGGGGTCAGGATGTGCCCAGTCGCCTGCTTTGCGGGGTTCAGAGAGGTCTCAACGGTGCGTAGGGGACAGTTGTTGTGTCATGAGGATGGGTCCTTTATGTCCCGGTATCAGTTTACGTGGGTTTTTCGTAGGTGTCTGCGGAAGTTGGGACTGGAGGAGGCGTTGTTTTCCCCCCATTCTTTTCGGATTGGGGCAGCGACGGAGGCGGTGGCATGGGGGTTGGGTGAGGAAGTGGTAAAGCAGATAGGTCGATGGGATTCCCGCCGCTTCCAGCTGTATGTGCGCCCTCAGTTTATATGATAGTCCAGTCGTAATCCCTCCTTCTCTACACTCCCTCCAGGTCCCCTCATCGTTTTTCTCTCCTCCTCCATGTTTCGCTTGCATCCTTACTCGTTTTGTTAATCAGTGGTTTTATTTTTCAGGACCAGCGGGGCGATTGGTGTGGATCGTCGGGCATTCCTACGTTCATTGGGGGGCGGAGCGGGCGGATGTTCGTCCAGACGGGCGGCAGTTGGGTTTTCGGCGGGAGGATGTAGTCGTGCGGTGGCTGGGGAGTAGGGGGATGCTGTGGAGTCGGGTGTTGCCGGACGTGCATCGGTTTGCGCTGATGGACAGGGCCCCGGATGTCTTGGTGTTGCATGTCGGGGGTAACGATTTGGGTAGTCGTCCTTTTCGGGAATTGATCAGGGATATAAAATACGATCTACTCAGGTTATGGTCCGGCTATTAAGGTGGTGTGGTCAGAGATTGTCCCGCGGAAGGTTTGGCGGCATGCTAGATCGGTGCAGCGGTTGAATAAAGCCAGGGTTAAGGTTAATCGGGCAGTTTCGGGTTTCGTGGTGAGAAACGGGGGGGTCTTCGTGCGTCATTATGACTTCGAGGATGGCCAGGGTAATTATTGGCTAGGTGATGGTGTGTACCTGATGGCCGTGGGGATCGACCTGTGGACTCTGCGCCTGCAGGAAGGTATCGAAAGGGCCCTCTCGTTGGGTGGGGGCTCGCATACTTAAAGGTGTCTAAGTATGTTCGTGTGGCGGATTGGGGGTCCTTGGAGTTGGTGGTAAATTACTGTGGGGGGGGGGATTCATAGGGGGTATGGTCCCTCCCCAATTTATTATGGTTGGTAGTCTGCTCAATTTGGGCTCCTGCTGGGTGGTGTCCCGAGGAGTGGTCAATTTGGGCTCCTGCTGGGTGGTGTCCCGAGGAGTGGTCAATTTTGGCTCCCGCTGGGTGGTGTCCCGGGGAGTGGTTGCGGTTGAGGTCAGCCAACTGCTGGTATAACGGTGCCCCTGAGCCAGTAGGGTGACGGCTGGGAGAAAAATACTATGCAGGTGGGCTGTTTCGTGACAGACTTTTGTAGCTCCAAGGACTCCCCTTCCATTGTTATTATTATTTGTAAATTGGTGTTCTTGATGTTTGTTTGTAAATAAAATGGCTGCTGTGGCCAAATTTATCCAACCCAAGTGTCTGAGTCTTATTAGAGGGACAGGGGGTTTGGAAAAAGGTATGGCCATTAATGGGGAAGGTGAGTAGGTGAAGCCACTTCCCCCCGGTAGGAGTGTACGCACTCTACAGTCCCCTGATCAAGTACAGGCTGGACCCGGCAGAATGCCATAGGGGGAGGCCACCATGATCAGGGATGTTAGGAAGGGAAGGAGTTAAGGAGTTAGGGGTGTGTTTAGGAGGGGGCGGATGTGAGGGGGGGCGAGGTCAGTTTACTTAAGGGTAGGAGAGGGAAAGGCGTCGCCATCTTTAGTAACAGCTCAGGGAAGCTTGTCCCACCCTCCCTCCCAAAATGATGTGTTCATCTGTGTGACTATTTTGGTATTTCGCTTTGTTGCTCGTTGTTTTTGTTTTTCCGCAGGTACCGGAGGATGCTGTGGAACAGTTTTGCAATGTCGCAGCAGTTGTATGGCGGATTGGGGGTCCTTGGAGTTGGTGGTAAATTACTGTGGGGGGGGGGATTCATAGGGGGTATGGTCCCTCCCCAATTTATTATGGTTGGTAGTCTGCTCAATTTGGGCTCCTGCTGGGTGGTGTCCCGAGGAGTGGTCAATTTGGGCTCCTGCTGGGTGGTGTCCCGAGGAGTGGTCAATTTGGGCTCCCGCTGGGTGGTGTCCCGGGGAGTGGTTGCGGTTGAGGTCAGCCAACTGCAGGTATAACGGTGCCCCTGAGCCAGTAGGGTGACGGCTGGGAGAAAAATACTATGCAGGTGGGCTGTTTCGTGACAGACTTTTGTAGCTCCAAGGACTCCCCTTCCATTGTTATTATTATTTGTAAGTTGGTGTTCTTGATGTTTGTTTGTAAATAAAATGGCTGCTGTGGCCAAATTTATCCAACCCAAGTGTCTGAGTCTTATTAGAGGGACAGGGGGTTTGGAAAAAGGTATGGCCATTAATGGGGAAGGTGAGTAGGTGAAGCCACTTCCCCCCGGTAGGAGTGTACGCACTCTACAGTCCCCTGATCATGGAATGTCAAATGTATAAAGTGCATGGGCTCAAACAGACAGAAAGCAGACAGATGGAAGTCAATAGCAGCTCTCTACCAAAGAAACAGTGTAAAACATACCGGTGGACATGGTGAAGATATGGACCGAGATGTCTGTGCCCGACGCGCGTTTCGGCAAACTGCCTTCGTCCGGGGTTGTCAAGTAGCAGAGCTATCAGGTGTCATAGACTTAGGGTTCACACGCAAAGTAAAAAATGGCTGAAATTACAGAGCTGGTTTCAGAGAACACAGCCTTTGATTTACAGCCGTTTTTGAAGCTGGAAACGTTTTTTTGAGGTGTTTTTTTCTAGATGTTTTTCCATTGACACAATGAAAAACATCTCCAAAAATGGCTCAAGAAGTGACATGCTCCTTCTTTTTACGTGCCGTTTTAAAATACAATAGGCAGATGTTTGTAGGCATCGGGCTAACGATTTTTCAGGCGTATTCGAAGGCGTTTACACCCCGAAATACGCCTGAAAACACAGCGTGTGAATATACCCTTATAGATTCGCTGTCTCAGATATATATATCTTTTTTTTTTTTAGGGGTGTGGGCAAAACACATGTCTTGTGTCACAAGACAGTCTGATTAGTGGGGGAGATACAGGGTCTGGCTTAGGCCTTTTGTTACACACTCAATGTAAAATTGTACACTAGCTCGGAGCTGGCGTTGATTTCTGCTTTACATTACGCCCGTTACTGGCGTAAATGAAAGTAAAATTGTCGTCCCTTTCCGCAAAGCACCACACACTTTTCAAAAAGTGCCAAGCGCAGCATAAACTGCCCAAAAACTTTCCCGCACTTTTGGGACTTTTCTATGCCAGATAAGAGGCTTAGCAAGGTTAATAAATTCTCCTCTAAGGCTACAGACAGTAATACAATATCTTACTGCAAGGATCTGTACACTCAGTGTCTGACTGAGGTACCTTGGACCCACCAAAGGAAATAATTCTTTTGGGTCTAAACTTCAAACTATATAGAAATAATATGAACACTCTTAATTGTGTACTAAAAACGTGTGTAGTAAAACAAAGACCAATATTCCCACCATACTGTGACAGATATCAGTCCTACACAGGCATTCTGCAGACCATATAAGTGAATACAGTGCAGTGAAATTCAGTGACTCACACGTGACATCTTCTCAGATTGGAGTCGTTCACATTCTCTTTTCTTCTTCATCCGGCCCAGAACGCCATGATGACTTCTTCCAGTCTTCTTCATCTCCAATGCCCAAGCGCGAACCACAAGATACGTTATGAAAGTGTTCATGTAACCTAGATACCACGTGTAATGACGGGGTAGGGAGACAGACAGGTGAGCCCTAATCTACCCGCCACTACCAGGGTAGCATCACGCTGGTTGCCCCTCTGAGCCAGGGCTTGGATCTGTAGGGAGAGGCCCTGCATTTGCTGAGCCAGGGTCTCAAGGGGGCCCATAGTTGTGTCAGGGACAAGGGTAGAAAAGGTATATGGGCCTGTGATTATGTAATGACGGGGTAGGGAGACAGACAGGTGAGCCCTAATTTACCCGCCACTCAGTCCCATCCTACTTGCACGGCCCGTCCTAGGCGACGGCATACAACTGTGCGACGGTCCCTATGCTCAATATGTGCACGACAGACAAACAGACAAGGGTACACAGAAGCTAAGGGAAATGGGTCAGTTGCACACGGCAACACCGTGAGCAACAGGCGTAGTGAACGAGCCGAATCAAACCAGGAGTGTACGAGGTACCAAACGCAGAGCAGGAGTGTAGTCAGTAAAGCCAGGGTCAAAATGAAGCAAGGTCAATAATAATAGAAGGAGCAGCAGAGCCAGGAAACAGGAAATAATAACAGGCAAAGACAAGCAGGAAATGAAGGTATAAATAGACCGAGGGCGGGAGCTAGAACCGTCTGGCCAGGCTGTGATAGGTTCTCCCACTCCTGAGCCTACCAGCCTGAGTGGTAGCAGATTGAGTCACTCTATCAGACCTAGGAGCAGGTGCAGACTGATTAACCACGGGCGTCGATACAAAAGCTGTGTCTGGCAGATCCTTTACAGTATCCCCCCTCTTATGAGGGGCCACTGGACCCTTTCTAGATGGACCTGGCTTATTGGGGAACCGAAGATAGAACCGCCTGAGCAATACCCCAGCGTGAACATCCCTGGCGGGTACCCAAGTCCTCTCCTCATGCCTGTATGCTCTCCAATGGACCAGGTACTGGAGGGATCCTTGGACCATCCACAATCTTGGCCACCTCGAATTCTACCCCTTCAGGGGTGAGAACAGGGACCGGAGGTTTCCTCGAGGTAGCCAAGGACGGGGAGCAGCGTTTCAGGAGGGAGGCATGAAACACGTCGTGCATTCGAAAAGATGGGGGTAACTCCAGTCGGAAGGAGACAGGGTTAAGGGCCTCAATGACCTTGTGCGGCCCTATATTCCGGGGAGCACATTTTTTGGACGGAAATTTAAGGCGCAAATTTTTTGAAGACAGCCACACCAGATCTCCGACCACAAACAAGGGGTTAGCAGAACGTCTTCTATCTGCCTGAGTCTTTTGTATGCTCTGGGACGCCTCAAGGTTCTTCTGAACCTAGGCCCAGACTGTGCACAGTTCCCGATGAACGACCTCTACCTCGGGATTGTTGGAACCACCAGGTGAAACAGAAGAGAACCGTGAATTAAACCCAAAATTACAGAAAAAGGGGGAGACCCCTGACGAGTTACTGACCCGGTTATTAAGAGAAAATTCGGCGAGGGAAATGAAGGAGACCGAATCATATTGACAGTCAGAGATAAAACACCTTAAATATTGTTCTAGAGACTGATTAGTCCTCTCGGTTTGGCCATTAGTTACAGGATGGAAGGCCGAGGAGAAGGTCAGATCAATCTCCAACTTTTTACAGAAAGCTCTCTAAAACAATGAAACATATTGTACCCCTCTGTCAGAAACAATATTGACAGGAACCCCATGGAGACGCAGGATGTGTTTGACAAACAAGGTTGCTAACGTCTTAGCATTGGGTAGTTTCTTGAGGAGCACAAAGTGGCACATCTTACTGAAGCGGTCTACTACAACCCACACCACCGACTTGCCTTGAGATGGAGGCAGATCGGTGATAAAATCCATGGAGATATGGGTCCAAGGTCTCTGGGGAATGGGCAAATAACATAGTAAGCCCGCTGCTCGGGACCAGGGAGTCTTGGACCTAGCACAAAATTACAAATTTCACAAGCGGCGATGTAGCCCTTAACGTCTTTAGGCAACCCAGCCCACCAATAGTTTCTGGCAATGAGGTGCTTGGTACCCAGGATGCCTGGATGACCAGATAGTGCAGAGTCATGATTTTCCCTGAGTACCCTTAGCCGGAATTGCAGGGGAACAAACAGCTTGTTCTCAGGAAGGTTCCCGGGAGCTGAACATTGATCAGCCGTAATTTCGGAGACTAAGTCGGAATCAACAGAGGAAATGATTATACCTGGGAGCAAAACACAAGCAGGATCTTCCTCCGAAGGAGGGCTGGCCATGAAGCTATGCGACAGTGCATCAGCTTTAATATTTTTAGACCCAGCCCTATAGGTGACCAAAAAGTTAAATCTAGTGAAAAACAACGCCCATCGAGCTTGTCTCGGGTTTAGTCTCCGGGCAGATTCTAGGAAAACCAGATTCTTGTGGTTGGTAAGGACCGTTACCTGGTGCCTAGCCCCCTCCAGGAAGTGGCGCCACTCTTCAAATGCCCATTTAATGGCTAAGCGTTCATGGTTGCCAACGTCATAGTTACTCTCAGTGGATGAGAACTTCCTGGAGAAATAGGCACAGGGACGGAGATGGGTGAGAGACCTAGTACCCTGACACAACACAGCACCCACTCCCACTTCGGAGGCGTCAACCTCCATGATAAATGGCTCCATTTGGTTAGGCTGAATTAGCACTGGGGCCGAGATAAAGCACTTCTTTAGGACCACAAAAGCCTGGACCGCCTCCGGAGGCCAGTGGAGGAGATCAGCACCTTTGAGAGTAAGATCCGTAAGAGGCTTAGCGATGACCGAGAAGTAAGCAATAAATCTCATGTAATAATTAGCAAACTCCAGGAAGCACTGTAACGCCTTCAGGGAGGCAGGTTGGACCCATTCAGCCACAGCCTGTACCTTGGCAGGGTCCATGCGGAATTCATGAGGAGTGAGGATTTGACCCAAAAATGGTATCTCCTGCACCCCAAACACACATTTTTCGGTTTTAGCAAAGAGTTTGTTTTCCCGAAGGGCCTGGAGCACCTTCCTGACATGCTCAATGTGGGAGGACCAGTCCTTGGAAAACACAATTATGTCATCAAGGCACACTACAAGAAATACCCCCAGGTAGTCTCTTAAAATCTCATTTATGAAATTATGGAAGACCGCGGGAGCATTACACAACCCAAAGGGCATGACGAGGTATTCGAAATGACCTTCGGGCGTGTTAAACGCAGTCTTCCACTCATCCCCCTCTCTGATGCGGATAAGGTTATAAGCCCCCCGAAGATCAAACTTAAAGAACCATTGGGCCCCCTGAACCTGATTGAAGAGATCAGGAATAAAAGGAAGGGAATACTGGTTCCTTACAGTGACCTTATTCAAGTTTCGGTAATCGATGCACGGCCTAAGACCACCATCCTTCTTCCCTACGAAGAAGAAGCCAGCACCTACCGGAGAAGTAGAGGGGTGAATGTAACCCTTGGCCAGGCATTCCTGGATATACTCTCTCATGGCTTCACGTTCGGGACAAGAGAGATTAAATATCCTACCCTTAGGGAGCTTAGCTCCTGGTACCAAATCGATTGCACAATCATATTCTCTATGAGGAGGTAACACTTCGGAGGCCTTTTTAGAAAAAACATCAGTGAAGTCCTGAATAAACTCAGGTAGAGTGTTCACCTCCTCAGGGAGAGAAAAAAAATTAACAGAAAAACATGACGTCATGCATTCATTACCCCATTTGGTAAGATCTCCAGTATTCCAGTTAAACGTGGGATTATGCATCTGCAACCAGGGAAGGCCTAAAACCAAATCGGACGATAATCCCTGCATCACCAGTACAGAGCACTGCTCCAAATGCATGGAGCCAACAATGAGTTCAAAAACAGGGGTATGCTGCGTAAAATTACCATTAGCAAGTGGAGGGGAGTCGATACCCACTACCGGGACAGGTTTAGGCAAATCAATCAATGGCATAGCTAGAGACATAGCAAATTCCACAGACATAATATTAGCAGAAGACCCTGAATCCACGAAGGCACTGCCGGTAGCAGACCTACCCTCAAAAGAGACCTGAAAGGGAAGCAATATCTTATTAGGTTTCATATTTACGGGAAATACCTGTGCGCCCAAGTGACTTCCCCGATGGTCACTTAGGTGCGGAAGATCTTCCGGCTGCTTATTCTGATGCCTAGGACAGTTGTTCACTTGATGCTTGTCATCCCCACAGTAGAAGCAGAGACCATTCTTCCTGCGGAGCTCTCTACGTTGTTGGGGAGACACGGAGGCCCCGAGTTGCATTGGTTCATCCGAGTTTTCCCGTGGAAGAACGAAGCAACGGAACCTCGGGAGCCATAATGGAGGAGCCAAAGGAGAAAGCACAAAAATGTTCAAGTCATCGTTCCCTGAGACGTTCGTCAAGAGTCGTACCGCTAAAGCCATAACCTGATCTAGGGAGTCAGAAGAGGGATAGCTAACTAGCAGGTCTTTCAGGGCGTTCGACAGACCCAATCTAAACTGGCACCTCAAGGCAGGATCATTCCACCGAGAAGCTACACACCACTTCCTAAAATCAGAACAGTACTCCTTAACGGGTCTCTTATCCTGACGTAAGGTCACCAGCTGACTCTCGGCAAAGGCAGTCTTGTCAGTCTCGTCATATATGAGCCCGAGAGCAGAAAAAAAAAGATCAACAGAGGAAAGTTCAGGGGCGTCAGGAGCCATTCACCTTTAGCCCTTATGTGTATATAATGAATCTTTTAGAAGGTTAATCTTTACCCGCTAAGATGGAAGGGTTGGTTCCAATGCCTAGTTATGGTGGTGTCTGAGGAAATCAAGGTCCTTTTAGATGTCCCGATACTGACCATGAAAACCAGCTCCAATCGACGATACAGCGTATCACAAGGAGCAATCATCGGTAATGTATGGGGGAAAACAATCATTACTACACCAGACCCCGCACCGATCTGCCAGTCCAGCTGCCACCAGGCACTGGACAACACGGCCGGAAACAGATGGCTCCGATCACTGCATAGCAGCCGTTCGGCAGAACTGCAGCTCGGCCTCTATTCTTTGACCGGAGCCATCTGCTTCCGGCAGTGTTGTCCGGTGCCCGGAGGCAGCTAGAGTGGCAGATCGGTGCGGGGTCCAGGTGTCGGACATGCACCGATCATATACTGATGTCCATTAACGTCACATACAGAGATGGAATACGGCACATACATCCCCATAGAGAATGCAAATGGGAGCTGTTCCATTCACTATAGCGTACGCCGTCTGTGTGGGAACGGCGCATGCGCCACTCCCACACCGACCAAAAGGAAGGTCTTTGGTAGAGTGACATCCGGCGCCATTTTCATGTGGACCGGAAGCCACGGCCGGACAGTAAGATGACGAGTTCCGGTCGCGGCTTCCGGCCATATGTTGAAGGCAGCGCAGAGCAAAGACTAGGAGCGGCAGGGCGGAGGCGGCAGCGGCGGCAGGAGCAGGTAAGTTATGTTTGTGTATGTGATGTGTGTGTATGTTAGTGTTATACTGTCTGCTGAGCACTGTATCTAATCCTCCTACACTGTGCATTCGCTCAGAAAATGGCGGCACACAGTGTAGGAGGTTTGAACATTCAACCCCCTCCTTTCTCCTGGCACTAGCCAGGATAATGGAGGGGGGATTCTGTGAGGACACTAGAGCGAGTGTGTCTACTACAAATTTGCAGCATAAGGCAATGAGGTTGCTTTACCACATGCCAATGCTGCAATTTTGGGAATTGCTCCCTCTAGTGACAAGCACATGGAAATGTTATAAATTAGAATCTAATTTATAATATTTCCTGACTTGTGAAAAAATGTAAAAAATTAAAACAATGTGTAATCATTTATATACTAACTGTTTAAATGAAAAAAAAAATATATAATTATAGCGACACATTCCCTTTAATACTGGCGTTTCATACACCAGTCCTATTAAACAGTTTGCTGGAGTAAGATGCAACAAATTTATTAACAGGTGAACAACTCTTAATAAATGTGTTGCATCTTTTAGCTGCAATGCGGCCTGTTATCAGTACTTTCTACGTGCTGCGGCCTGCTGTAAGAGCCTGAGGGAATCCGGGAGGGAGAATCGGAGGGGTGAGGTAAGTACATTTTTAAAATGTATTTTATTGTCTGATTGGGAGGCAAACAGTCTGATTGGGTGGGAGGTATGGGTCTGGCATGGACCTTTGCCTTGATATGCCCCCCAGAGATAAATCTGGGCCGCACTATACATATAGAATTCTTCTATAATTTATATCAGTTACTGGCGTAAATTGTAGTAAAATTTCTGCTAAGCGCTGCCCATTTTTTGCCCCCAAAAATTTAGACATTTGCGCATTTTGTGAATTTTCTACGCTAGTAAACTGTTGTAGAAAGGTTAATATATTCCCCCCAAAGGCTACAGACCATAATACAATATATTAATGTAAGGATGTGTGCAGCAACACTTGTTGTCTCCATTCTATGTCAGTGTGGGAAGTAGATGTCCGGCCTTATGATTTTTGTAATATATGATAGACCCAAAATTCCAATCACCAAACCAAAGAAAACACAGGCCGGACGGACCCTGCCACAGTAGAGGGTAGGCCAGACATGACGGGGATAGGAGGGAGGATCGTGACACAGCCAAAGGTGAGGGTTAGTGGAGGGGTTGGGTCTAGGAGAGGGAGGGGATCCGGTGAGGGTTAGCCGGAAATGCGCTGAATTCCCGGTCTTTTGGTCGGGAGCAGCGCACGGAGTAAGACATCCATCCACGCATCTCCCATCAAGTGGCCATCTTACCTCATGTCAGTGCAGCAGTTCATTGAGCAGATGCGGGCGGCGGCTGCTGCATTCAGCCCCGCCTGGTTGGAGGAACAAGCTGCAGCGGTGGCCAACGCACCGGTACCTTCGGCTGTCTCTCCCCTGTGCCAGGCCCGGCGCTCGTGTCCTCCAGAAAGGCTGAGCCCCAATGTGGCTCCTCGGACTCGGCGCCGCAGAGGGAGCCCTGTGAGGGACCGTCCGCCTCGGGCGTCTGGCAGCACTGATACTGCAGCCGGTTCCAGGGTCGGGAGGAATCCCACTTCGCGGCGGAGTCCATCGGAGGTGGGGGGGTGTGCGGCCTCTACTTCCGGTCACCCCTCCACTCGCCAGTTCTACGCCGGGTTCCATGGTTCGGACGGCTGCCCCTGGTGATGTGCCAGCTGGGGGTGGAGCCCCACGGCGATCCGGAGGAAGCAAGGGACCTGCATTGGGCCGCAGGCCTAGGTCATCCGTTTCGAGGGTGACTTCCGGGCGGCGAGCTGCCAGAGAGAGAGCTTGGGAGCCCGCCCCTCCCCCACCTCGGTTCCGGCCGTTGAGCACACCTGTGCATGCTGCCATGGATGGGGGACCAGATCTGCCGAAGACCTTAAGGATGGGGAGCTTCGTGGACAGGACGGTCCAGCTGATGGGTCCACAGCGCCTGTGCAGCTCGGTGAGTCGTTTTCACCGTCTTTACCTTTTCCTGCTATACTTATGTCTCCTGTTTCAGGGGAGGGTTCCGCGGTTGGGGAGCGGGTATGTGATGTGGGGCCTGGGTTTGTGAATGTTGGGGGTGGGGGGTATAAACTGCGAGAGTTGGTCGGTTGCGTCAAGGAATTGTTAGGTCTCACGGTCTCCTGTGGTGGCGTGGGTGGGGGCTGGTGGGGTAGGGTTTAATGCCCCGGCGGCGGTCGCTGCGAGTGTAGGAGCAAATACGGAATCGGTGGCTGTGTCTGTTCAGACCGACTCGGCGGCGGCGGTTGATGGTGTTCGGTTGGACGATAAAGCCAGGGGGAGGTTTATGTGTGTTTTGAAGGACCTTTGGGGGCAAACTTGAAGCAGGAAGTTCGGGAAAAAATTTGGAACGACGAGTACGTGGAAATTTTTTCATTGTTGCCCCTGGAAAAATGTAATCTGTAGAAGGGGTAGCGAGATGAGAGTAAGGAGGAGGAAAAGCATCGTTACCACCTTATCCCTAAAACATTTGTTAACTGGTTGCAAGCGTTCGCCATTTTGGCCAGTGTTATTGGTGAAAAGGCTCTGGAACATTGCTCCCCCCTGTTTTGCTATATGGATGTCATCGGGGAAGCCCATAGGGTATATGGGGGGTAGCTTGGCTACGTTATGATGAGCAGTTTAGACAACGGAAGGCGGTTCGGCTCAATATTAGGTGGGACCACAAGGATATTGCCCTGTGGTTACGGGTGACGGCTCCGGTTCGACCGGGCCAGTCCTTTCCCGGGAGCGGGGGGGGGGCAGCAGTCTAGTCAATGCAGCTCAGGGGGCAATGCAAACCTCGGGCTGTGCTGGCAATACAATGAGGGACAGTCTAAATTCGGTGCAGGTTGCAAGTTCAAGCACCTTTGTTCTCAATGCAATGGGGTATCCCATGGGGCATCTAAATGCTTGTGCAAGGGAAAACGAGGTGGGGGAGGGGGTTTTAACGCCAGTCATGGGGGTGACGCCAGTGAAGCTGGAAAGGATGGTCAGGTTTCTAAATAGTTATCCGGACAGGGCCAGCGCGCAGTTGTTGTTTGATGGTTTTAATGTGGGTTTTTGTATCCCCCGCCCCTCCTCACAGGGTCCCCTTTTCCATAAAAAATCTGAAGTCAGCTTACCAGCATCCTGACGTGGTTAGGGAGAAGTTGGCAAAAGAGGTGGATTTGGGGTGCATGGCGGGGCCCTTTAGTTCTCTCCCCATCCCGGGTTTGGTCGTCTCCCCGCTGGGTGTTGTCCCGAAGAAGGAGGCGAACAAATACCGTTTGATTCACCATTTGTCTTATTCTAAGGGCTTGTCGGTTAATGACGTGATAGATCGGGATCTTTGCTCGGTCGTGCATACGTCATTCGACGCGGCGGTGCAGTGGGTGCGTTTCCATGGTAGGGGGGCGTTAATGGCCAAGACGGATGTCGATGCGGCTTTTCGGCTGTGCGTACTTTGAGGCGTTTAGCTAATTTTTGGAATGGGTGGTCAAATCTGTGGCGGGTGTGGATTCGATCATTCATTATTTAGATGATTTCTTGTGCGCAACGATCTTGGGGCCCGCTCGTTCCGTGAGTTGGTTTGGGACATAAAACACGATCTGTTGCACCTGTGGTCGTTGTACCCGAACTTGATCACGGTGTGGTCGGATATTGTGCCTAGAAAATCCTGGCGTTTGGCATGGTCGGTGGAGCGGATCAACAAAGCCAGCATAAAAGTTAACAGGGCGGTGTCTGCATTTGTTGCACGGAATGGTGGCATATGTGTTCGGCACTGGGACTTGGAAGCTGGAGTTGGAGCGTATTGGAGTGCAGATGGTGTTTACCTGAATGATGTGAGAACAGATTTGTGGTGCTTGGGCTTGCAGGATGGCATTGAGAAGGCTATTTTGTTGTGGCGGGACTCTCAGGCTTGAGGTGGTCAAGGCCTGTTCGCTGTGGCTGGGGAGTCCTTGGAGTTAGACAAATAATTATGGGGGGGATGCATCGTGCGTATGGATCCCCCCGGGTTTTAAAAATGAAAGGACACTGTCTGGCGGTTGGATAGTGTCGTTTCCTTAGGGTGTTATCCCTTGGGAGAGGTGGCAGTTACCTTACGGCATCTGCCAGGAATATTGGTGCCTCTGAGCCGGGTTTTTACGGCTGGGTGTAAAATGGTGGGGCAGATAGCAGGTAACATAAAAAGTTAATGATAGCTCCAAGGACTTGGGTGCTTTTGGGCCCCTGGGTTGCGCCCTCTGCAGGAGCGGTGCTGCGGTGGCGGTAGCCGCCATGCGGTGCTGCAACCGCTAGAGTAGGGACCCACTTTAAAGAGGTCGCCGTGAAGTGGCAAGTGGGCTTATACAGTTTGATCAAAATGTTTACAAAGAACCTCATGTTCATGTTTCTAAATTATGCCTAGCAGCTCAGATCAACGTATATACTGTGGATTGTGTGGTCCATGTCTAGTTTCTCACAATGCTGATATTGTATAGACTATCCTCCTCATTTCCTTTGTTTTACTTGGTACCAGCACTCCACGCATTTGAAAAAATACCCAGCTGATTTTAATTCCAGAATGACCTAATAAGTGTTCCTGCTCTTGCTTGCGCTCTCAGTTGGCCACTGGGGGCGCATGGCAAGGTGAGCTCATTCCATCTGTTCACATGTTGTGGTGCTGTATGGTGGTGTCTGTTGCTGTAGTGCTGCACTTGTGGGGGGACGTGGCCCAGAGCCAAGGAGGCTTGGCACGGTCTGAAGGCATGGGTGCTTTTGGGCCCCTGGGTTGCTCCCTCTGCAGGAGCGGTGATGCGGTGGCGGTAGCTGCCATGCGGTGCTGCAACCGCTAGAGTAGGGACCTACTTTAAAGAGGTCGCCGTGAAGTGGCAAGTGGGCTTATACAGTTTGATCAAAATGTTTACAAAGAACCTCGTGTTCATTTTTATAAATTATGCCTAGCGGCTCAGATCAACGTATATACTGTGGATTGTGCGGTCCATGTCTAGTTTCTCACAATGCTGATATTGTATAGTCTATCCTCCTCATTTCGTTTGTTTTACTTGGTACCAGCACTCCACGTATTTGAAAAAATACCCAGCTGATTTTAATTACAGAATGACCTCATAAGTGTTCCTGCTGTTGCTTGTGCTCTCAGTTGGCCACTGGGGGTGCATGGCAAGGTGAGCTCATTCCATCTGTTCACATGTTGTGGTGCTGTATGGTGGTGTCTGTTGCTGTAGTGCTGCACTTGTGGGGGGACGTGGCCCAGAGCCAAGGAGGCTTGGCACGGTCTGAAGGCATGGGTGCTTTTGGGCCCCTGGGTTGCTCCCTCTGCAGGAGCGGTGCTGCGGTGGCGGTAGCCGCCATGCGGTGCTGATACCGCTAGAGTAGGGACCCACTTTAAAGAGGTCGCCGTGAAGTGGCAAGTGGGCTTATACAGTTTGATGAAAATGTTTACAAAGAACCTCATGTTCATGTTTCTAAATTATGCCTAGCTGCTCAGATCAACGTATATACTGTGGATTGTGCGGTCCATGTCTAGTTTCTCACAATGCTAACGTTTATATTTATTTCTTAATAAAATGGCTGCTGTGGCCACTTTATCCAAACCCTCGGTGTCGAGTCTTCTTGAGAGAAAGGTGTGGGTTATGAATGGGGAACAGATATATAGGTAAGTGTAATTTGCATACACATACATCACTCGACTTACCCCAAGTCAAGCACAGGCCGGACGGACCATACCACAGTCGAGGGTAGGCCAGACATGACGAGGATAGGAGGGAGGATCGTGTCACAGCCAAAGGGGAAGGTTAGTGGAGGGGGTGGGTTTAGGAGAGGGACGGGATCCGGTGAGGGTTAGCCAGAAGTGCGCTGACTTCCCGGTCTTTTGGTCGGGAGCAGCGCACGGAGTAAGACATCCCCGCCCGCCCTCCCCCTTTTTTGTTAGTATTCGATCATATGGTCAGGGAAGTATGAGAACAGGTGGGGTCTTTCAGTGGGTATTTTCGTTTTGTCATGGCAGCTGCTGGGGAGTCCTTGGAGTTAGACAAATAATTATGGGGGGGGGGGAATGCATCGTGGGTATGGATCTCCCCGGATTTTAAAAATGAAAGGACACTGTCTGGCGGTTGGATAGTGTCGTTTCCTTAGGGTGTTATCCCTTGGGAGAGGTGGCAGTTACCTTACTGCATCTGCCAGGAATATTGGTGCCTCTGAGCCGGGTTTTTACGGCTGGGGGTAAAATGGTGGGGCAGATAGCCGGTAACATAAAAAGTTAATGATAGCTCCAAGGACTTCTCCTAGTCTATGTTTTAATGTTTGTTTGTCAGTGGTGTCCGACGTTTTTGGGTTATAATTTATGGTTCGTGCATTATTGATTTATTATTGTTTTTGTTAATAAATAATATGGATATTATTTATTTATGGTTAATTGAGTTAACTAACTTGAATATTTATTTCTTAATAAAATGGCTGCTGTGGCCACTTTATCCAAACCCTCAGTGTCGAGTCTTCTTGAGAGAAAGGTGTGGGTTATGAATGGGGAGCAGATATATAGGTAAGTGTAATTTGCATACACATACATCACTCAACTTACCCCAAGTCATGCAAAATAAAGACACAAAACATTATAATTGGGTGTTAAATGGTCAAAACTTTTATTATATTATATGACCAAACCCAAAATGGCAAACCTCCGACTCACGAAGAGTCACCCTCCAGCACGCAGGAAAGGAAAAACCCCCTGTGGGGGAAACCTCTAGGGAAACCATGGCTGGAGGATTGCCCTTCCTCTGGGCTTAGAAGGTGCCAAAATAGAATTTGTAACAGAATTTGTACGTTTTCTCAGATTTTCAAGGAAAGACATTACAATGAACGAACGACATAAAACACATAAATCAGCTGATCTGGTTGGCTAGGCGGAAGTCTCTCTTCCTGTGCACCCATTAAAATGAATGGGCGATGCTCGGTTGAGACGGGTCCTCCAGAGGGGTCCTCCAGATGCCTCCTTGTAGCACCTGTCTCCGCTCAGGCTAATAGAGGGGAATCTCCTGCTGGAAACCCCCCTCTATTACAGACAACCCGTATGAAGAGGATGGCATCACTGTGATGAAGAAGTGGTCTTGGGTGAAGGGTTTCCCTGCTAGAACCTCCAAATCACATCAGGTCGGCATTGGTGGGGAAGTCAGGCTCAAGGTCCTCAGTCCCATCCAATATGGCGCTGAATGTGGCAGTAAAACCTTCTAATATGGAATCTTCTTTATGTCATAAACATTTGTATTTATGACATCAGCGCATTCATCATCATTACTGCAAGAGTTTATTAACACTGCTGCCTCATTCATTGTGACGTCACCCACAGTGGTCTGAAGTGTTAACCCTTTAATGACTGGCAGTGTACATACCACAGAGGCCATAAAGCTGAATAGAACATATCAGCGGCCATAAAGGAAAAGGGATAATGCAGGGAGCATCTCCGCACAAGAACAATCCATGACAAAGAGTACTCCAGGATAAGATAACTTGTCTGCTTTCTCCAAAAACCAGCACCACACCTGTCCATAGGTTGTGTGTGGTACTACAGCTCATTACCATTCACTTCAATGGAGCAAACCTGCAATACCAGATACAACCTGTGGATAGGTGTGGTGCTGTTTTTGGAAGAAAGCAGCCATATTTTTCTAATCCTGCACAGCCCCTGTTAGAAATAGAAAAAAAAAGGGGGGAGAAAAGAAATTCCAAAAAGGTAAAAAGAGGAACTCTGAGGTAAAATAAATCAAACTAGACTGAAAGGAGTCTGCTGGAGGTGCCAGATGGTAAGACATATTTCTGCCATGGGGACCAGATTAGTTGAAATGTATCTTGAAGGGGGGCTTCAGAGAGTGGGTTTTAACCCCTTCCCGCCCTATGAAGTGCTGTTGCATTGGAAAAACTATGCAGTTCATCTTCGAATGCAGCGTCACAAAAACAAATTATTTTGTAAAAAATAAAACTATATAAATTTGGTATCACCATAATCGTAACGAACCGCAGAATCAAGTTATCATGCAATTCATGCCGCCCGATGAACATTGTAAAATCAAAACAGAAAAGGCGGAATTACAGGGTTTTTTTCAATTCACCCCACAAAATTTAGGTTTTTTTTAAAAAAAATGTGAAAACATTATATGGTACATTATGCCGCAGGGTAAATTCCACATAAACATCGCCATTCATCGGTTAACTGTTTAAATGATACCAGTTCAAGTGACCTTTATCGAAAAACACCATAAGAAATTTTTTCACAATTAACCTTCTAATTGGGCCTAGCATGTGTGGTACTGTCTGCTAAGCCTTTGTATCTAAGCATATTATATGTGATACTGTCTGCAAAGCCGCTGTCTCCTATCAAGTAGCAGAGCTATCAGGTGCCATAGTGTAATGAAACGGGGTAGGGAGACGGACAGGTGAGCCCTAATCTACCCGAAACTCAGTCCCTGCCTACTTGCACGGCCCGTCCTAGACGACGGCGTACAACTGGGCGACGGTCCCTAAGCTCAATATGTGCACAACAGACAAACAGACAAGGGTACACAGAAGCTAAGCGTAATGGGGCAGTTGCCCACGGCAACACCGTGAGCAACAAGAGTAGTGAACGAGTCGAGTCAAACCAGGAGTGTACGTGGTGCCAAACGCAGAGCAGGAGAGTAGTCAGTAAAGCCAGGGTCAATATGAAGCAGAGGTCAAAAGGAAAAGCAGGAACAGCAGAGCCAGGAAGGAAGAGAATCACAGGCAAAGGACAAGCAGCAAGTGAAGATATAAGTAGACAAAGGGCGGTATCTAGGACCGTCTGGCAAGGCTGTGATAGGTTCTCCCACTCCTCAGCCTACCAGCCTGAGTGGTAGCAGAAGGAGTCACTCTAGCAGACCTAGGCACAGATGCAGGCTGATTACCCACGGGCATTGACACAAACGCTGTGCCTGGCAAATCCTTTACACTTAGCCATTAAATGGGCCTTTGAAGAGTGGCGCCACTTCCTGGAGGGGGCTGGGCACCAGGTAACGGTCCTTACTGACCACAAGAATCTGGTTTTCCTAGAATCTGCCCGGAGGCTAAACCCGAGACAAGCTCGATGGGCGTTGTTTTTTTACGAGATTCAACTTTGTGGTTACCTATAGGGCTGGGTCAAAAAATATTAAAGCTGATGCTCTGTCGCGTAGCCTCATGGCCAGCCCTCCTCCTGAGGAGGATCCCGCTTGTATTTTGCCCCCAGGTATAATCATATCCTCTGTGGATTCAGACTTAGTCTCCAAAATTGCGGCTGATCAAGCTTCTGCTCCCCAGAACCTTCCTGAGAACAAGCTATTTGTTCCCCTGCAAATCCGGCTAAGGTTGCTCAGGGAGAACCATGACTTCGCACTATCTGGCCATCCAGGCATCCTGGGTACCAAGCACCTCATTTCTAGAACCTATTGGTGGTCTAGGTTGCTTAAAGACGTTAAGGCCTACGTCGCCGCTTGTGAAATTTGTGCTAGGTCCAAGACTCCCAGGTCCCGACCTGCGTACTTACTATGTTCTTTGCCCATTCCCCATAGACCTTGGACCCATATCTCCATAAATCTTAGTCCCTGCCTACTTGCACGGCTCGTCCTAAGTGATGGCGTACAACTGGGCAACGTTCCCTACGCTCAATAAGTGCAAGACAGACAACACAAGACAAGGGCACACAGAAGAAAAAGGGGGAGGTAGGGGCATTTGCCCACGGAAACACTGTGAGCAACAGGCAGTGGTAAACGAGCCGAGAAAAACCAGGAGAGTACAAAGTAGCAAATCAGAGCAGGAGAATAGTCAGTTAAGCCAGGGTCAATAGGTAACAACGGTTAATAAGGTAAATAGCAAGAATCGCAGAGCCAGGAAACCAGACAATCACAGGCAAGGAATATGCTGCAAGTGAGGGTAAAAATAGACCAAGGGCGGGAGCTAGAACCGTCAGGCCAGGCTGTGATAGGTTCTCCCTCTCCTCAGCCTGCCAGCCTGCTTAGGATCCCTCTTGAATTTTGCCCCCAGGTATAATCATATCCTCTGTGTATTCAGACTTAGTCTCCGAAATTGCGGCTGATCAAGGTTCAGCTCCCAAGAATCTTCCTGAGAACAAGATGTTTGTTCCCCTGCAATTCCGGCTAAGGTTGCTCAGGGAGAATCATGACTCGGCACTATCTGGCCATCCAGGCATCCTGGGTACCAAGCACCTAATTTCTAGAACCTATTGGTGGCCTGGATTGCCTAAAGAATTTAAGGCCTACGTCGCCGCTTGTGAAATTTGTGCTAGGTCCAAGACTCCCAGGTCCTGACCAGCGGAACTTATTAAGTTCCTTGCCCATTCCCCAGAGACCTTGGACACATATCTCCATGGATTTTATCACTGATCTGCCTCCATCCGAAGGTAAGTCGGTGGTGTGGGTTGTAGTAGACCGCTTCAGTAAGATGTGCCACTTTGTACCCCTCAAGAAACAATCCAATGCCAAGACGTTAGCTACCTTGTTTGTCAAACACATTCTGCGTCTCCATGGGGTTCCTGTCAATATTGTTTCTGACAGAGGGGTACAATTTGTTTCATTGTTTTAGAGAGCCTTCTGTAAGAGTCTGGAGATTGATCTGTCCTTCTCCTCAGCCTTCCATCCCGAAACTAATGGCCAAACTGAGAGGACTAATCAGTCTCTAGAACAATATTTAAGGTGTTTTATCTCTGACTGTCAAGATGATTGGGTCTCCTTCATTCCCCTCACCGAATTTTCCCTTAATAACCGGGTCAGTAACTCGTCAGGGGTCTCCCCCTTTTTCTGTAATTTTGGGTTTAACCCATGGTTCTCCTCCGTTTCTCCTGGTGGGTCCAACAATCCCGAGGTAGATGTCGTTCATCGGGAACTGTGCACAGTCTGGGCCCAGGTTCAGAAGAACCTTGAGGCGTCCCAGCACACAAAAGACTCAGACATATAAAAGGCGTTCTACTAAACCCTTGTTTGTGGTCGGGGATCTGGTGTGGTTGTCTTCAAAAAATGTGCGCCTTAAAGTTCCGTCCAAAAAATTTGCTCCCCAGTATATAGGGCCGTACAAGGTCAGTGAGGTCCTTAACCCTGTCTCCTTCCGGCTGAGGTTACCCCCATCTTTTCAAATACACAACGTGTTACATGCCTCCCTCCTGAAACGCTGCTCCCCATCCTTGGCTACCTCGAGGAAACCTCCGGTCCCTGTTCTGACCCCTGAAGGGGTAGAATTCGAGGTGGCCAAGATTGTGGACAGCAGAATGGTCCAAGGCTCCCTGCAGTACCTGGTCCATTGGAGAGGATACGGGCCTGAGGAGAGGACTTGGGTCCCCCCCCCGGATGTTCACGCCGGGTTATTGCTTAGGAAGTTCCATCTTCGGTTCCCCAACAAGCCAGGTCCACCTAGGAAGGGTCCAGTGGTCTCTCATAAAAGAGGGGGTACTGCAAAGAATTTGTCAGACACAGCGTCTGTGTCAACGCCCGTGGTTAATCAGCCTGCATCTGTGCCTAGGTCTGCTAAAGTGACTTGTTATGCTACCACTCAGGCTGGTAGGCTGAGGAGTGGGAGAACCTATCACAGCCTGGCCAGACGGTCCTAGCTCACGCCCTTTGTCTGCTTATACCTTCATTTCCTGCTTGTCCTTTGCCTGTGATTCTCTTGCTTCCTGGCTCTGCTGTTCCTGCTTTTCCTATTGACCTCTGCTTCATATTGACCCTGGCTTTACTGACTACTCTCCTGCTCTGCGTTTGGCACCACGTACACTCCTGGTTTGACTCGACTCGTTCACTACTCTTGTTGCTCACGGTGTTGCCGTGGGCAACTGCCCCATTTCCCTTAGTTTCTGTGTACCCTTGTCTGTTTGTCTGTCGTGCACATATTGAGAGTAGGGACCGTTGCCCAGTTGTACGCCGTCGCCTAGGATGGGCCGTGCAAGTAGGCAGGGACTGAGTTGCGGGTAGATTAGGGCTCACCTGTCTGTCTCCCTACCCCGACATTACACTAAGAGTTTGCGGTTGCCAACGTCATAGTTTCTCTCAGTGGAGGAGAACTTCCTGGAGAAGTAGGCACAGGGACGGAGATGGGTGAGAGACCTAGTACCCTGGGACAAGACAACACCCACTCCCACCTCGGAGGCGTCAACCTCCACGATAAATGGCTCCATTTGGTTAGCACCTCTTAAGGACCTCAAAAGCCTGGACCGCCTCTGGAGGCCAGTGGAGATCAGCACCTTTACGAGTAAGGTCCGTAAGAGGCTTAGCGATAACCAACAAGTTAGCAATAAATCTCCTGTAATAATTAGCAAACCCCAGGAAACACTGTAAGGCCTTCAGGGAGGCAAGGCGGACCCATTCTGCCACGGCCTGAACCTTGGCAGGGTCCATGCGGAATTCATTAGGAGTGAGGATTTGTCCCAAAAATGGTATCTCCTGCACACCAAACACACATTTTTCATTTTTTGCAAAGAGTTTGTTTTTCCGAAGGGCCTGGAGCACCATCCTGACATGCTCAATGTGGGAGGACCAGTCCTTAGAAAACACAAGTAAATCATCAAGGTACACTACAAGACATACCCACAGATAGTCTCCTAAAATCTCATTTATGAAATTCTGTAAGACCGCGGGAGCATTACACAACCCAAAGGGCATGACGAGATATTCAAAATGACCTTCGGGTGTATTAAACGCAGTCTTCCACTCATCCCCCTCTCTGATCCGGATAAGGTTATAAGCCCCCCGAAGATCGAACTTCAGAACCATTGGACCTCCTGAACCTGATTGAAGAGATCAGGAAACAAAGGAAGGGGATATTGGTTCCTTACAGTGATCTTATTTAAATTTCGGTAATCGATGCACGGCCTAAGACCACCATCCTTGTTCCCCACGAAGAAGAAGCCAGCACCTACCGGAGAAGTAGAGGGGCGAATGTAACCCTTGGCCAGGCTTTCTTGGATATATTCTCTCATGGCTTCACGTTCAGGACAAGAGAGATTAAATATCCTACCTTTAGGGAGCTTAGCTCCTGGTACCAAATCGATTGCGCAATCGTACTCTCTATGAGGAGGTAACTGTTCGGAGGCCCTTTTAGAAAAGACATCAGCGAAGTCCTGACTAAACTCAGGTAGAGTGTTCACCTCCTCAACGAGAGAAACCAATTATTAGAAAAACATGACGTCATGCATTCATTGAGTTCAAAAACAGGGGTATGCTGCTTAAAATAACCATTAGCAAGCGGAGTGGAATCAATACCCACTACCGCGACAGGTTTAGGCAAATCAATTAATGGCATAGCTAGAGACATAGCAAATTCCACAGACATAATATTAGTAGCAGACCCTGAATCCACAAAGGCACTGTCAGTGGCAGACCTTCCATCAAAAGAGACCTGAGAGGGAAGCAAGATTTTATTAGGCTTCATGTTTGCGGGAAATACCTGTGCGCCCAAGCAAGGGTAAAAATAGACCAAGGGCGGGAGCTAGAACCGTCAGGCCAGGCTGTGATAGGTTCTCCTTAGCCTGCCAGACTGAGTGGTAAGAGATCGCGTCACTCTAGCAGACCTTGGAGCTGATGAAGGCTGATTAACCCCGGGCGTCGGCACTGAACCTGTGTCTGGCAAACCCTTTACACATAGTCTTAGGGTTCACACGCAAAGTCAAAAATGGCTGAAAATTTCAGAGCTGTTTTCAGAGAACAGAGATCAGTCCTACACAGGCATTCTGCAGACCATATACACTGCCGTTGAAAAGTTTAGGGTCACTAAGAAATTTCCTTATTTTTGAAAGAAAAGCACAGTTTTTTTCAATGAAGATAACATTAAATTAATTAGAAATACACTCTATACATTGTTAATGTGGTAAATGACTATTCTAGCTGCAAACGTCTCGTTTTTAATGCAATATCTACATAGGTGTATAGAGGCCCATTTACAGCAACCATCACTCCAGTGTTCTAATGGTACATTCTGTTTGCGAACTGTGTTAGAAGGCTAATGGATGATTATAAAACACTTGAAAACCCTTGTGCAATTATGTTAGCACCGCTGTAAACAGTTTTGCTGTTTAGAGGAGCTATAAAACTGACCTTCCTTTGAGCTAGTTGAGAATCTGGAGCATTACATTTGTGGGTTCGATTAAACTCTCCAAATTGCTAGAAAAAGAGAGCTTTCATGTGAAACTCGACAGTCTATTCTTGTTCTTAGAAATGAAGGCTATTCCATGCGAGAAATTGCCAAGAAACTGAAGATTTCCTACAACGGTGGGTATTACTCCCTTCAGAGGACAGCACAAACAGGCTCTAACCAGAGTAGAAAGACAAGTGGGAGGCCCCGCTGCACAACTGAGCAACAAGACAAGTACATTAGAGTCTCTACTTTGAGAAATAGATGCCTCACAGGTCCTCAACTGGCAGCTTCATTAAATAGTACCCGCAAAACGCCAGTGTCAACGTCTACAGTGAAGAGGCGACTCCGGGATGCTGGTCTTCAGGGCAGAGTGGCAAAGAAAAAGCCATATCTGAGACTGGCTAATAAAAGGAAAAGATTAATATGGGCAAAAGCACACAGACATTGGACAGAGGAAGATTGGAAAAAAGTGTTATGGACAGACGAATCGAAGTTTAAGTGTTTTTGGATCACACAGAAGAACATTTGTGAGACGCAGAACAACTGAAAAGATGCTGGAAGAGTGCCTGACGCCATCTGTCAAGCATGGTGGAGGTAATGTGATGGTCTGGGGTTGCTTTGGTGCTGGTAAAGTGGGAGATTTTTACAAGGTAAAAGGGATTTTGAATAAGAAAGGCTATCACTCATATCACTATCGCACATTTTGCATATCACTATCGCACATTTTGCAACGCCATGCCATACCCTGTGGACAGCGCTTGATTGGAGCCAATTTCATCCTACAACAGGACAATGACCCAAAGCACACCTCCAAATTATGCAAGAACTATTTAGGGAAGAAGCAGGCAGCTGGTATTGTATCTGTAATGGAGTGGCCAGCGCAGTCATCAGATCTCAACCCCATAGAGCTGTTGTGGGAGCAGCTTGACCGTATGGTACGCAAGAAGTGCCCATCAAGCCAATCCAACTTGTGGGAGGGACTTCTGGAAGCATGGGGTGAAATTTCTCCCGAATACCTCAGAAAATTAACAGCTAGAATGCCAAAGGTCTGCAATGCTGTAATTGCTGCAAATGGAGCATTCTTTGACGAAAGCAAAGTTTGAAGGAGAAAATTATTATTTCAAATAAAAAACATTATTTCTAATCTTGTCAATTTCTTGACTATATTTTCTAGCCATTTTGCAACTCATTTGATAAATATAAGTGTGAGTTTTCATGGAAAACACAAAATTGTCTGGGTGACCCCAAACTTTTGAACGGTAGTGTAAGTGAATACAGTGCAGTGAAATTCAGTGACTCACACGTGACATCTTCTCAGAATGGAGTCGTTCATGTTCTCTTTTCTTCTTCATCCGGCCCAGAACACCATGTTGACTTCCAGTCTTCTTCATCTCCAATGCCCAAGCGCAAACCACAAGATATGTCATGAAAGTGTTGATGTAACCTGTATACCACGTTCACGTGACCCAATGTGCCACGTCACAGCTTATTCAAATCATGGAAGCGTTCAGTCTACATGACTACCGCCCGTCACGGTGCGCATACCTTAGATCAAAATTTCGACATATAACTAACTCTAAACCTCATAAGCTAATTTTCTTTAGCTATTATACTAGGATGTACAATTCTATATTAAAATATTATCATATTAGTCATGTGTCCTAGTATACCCACATCCAGCGATGGGTGGGATGGGTGAAACATAAAATAGTTTTCCATGAGTTTTGGACTGCGATGTGCTGCTGATCTCCCCTTTTGGGGGTAATATACAGGGAATATGGGGGTTATATAAGGGACTCCAATCATCCCTGTATATACCAGCCATCATCCCCATATATAACCATCATTATCCGTGTATGTACCAGCCCACCATTATCTCAGTATAAAATCTCCATCACCCCTGTATATACCATTAGGGCGGGCACTGTCAGCTTGCTGTGGCGTGCAGGCATTGTGCTAAAGAAGAAGTAAATGGGGTGGGCATTTAGGACACCGTGGACCAATAGGATGTCTGAAATGCCGGTATATGGGAGAAGTCCAGCAGAATCTGAAAATATGCCTCCTGATTGCTTAGGCTGGGTTCACACGACCTATTTTCAGACGTAAACGAGGCGTATTATGCCTCGTTTTACGTCTGAAAATAAGGCTACAATACATCGGCAAACATCTGCCCATTCATTTGAATGGGTTTGCCGACGTACTGTGCAGACGACCTGTAATTTACGCGTCGTCGTTTGACAGCTGTGCATGCAGGGCACTACTTTCAGACGTCATTTGAGCCGTTTCTTCATTGAGCTCAATGAACCACAGCTCAAAATTTACGGCTGTCAGAGAAGCCTCGCAAAATGCGAGGAGGAGCATTTACGTCTGAAACGAGGCAGCTGTTTTCTCCTGAAAACAGTCTGTCTTTTCAGACATAAAAGCCTGCTACCGTGTGCACATACCCTTAAAGGCTATGTACACCTTTGCACTGTTTTTTTTTTAATTGCCTTGTATGTATTTTGTAAAATAAATCACATTTCTAATTGGTCTACCATTTGTCTTCTGTACCTGCAGTGTATTTCAGTTCATGGCCAGCTGATGTATTCAGTTATCTCTCTAGGCCCTGTTCACACCTGCATTGGTGTGTTTCGTTGTTCTGCTCCATCAGTGGTGCAGAACAAAGGAATAACGGAAGCAACTGTTCCGTCGCACAACGGACACCGCCACCTGCCGACAGAACCCATTGACTTTAGTGGGTTCCATTGGCTTTCCGTCAGGCGGGGGGCCATGATTTTACCAGAGACAATAGTGCAGATGTGAACGAGGCCTTATCCATCAGTCATCACCCTAATGGCAAACTGAGCAGCTCCTCCTTTGCAGGCTCATGAACAAGCATTTACTGTGGAATCTGCGCATGTGCATGGTCTTAATTACTGCATACCTCCTAACCGTCCCGGATATAGGGGGGCAGTCCAGGATTCCGGGCGCTGTTACGCTGTCCCAAGCGGCCGGTGGTATGTCTTGGTGTCAACTGTATCTGTGTCCTCATGATGCAGATACATAGTTACATAGTTACATAGTTACATAGTTAGTATGGCTAAAAAAAGACACATGTCCATCAGGTTCAACCAAGGGACGGGAAAGGGGAAGGAAAAATTTCTATACATAGGAGCTAATACTTTTTTGTTCTAGGAAATTATCTAACCCTTTTTTAAAGCCATCTACTGTCCCTGCTGTGACCAGCTCCTGCGGTAGGCTATTCCATAGATTCACAGTTCTCACAGTAAAGAAGGCTTGTCGCCTCTGCAGGTTGAACCTTTTTTTCTCCAGACGGAGGGAGTGCCCCCTTATTTTTTGAGGGGGTTTTACATGGAACAGGATTTCACCATATTTTTTGTATGTGCCATTAATATATTTATATAAGTTAATCATGTCCCCCCTTAGTCGTCTTTTTTCAAGACTAAATAGGTTTAATTCTTTTAATCTTTCCTCATAACTTAAATTCTCCATGCCCCTAATTAGCTTAGTTGCTCTTCTTTGTATTTTTTCCAACTCCAGGGCATCCTTTCTATGAACTGGAGCCCAGAACTGAACTGCATATTCTAGATGAGGCCTCACTAATGCTTTGTAAAGTGGCAATATTACATCCCTGTCCCGTGAGTCCATGCCTCTTTTAATACACGACAATATCCTGCTGGCCTTTTTAGCAGCTGATTGACACTGCATGCTGTTATTTAGTTTATGATTTACAAGTACACCCAGATCCTTCTCAACAAGTGAATCCGCCAGTGTAGCTCCCCCTAGGACATATGATGCATGCAGGTTCTTGGTACCCAGATGCATAACTTTACATTTATCTACATTAAACTTCATCTGCCAAGTGGATGCCCAAACACTTAGTTTGTTTAAATCCGCTTGCAATTCATGAACATCTTCCATAGACTGAACTATATTACATAGCTTGGTGTCATCTGCAAAAATAGAAATAGTGCTATTAATCCCATCCTCTATATCATTAATAAATAAGTTGAATAATAGTGATCCCAGCACTGAACCCTGGGGTACACCACTTATTACCGGGGACCATTCAGAGTAGGAATCATTGACCACAACTCTCTGGATACGGTCCTTGAGCCAATTCTCAATCCAATTACAAATTATATTTTCTAAACCTATAGTCCTTAATTTACCCATTAGGCGTCTATGGGGGACAGTGTCAAATGCCTTTGCAAAGTCCAAAAACACTAAATCCACAGCGGCCCCTGTGTCTAGGCTTCTGCTCACCTCTACATAAAAACAGATTAGGTTAGTTTGACAACTTCTGTCCTTAGTAAAACCGTGCTGGCTGTCACTTATAATACTATTTTTTGTCACATAATCCTGTATATAGTCCCTCAATAGCCCCTCAAACATTTTCCCCACGATGGATGTTAAGCTTACTGGTCTATAATTACCCGGGGAAGACCTAGAGCCCTTTTTGAAAATAGGCACCACATTTGCCCTGCGCCAGTCCCTTGGCACTATACCAGTCACTAGAGATTCTCTGAATATTATGAAAAGGGGGACAGAAATAACTGAACTAAGCTCTTTAAGAACTCTAGGGTGTATCCCATCTGGTCCCGGGGCCTTGTGCACATTTATTTTATTTTATTTAGCTTGGACCATATCTACATTCATCAAATTTAGTATATAAACTGATATATTAACAGCACTGGCACCGGCTACATCAGCTGCTCTTTCTTCAGTTGTATATACAGAGCTAAAGAACCCATTTGGTAACTCTGCCTTCTCTTGATCCCCTGTGACCAACTTCCCATTACCATTATCTAGGGGTCCTATATGTTCAGACCTTGGCTTTTTAGCATTTATATACTTGAAGAATTTTTGGGGATTTGTTTTACTATCCTTGGCCACCTGCCTTTCATTTTGTATTTTTGCTAATTTTATTAAATTTTCACAGATTTTATTAAGCTCTTTATATTTTACAAAGGCTACAGCTGTACCCTCAGATTTGTATTTTTTAAATGCCCTTTTTGTCATGTATTGCCCCTTTCACAGAAGGTGTAAGCCATGTGGGGTTTAATTTGAGTCGTTTATACTTGTTACCTATAGGAATAAATTTTGCACTATAATAACTCAAAGTAGATTTGAAAATCTCCCATTTATCATTTGTCCCATTATTTGACATTAGTTCTTCCCAGTCCATATCCTGAATTGCCGCCCTCATCCTGGGGAATTTGGCTTTCTTAACATTAAATGTTTTTGCCCTCCCAGCCTGCGTTTGTTTTTTACAGTGTATGTAAAATATAACTATATTGTGATCACTGTTACCGAGGTTTTCACGAACATTGACATTCCCAACAAGATCTGCATTATTAGAAATGACCAGATCCAACAGAGCTTCACCTCTAGTCGGGTCTTCCACAAACTGGCCCATAAAATTTTCCTGCAACAGGTTGAGGAAATGTCTCCCCTTTGCAGTTGAAGCTGAACCATGACACCAATTAATATCCCGGAAATTAAAATCTCCCATTATCACTACAGTACCCGCCTGTGCAGCCCGCTCCATCTGTTTATATAGCTGACCTTCCATCTCCTCAGTTATATTGGGGGGGTCTATAGATTACACCAAAAGTAATTTTTTCAGTGTTTACCTCCCTTTCTAGTTCCACCCACAAGGTTTCAACCTCCTCACAATCTTCACCCACTATTATAAAGTTTAATCCAATGCTAATGAAAGGGATCGTCAGCTCCCTGATTCTGTATTAGTACCACTCGCCGAGGAATTCCCGGGCACAGCGCTACTTTAAGTGCGGAGCCCCTTGTCTCACTAACCATATATGAACATAGACGTCGGGGACTACTCCTGGAACGGAATCCACTGCCTTTGCATTGCCGATGGTCTGGCCGGGGATTCCGCTCCTAGGCGGAACCCCTGATGTCACTGTCCATATATGTACAATTACATCAAGGGCTCCTCCTGGAGAGCAATCCTTGGCCACAGCGTGGCCAGAGATTCTGCTCCTATAGGGAATGCCTTACGTCACTGTCCATATATGGACAGTGACGGCAGGGGCTCCTCCTGGAGTGGAATCCCTGGGGGGGTGGCACCATCTACATGGGCACTGTGTGAGACACTATCTATATGGGCACTGGCGCTTTATATGTGCGCACTGGTACTAGGGGTAGCTAAGGGGGCATTAAACTGTATGGGGACAGCTATTTGTCATTATACTGTGTGGGGGGTCCTATGGGAACATAATAATGAGTGGGCTGAACCGGGTATGTGTGGGCGGAGAATACTTAGATTAGATACTTGAAATTTGGTAGGTATGTTTACTGGTGTGTGCTGGGGCAGAGCGAATGTGCCTACTCCAAATTTGCAGCATAAGGCAATGAGGTTGCTTTACCACATGCCAATGCTGCAATTTTGGGAATTGCTCCCTCTAGTGACCAGCACATGGAAATGTTATAAATTAGAATCTGATTTATAATATTTCCTGACTTGTGAAAAATAAAAAAATTAAAACAATGTTTAATCACTTATATACTAACTGTTTAACTGAAAGAAAAAAAAAATTCTAGCGACACATTCCCTTTAATACTGGCGTTTCATACACCAGCCCTATTAAACAGTTTGCTGGAGTAAGATGCAACACATTTATTAACAGGCGAACGACTCTTAATAAATGTGTCGCATCTTTTAGCTGCAACGCGGCCTGTCATCAGTACTTTCTATGTGCTGCGGCCTGCTGTACATTTAAAGTACATTTTTTAAATGTATTTTATTGTCTGATTGGGGGGGCATACAGTCTGATTGGGGGGGGGAGGTATGGGTCTGGCACGGACCTTTGCCTTGTTACGCCCCCCAGAGATAAATCTGTGCCGCATTATACATATAGATTTCTGCTATAATTTACATCAGTTACTGGCGTAAATTATAGTAAAATTGTTGCCTATTTCTGCTAAGCCCCGCTCATTTTTTGCCCCGAAAAATTCTGACATTTACGTATTTTGTGAATTTTCTACGCTAATAAACTGTTGTAGAAAGGTTAATATATTCCCCCCAAAGGCTACAGACCGTAATACAATATCTTAATGTAAGGATGTGTACACTTAATAGTGCTGCAACGCTTGTTGTCTCCATTCTATGTCAGAGTGGGAAGTAGATGTCCGGCCTTATGATTTTATGATATGTGATAGACCCAGAATCCCAATCACCAAACCAAAGAATGCAAAATAAAGACACAAAACATTATAATTGGGTGTTAAATGGTCAAAACTTTTATTATACTATATGACCAAACCCAAAATGGCAAACCTCCGACTCACGAAGAGTCACCCTCCAGCACGCAGGAAAGGAAAAACCCCCTGTGGGGGAAACCTCTAGGGAAACCATGGCTGGAGGATTGCCCTTCCTCTAGGCTTAGAAGGTGCCAAAATATAATTTGTAACAGAATTTGTACGTTTTCTCAGATTTTTAAGGAAAGACAATACAATGAACGAACGACATAAAACACATAAATCGGCTGATCTGGTTGGCTAGGCGGGTGTCTCTCTTCCTGGGCACCCATTAAAATTAATGGGCGATCCACGGATGAGACGGGTCCTCCAGATGCCTCCTTGTAGCATCTGTCTCCGCTCTGGCTAATAGAGGGGGATCTCCTGCTGGAAACCCCCCTCTATTACAGACAACGCATATGAAGAGGATGTGATGAAGAAGTGGTCTGGGGTGAAGGGTTTCCCTGCTAGAACCTCCAAATTACATCAGGTCGGCATTGGTGGGGAAGTCAAGCTCAAGGTCCTCAGTCCCATCCAATATGGCGCTGAATGTGGCAGTAAAACCTTGTAATGTGGAATCTTCTTTATGTCATAAACATTTGTGTTTATGACATCAGCACATTCATCATCATTACTACAGGAATTTATTACCACTGCACAACTCATACATTGTGTCGTCACCCACAGTGGTCTGAAGTGTTAACCCTTTAATTACTGGAAATGTACTTAGTACAGATGTCATAAACCTGAATAGAACATATCATCGGCCATAAAGGAAAAGGGATAATACAGGGAGCATCTCCGCACAAGAACAATGCATGACAAAGGGTTGTCCAGGATAAGATAACTTGTCTGCTTTCTCCAAAAACCAGCACCACACCTGTCCATAGGTTGTGTGTGGTATTACAGCTCATTACCATTCACTTCAATGGAGCTAACCTGCAATACCAGATACAACCTGTGGATAGGTGTGGTGCTGTTTTTGAAAGAAAGCAGCCATATTTTTCTAATCCTGCACAGCCCCTGTTAGAAATAGTTAAAAAAAAGGGGGGGGGGGAGAAAATAAATTAAAAAAAGGTAAAAAGAGGAACTCTGAGGTAAAATAAATCAAACTAGACTGAAAGGAGTCTGCTGGAGGTGCCAGATGGAAAGACATATTTCTGCCATGGGGACCAGATTAGTTGAAATGTATCTTGAAGGGGGGCTTCAGAGAGTGGGTTTTAACCCCTTATAGCCCTATGAAGGGCTGTTGCATTGAAAAACTATGCAGTTCATCTTCGAATGCAGCGTCACAAAAACAAATTATTTTGTAAAAAATAAAACTATATAAATTTGGTATCACCATAATCGTAACGACCCGCAGAATCAAGTTATCATGCAATTCATGCCGCCCGATGAACATTGTAAAATCAAAACAGAAATGGTGGAATTACAGGTTTTTTTTCAATTCACCCCACAAAATGTAGTTGTTTTTTACATTTTTTAAAATACATTATATGGTAAATTAGGCCGCAGGTTAAATTCCACATAAACAGCGCCATTCATCGGTTAACTGTTTAAGTGATCTTTATCGAAAAACACCATAAGAATTTTTTCACAATTAACCTTCTAATTGGGCCTAGAATGTGTGATACTGTCTGCTAAGCCGTTGTATCTAAGTAGACCTAAGTAGACAAAAGTAGATGGTCCAGCGCAGTCAGGTTTAAAACAGAACGTAGTTCCAATTTTATTTGGATGGTTAAAACAAGATCATTCCCGAATGCAAGGGTGAAAATGTAGGTAAGGTGCCTACGCGTTTCAGACGTATACCACGTCCTTCCTCATGGCTTTAATGCTAACAACTAAATGTCAGAACGAGGTTTATATCCGGTTGCCAACAGGTGAAAATTAGTGATGTCACAGAAAAGTGGTGCTGTCCAGCATAGTAGTGTTGAATAGGGAGACGCCTATAAAGCATCAGTATTCTATGAATAAAAGCTATCCAGCACGGTGGAGCTGTCCAGCAGAAGTGGTGCTGAAACAGAGAGCCGGTGATAGAACATCACTGCTCCACTAGTAAGTTATGTGCTTATAGCGTTGATTGATGAATATTTATAAATAATAAAATGAGGGATAACAATGACCCAAATCTATCCTTGAGTAGTGGATAGAATATTAATGCTAATTTCTATTTATTAGGCTGTCGGATATAAACCTCTGAAATACTCACATCGAAAAATTAAAACATAAATAGACGCTAAAAAATACATCATTTAAACAGTTTAAGACAATACATGAACTGGAAAGAAGGGGAATTATGTATTGGTCTTCAAGGATAATTAGTATTGGAAAATGTGTTTTCCTTTGTATACTAGACCGTCAAACGGGAAATCTGATGGGGGAAGTACCCGTTAATATGGATAATTAGGTGTCATCTGTAAAAGCCATGAACATTAACAGGTATTATTGATTATTAGGCCATATTAGATTCTACCGATCATTTCATAGATTCTTTTACTATTAGTGGAACATTAATTCTTTTTTTAAGTTCAAACCTTTAGGAAACCTCGTTTTTAGTGTAAATATCTAGTATGCTTCTCGTGATAAGATTTTATGTTTGATGTTCCCCCCTCTGGTTGGAGTTTTGACTTTTTTTATGGCATAACATCTCAGACTTGTAATTGATCTATTATGGAAGGTTATGAAATGTTTTGCAACATTAGTGATGTTAGTGAGGTTAGGATTTCTTATATAGCCCAAATGTTCTAGTATCCTAGTTTTACATTTGCGGCTGGTGCAACCTACATACATTAGATTGCATTCCAAACACTCCACAATGTATATCACTGCCTCACTGTTGCAATTAATGTAAGTTTGAATTGAAAAATTTGTATTGTTATCTGAATCTCTGAAGTTCTTAGTAGGCTTAGCATATGAACAGATTTTGCATGGATGCGAGCCGCATTTAAAGAAACCCGTATATTGAAGCCATGTCAGTTTGGGAGTGTTTGAGGAAAATATAGAAAGAGACAACAGGTCACCGAAGGAAGGAGCTTTTCTGTATACAACACGGCAACCATCTTTCAAAATATCTGACAGAGCCTCGTCTTACATTAGAATGGCTACATTTTTATGGACGATTTTCTTTATTTCATTAACCGGTTAAGGACTAGGCTGTTTTACAGCTAAATGACCAGAGCAAATTTCACAATTTTGCTATGCGCTTCTTTAGATGACTATAACTCTGCAGGTGAATAAAGTTCATCTTTGAATTTTACACTCTTTTTAAAGGACAGATAGGGCTTTGTTTTAGTGGCATTTGTCAGTATATATCATTTTTATTTTTTTCTCTAAAGTGGGCAAAATTGGAAAAAAATGCAAGAATTTAGCAATTGCGCCAGTTTATGATAGCATTTTTCACACACGGTATGGACCAAGGACAAAATTAATCTCCTTTCATATTCTTCCACTTCTCCCGTGCATGGGGATACCAAATATGTGTGCCTTATTCACTGTGCGGGCATGTGCCAGGGCTTGGCATAAAAGGAGGCTTTTTGGCCTTTTCGGTCCAGGAATTCTGCATTTGATTTTATAGCCGCATACTGTTTTCTGGGGGCCTAATGCTGCTGAAACATTAGAATCACATAAATGACTTCATTCACACAAGTAGACCCCACAAGGTTTCCTTCAAGGGGTTTATCATATTTTTAGCAAGTCCAGTTTTCTTCTGAAAGTTTCTTGAATAAGATGGATCAAAATAAAATTACCTTTTGTTTTAACAAATGCGTCAGTTTATACCAGCATTTTTCACACACAAAATGGACCACGGACAAAATTCATCGCATTTCACATTCTTCCACTTCTCCCGTGCATGGGGATACCAAATATGTGGGCCTTATTTATCACATAGAGAAGTAGGAGGGCGGACGATAGAAGAAGCTTATTTCACAAATCGCTTTTTTTAAAAGCTGGTTTTACAAAACTCAACAGAGTTTCTATAACACTTCCAAAAAATCTGCTCTTGAAGCAGAAATCCCAAAATATTCATCTAGGGGTATAATGGGAATTTATTTTTTTGGGTTTTCTAAAATAAGAAATTGCAGGTTTATGCAAATGGAGCTCTCCAGCAGATGAACTTTAGAAACCATCAAACATGACATCCACCCCCCCACCCACCCATTCCCTCCCTCACCCTTGGAGTAAAATCAGGGGAAAAATAAAAAAGTAATGTAGGGCAAATATATTTTTAACGAATTAACTGAAATCTAATAATTCAGAACAGTGTGGTATTTTTTAAAACATGGCTCAATGCACAGGCCTGGTTGCGAGGGACATGAGGGACATGAGGGACAGAAATATCGGGAATCTTTGCGGCGCCCGTCTTTTCTGCAGACGCGGCACTTTTTCTGGGGGTTGCTTCTGGTTGGTGTTGGGGGAATCCGACTGATGAAGTGTCTTTCAGTCAGTCGCGTGACATCCTCAGACTGGGGGCATTCTCGGGTGTCCTGAACATCAAAAATGAGGCCTTCAATAATTTTTTCCTGGAAATCCAGGTATGTGTCTCTGCCTCTGTTTTTTTTGTAGAGCACAAATGAGTTGTGGATGGCCACGTGTAACAAATAAATGGGCACTTTTTTGTACCAGGTTTTAGTTTTGCGTTTTACTAAATAGGGCTGTAAAACTTGGTCGCTTAAATCCACCCCCCCATGTACTTTTTATATTCGGACACGCTCACTGGTTTGTGCTTGTCCGATGTTGCCCCCCTTTCCCTCACTGCCACTGTTCCTGCGGTATGAATCGTGCTTAGCACACACACGTCTTTGCGATCCCTGAACTTGACCGCCAGCAATTCCTCAGATGCATAAGCACAGGAGTCCACCTTTACCATGCGCTTTCCCACTAATTGCTGCGGAAAACCAATTCTGTTTTTGCGCATGGTACCACATGCCCCAGTCCTTGCAGCATGCAAATGCCTAAACAGGGGCACACTGGAATAAAAATTATCACAGTACAGGTGGTACCCCTTGTGAAGCAGAGGCTGCATTATCTCCCACACGATCTTACCGCTGGTGGAAAGATCAGGGGGGCATCCAGGAACATTTATTGTGCGGTCCCGCCCTTCATAAATCCTGTAGGCGGTGGTATATCCTGACCCGCTTTCACACAATTTGTAGAACTTAACGCCATATCTTGCCCTTTTGGAAGGCAGATATTGGCGAAAGCTAAGTCTGCCATGAAAGTTGAGGAGGGATTCGTCCACACTTACATTCTGCTCAGGGGTGTAGAGTTGCAAAAATAAATTATTCAGGGAATTTATTAGCAGTCTTATTTTGAACAACCGATCCCGGTTTGCATCGGTACTTGGGGGGGCCTGTGCGTTGTCATTGAAGTGGAGGAACCTCATTATTGTCTCATAACGAGACCTGGGCATTACTGCAGAATATACTGGGGTGGCTTGGGCGGGTCTTGTTGACCAGTAAGACCTAATGGAGGGCTTTTTGACAATACCCATATTTAGGGTGAGCCCCAATTTTTTTTTTAATTCCTGCAAATTGGTGGGCGTCCAATCTCTGGCATGGGTGGATGAGTGGCATATAAATTTGTTTCATGGACAATCTGATTTAGGATGTCGTCCGTTATAAATAAATGGAAGTAATCCATTTGGACAAAATTTGTATTGTCCACGGTTATGCCAGGAGTGGCAGTAAATCCGTGGATTCTAGGCCCAAAACATGGGGCAGGTGCCCATACAAGAGCCTGGACTGAAGGGACCAGGCTGTCCCGTGCTACAGTGCTACTTGGCCCTGCGCTTTCAAGTTCTGCAGTTTCAACTGCATCAGGGACAACGTCCCCTGAAGATGAACCTGAAGTGGCGCTGTCATCGTCACTACCTAAAACAGGTTCCATCTCTGACGCCATCTCTGATGCGGTCTCCGACTCAGACCACAGCATGGCGTATGCCTCCTCGGCGCTAAACAACTTCCTCGCCATAACGTTACTAACACTAGCACTAACTAAACTATTTTTTTTTATTTTTTTTTTATAAAACACACAAACTAACTGGTATATATATCTACACTACCGCTAACAAAAAAATAAACCGCTATTGCTATATATATTATATATATGTGGATATATATATATATATATATATATATATATATAATTATATACTCCCTACCTGCCTATTCTAATAGAATAAAAGAAAGAAAGGTAGATAGATAGATAGAAAAAAAGATAGATGGATAGATAGATTGTATAGATAGATAGAAATCTATCTATACAGAGAATGTTTTAGAGTGTAACTGTATTGTTTGTGTAACTGTAACTGTAATCTTCTGGCAGCAATTCTCCCGAGTCTCTTCTTCTCCTCAAACTGAAACAATGTTTGAGGAGAAGAAAAGAGGCAGGAGATTTACTGCCAGAAAAGTCAAAATAAAACAAATGTGGTCGCTGTGATAGGTTTTCACAGCGACCACATGTTCAGGTACCATCAGATTGGTCCCTGATACTCTGCCCAGTGCCCAGAGCTGTTGGTAACAGCGTGGGCACAGGGCTGTGTGCACGCGATCGCGTGCACACTGTTTTCTATGCAGAAATGCATGTGATCGCTGTGATTGGTTGTCACAGCGATCACATGTTCAGGGGCCAAAAGATTGACCCCTGACATTCTGCCCAGTGCCCATGGCTGTTAGCAACAGCCAGGGCATAGAGCTGTGTGCACGCGATCGCGCGTGCACAGTCTCTGAAGTGCCGCCGTAAATAGTCTATACGGCGGACTTCAGAGACCCTGACCCTGTCGGGAACCTGTTAAACTGACTACTGTGTTGTAACACCAAAGTAGGTACATTTAGACCGGTATCTTTTTGTTATTAGGTTTTGGCTCTAGAAGTATATCTCGGGGCTTTTTTTCTACAATGGAGGTTGCTCTTTTGAGGGTCCATTCTGCATACCCTCTTTTGCGTAGTCTCCTACAAATTTGCTGTTGTTCCACCCGGTAATTGGGGTCGTTACTACAATTTATTTTTGCTCTGTACATTTCTCGCACTGGGATTGATGAGATGGTTTGTCTAGGGTGATCGCTTGTAGCATGCAAGATAGTGTTCCCTGAAATCGGCTTACGGTATGTTTTAGTGTTGATTATTTCCCCTGCATGACCTGTGAGTTCTAGGTCCAGAAACTGGATAATATCTTTTTGTGAAGAATAGGTAAATTTCAAGTTGAATTGGTTGTCATTAAGATAATTGATGACATTTGGGATATCTGACATATTTCCTTCCCATATAAATAGCAGGTCGTCTATATACCTTGCATACCAGTTAATAGATCTGCCAAAAGGATTATCACTAGAAAAAATGAAAAGTTCCTCCCACCAAGCCATCACAAGATTTGCCAGAGAAGGGGAGAATTTAGCTCCCATTGATACTCACTTAAGTTGTAGGTAAAACAACCCATCGAACTGAAAGAAATTGTGTGTCATCAGGAAGACAAGGACCTCTAGTGTATATGATTGTAGCTCATAGCTGTAAGTGCTGTGTTTAAAAAGATGATATTCTAAAGCCCTATGGGCTATTTCGTGTGGAATGCTGGTATAAAGTGAGGTCACATCACAGCTCAGCCATGCAAATTTATTTTCCCATCTTTTTTTGTGAAATGAGCATAAAACATCTCTGGTGTCACGTAAATGGCCTGGGGTTCTTAGTGCAAGGGGTTGTAACAACGAGTCTAGCCATTCAGATCGTTTTTCTGTTAGTGATCCTATCCCTGACACTATGGGGCGCATATGTGGGGGTTTATGCCTTTATGAGTCTTGGGCAATGCGTGCATGATTGGAATTGTGGGACATTGGACCATAATATATTCTGCTTGTTTACTTGTTAATACGCCACTACCTAAACCATCGTTTATCAGTTTGTTGAGCTTTTTTTGGAACATAGATGTTGGATTGCACGTTAGTTTTTTATATGTGTCTGTGTCTGCTAGAAGTTTCAAAATTTGGGTTTTGTACATTTCCCTATCTAACACAGTGATACTGCCCCCTTTATCTGACATCTTAATAATAATATCCTTGTTATTTTTGAACAATTTTTTTGCCATATTCAGCTCATTAGAGATATTAAAGTTCTTATTGCAACACTTCGAATTTTCAGATAGTTGCTGGAGATCCTTTTCAATTGCCCATTGAAATCTGTCCATAGAGTCTGTCCTAGATGCCAGAGCATAGAAGCTTGGATTTTTTGTGACAAAGTTCGGGGAAAAATGAATATTTCTTGTAGGAAGTTCTGGGTTCAGACTCTCTAAGCATTGGATTGCCCTATGTTCCTCAAACGATAGTGATCTATGGTCGTGGATGTTTGTATTGGATTCTCTGAGATAAAAATCTTCGGAGTCTGTTGTCATTGAGAGCGTATTATAAAAATGCCTCTTTACTGTTAAATTCCTTATAACTCGATTAATGTCCAGTTGTGTGTTGAAAGTATCGAACATGCGATTAGGGGCAAAATTGAGGCCCAACGACATAACTTTGACTTGTGCTGGAGTCAGTTCGGATGAGGAAAGGTTGATCACATTAATGCTGAGTGTGGATTCCTGCGGTTCCGTAGGTGGCGGTTTTGTTCCTGGTCTGTTTGGGTGATGTTTCCTACCGCCCCTCCTTCCCCGTTTTTTTACTTCCTTGGTTTGCTGACTGGTTGGTATCTCTGGGAGTATAGGTTCCTAGAGTTATCCTAGAGTCCCCCCCATTTTTATAACCAGCCCGATACAACACAGCAGCAGCAGCCTAGCATTACAAGGGTGGGAAGGTCCACTGTTTTTGGCCCTTCCCAGCCTCATAATACCAGCCTACGGCCGCCCCAGTACCCGACCATCACAACAGATGGTCGGGTACTGGATCGTACCAAGCTCTTCCCGGCACCCCTGGTGGTGGTGGGTACCGGGGTAATAATGGGTGGTTAGTGCTAGCCTCTGCACCGGCTAACACTAAGTACCATCTTAATAATGGACGCTGTCAATCAGCCAACTGCCATTATCTAGGCACTAATAAAGTTAAAAAAAAAACACAAAGACAATTATTTTTTATTGAAATAAGAAATCCCCAACAAAACCCTCGTTAACCATTTTATTAAAATTTGAAAAAACGTAGATCTACGCAGTAGTCCAACGAATCGAAGATGTAGTCCAATCGGTACATCAAAATCTGCAACAACATAAAAAAACAGTTATCAATGTGAACAATACCAATACTTCTACTCACCTACACACATATATACACGCACACACAAACAACCATACACAAACACACACATATATACACAAACACAACAAGATATACACACACACACACACACACACACTCACACATATACACAAACTCACACATATACAAACAAAAACACACATATCCAAACACACACATATACACGAACACACACATATACACAAACACACACACATATACACAGTTATACACAAACACAACAAGATATACACAAACACACACACATATATACACTAACTAACACATATACATTGGAGATATTGGTGAGGTTAGGATTTCTTATTGTAAAGGGAAGTTTTCCTATATATATATATATATATATATATATATATATATATATGTGTGTGTATATATACAGTGTATATGTATATATATATATATATATATATATATATATATATATATATACACATATATATAATATATATGTGTGTGTATAATACATATAATGTATCATGAGCCAGGGCTGTGACAACAACAGCCCTGGTCATGAATGCGGTTCTAAGCGAAGCAGGACAATTAGCATGGCCCTGCTTTGTTTGGAAACCATGGAGACAAGGGATAGTTATCCCCTGTCTCCATTTCAAGTCTCCCGCGTGCACGGACTGTCTCGTGCGGGCGCTCATGAGTTGGCTGGTGATACATTATCACCATGCTGACCCATACTAGCCAGGGGCAAGCGCCACATCCCCCGCTACGAGCGTACCGACAGGGTTAAATAGCCCTGCGTCGGTACGCTCAGGAGCCAAAGCTAGCTGGAGCTAGCTGAAGATGACCTCACCACCAGCTGGGACCTGCCTGCCTGCCTCCCACACCACCAGGAACTGGCTCACCTCCCCTGTCCTGTCTCTCTCGACCAACGACCTGTCTCTCCCTGTCTCCTGCTGTAATCCTTGCTCCCCCTGAGTACTGTACCTACTCTCCCTGAGTCCCTGAGTTAACCCTTGCTGTCCCAGAGTCCCTGAGTTAACCCTTGCTGTCCCAGAGTCCCTGAGTTAACCCTTGCTGTCCCAGAGTCCCTGAGTTAACCCTTGCTGTCCCAGAGTCCCTGAGTTAACTGACTGAGCTACGTAATGGTAAGAATAGAGTTCACAGCAGCACAGAGTATTTCAGGAGAGGAGCGTGCAGATTCAGTGCTGCTGTGAACTCTGCTCTTACCATTACGTAGCTCTCAGTCTGTTACCTCTCCTCCACTCCTGTCCTCAATAACACCTTCACATGATTGGCAAGTCACCACCACGCACAAGATCCGCACGCTCATCTCCTGAAATACTCTGTGCTGCTGTGAACTCTGCTCTTACCATTACGTGGTGACTTGCCAATCATGTGAAGGTGTTATTGAGGACAGGAGTGGAGGAGAGCTAACAGACTGAGAGCTACGTAATGGTAAGAGCAGAGTTCACAGCAGCACTGAATCTGCACGCTCCTCTCCTGAAATACTCTGTGCTGCTGTGAACTCTATTCTTACCATTACGTAGCTCAGTCAGTTACCTCTCCTCCACTCCTGTCCTCAATAACACCCTCACATGATTGGCAAGTCACCACCGCGCACAAGATCCGCACGCTCATTTCCTGAAATACTCTGTGCTGCTGTGAACTCTGCTCTTACCGAAACGTGGTGACTTGCCAATCATGAAGGTGTTATTGAGGACAGTAGTGGAGGAGAGGTAACAGACTGAGAGCTACGTAATGGTAAGAGCAGAGTTCACAGCAGCACTGAATCTGCACGCTCATCTCCTGAAATACTCTGTGCTGCCTTAAACTCTGTGGACAGGTCAGGATCCTGTTTCTTTTAAATGCTGCACTGTAGCGCAGCCTTATTTAGTGGATCGAGTGGGTTCCCTAGCAGCATTTAAAAGAAACAGGATCCTGACCTGTCCACAGAGTTTAAGGCAGCACAGAGTATTTCAGGAGATGAGTACGGCCGGCCACGGGCAGCCGGTCGTTTTTCCGAGCCGTGCTCCCATTATGCACACGACAGTAAAAAAAACACCCGTTATTGCGTGTTGTAATTACGACCCGCAATAACGGGCTCATAGACTTCTGTTACCCACGGGTACCTTCCCGTTTTCTCATGGGAATGTGCCCGTGCCGTTAAAAAAATAGAACATGTTCTATTTTTCTATTTTACGGGCCGTGCTGCTATACTTTATAATGACAGCACGGCTCGCAAAAGCGGCCGGCTGCCCGTGGCTGGCCGTGCCCGGCCGTGCTCGTAATTACGAATCGTAATTACGAGCACGGCCCGTAAAATAAAAAAATAGAACATGTTCTATCTTTTTAACGGCACGGGCACCTTCCCGTGAGAAAACGGGAAGGTACCCGTGGCTAACAGGAGTCTATGGGCCCGCTATTTCGGGTCGTAATTACGACCCGTAATAACGGGTGTTTTTACGGTCGTGTGCATGAGGCCCCGTAATGACGGGTGGCTACATGTGTGCACTCGTCATTACGGCAGCGTTGCTAGGCGACGTCAGTAAATAGTCACTGTCCAGGGTGCTGAAAGAGTTAACTGATCGGCAGTAACTGTTTCAGCACCCTGGACAGTGACTACCGATCACAATATAGAGTAACCTGTAAAAAAAAAACACGTTCATACTTACAGAGAACTTTCTGCTTCCTCCAGTCCGGTCTCCTGGCCGTTGCCTTGGTGACGCGTCCCTCTCGACATCCGGCCCGACATTCCTTGATGACGATGCAGCCCATGTGAGCGCTGCAGCCAATCACAGGCTGCAGAGGCCTCTGCAGCCAATCACAGGCTGCAGAGGCCTCTGCAGCCAATCACAGGCTGCCGCGTCAGAAAAGAAGGTCGGACTGGAGGAAGAAGAGGGACTCGTCCCCAAGACAACGACCAGGTACGTATGAAATGCTTTTTATTTTATTTTAATCAGCAGCCTCTTTTCTCTATCAGTGATTGATAGAGACAAGTGGCTGCCGATTTTTATAATACTTTTTGACCGGGTTCGGTCAAAACGGGTTCGGCCGAACCCGGTGAAGTTCGGATTCGCTGCGAACCGAACTTTTCCAGAAGTTCGGACCGAAACCGGGTTCGGTTGTCCCGGTTCGCTCATCTCTAGTTTTAACTATCCAAATAAAATTGGAACTACGTTCTGTTTTAAACTTGACTGCGCTGGACCATCGACTTTTGTCCCCTTTTTTCCAGACCCATATATACCCAGTACAGATATTGTTGCAGATTTCACGTGCAGCCCTATGTAACACCTCTGATAACACAGTGATATCTCTCTCAGTACAGATAATGCAGTAGATGTTACCTGCAGTCCTATGTAACACCACAGATAACACAGTGATAACTCTCTGAGTACAGATAATGTAATAGATGTAAGAGACAAACACATACAGAGACACAGAGACAGACACACACACACACACACACACACACTGTAACATATACACATACAAACACAGAGACACATACTGTATACACACTACACACACATATACACACAGACACTCACCATGTATCCTTGCTGACAGGATCACAAGTTTCTTTCAGGGCAGGAGCTTCCTCCTCTGCTTCTCGGCTGTTATTTGCTCCGTGTGTGTAACAGCAGAGCACAGAGTAGAGGCAGAGCCCAGTGGCACCCCCTACATGCTGGGAGGGTGCAGCAAGGGAGTGGACCAGTCCAGTCCCCTGACCTGAGTCATCTGACCTCATGTCACTGACATGAGGTCAAGTGACAGGTAGGGTGATTGAACTGGTCCAATCCCTGGCCGTCACAGACCTCAGTCAGAACGATGCTGCGTGATTTCCTGGCTCTTCCTAAAGCTGCTGCAGGTGTCCGACATACAGGGCGGCTATCAGCAGCGATCAGCTGCTCTGCGGCGCCCCCCCTTTCCTACCACCTAGTTGCGCCTGGGGCACATGCCTCACCTGCCCCCCCTAGCTACGCCCCTGCACATAGGATACCTGCTGCACACACCACTCACACATAGGATACATGCTGTACATGCCACTCACCCATAGGATACATGCAGTACATGCCACTCACACATAGGAAACATGCTATACACGCCACTCAAACATAGGACACATGCTGTACACGTCACTCACACATAGGATACATGCTGTACATGTCACTCACACATAAGATACCTGCTGCACACGCCACTCACACATAGGACACATGCTGTACACGCCACTCACACATAGGATACATGCTGTACAGGCCACTCAAACATAGAATACATGCTGTACACGCCACTCACACATAGGATAAATGCTGTACATGCCACTCACACATAGTACACATGCTGTACACGACACTCACACCACTCGCCACTCACACATAGGATAAATGCTGTACACACCACTTACATATAGGACACATGCTGTACACACCACTCACACAGGATACATGCTGCACACATCACTCACACATAGGATACATGCTGCACACGCCACTCACACATAAGATACATGCTGTACACGCCACTCACACATAGGATACATGCTGTACATGCCACTCACCCATAGGATACATGCAGTACATGCCACTCACACATAGGAAACATGCTATACACGCCACTCAAACATAGGACACATGCTGTACACGCCACTCACACATAGGATACATGCTGTACACGCCACTCACACATAGGATACATGCTGTACATGTCACTCACACATAAGATACCTGCTGCACACACCACTCACACATAGGACACATGCTGTACATGCCACTCACACATAGGATACATGCTGTACAAGCCACTCAAAACATAGAATACATGCTGTACAGGCCACTCACACATAGGATACATGCTGCACACACCACTCACACATAGGAAACATGCTATACACGCCACTCAAACATAGGACACATGCTGTACACGCCACTCACACATAGGATACATGCTGTACACGCCACTCACACATAGGATACATGCTGTACACGAAACTCACACATAGGATACATGCTGTACATGTCACTCACACATAGGATACATGCTGCACACGCCACTCACACATAGGATACATGCTGTACATGCCACTCACACATAGGATACATGCTGTACAAGCCACTCAAAACATAGAATACATGCTGTACAGGCCACTCACACATAGGATACATGCTGCACACACCACTCACACATAGGACACATGCTGTACATGCCACTCACACATAGGATACATGCTGTACAAGCCACTCAAAACATAGAATACATGCTGTACAGGCCACTCACACATAGGATACATGCTGCACACACCACTCACACATAGGATAAATGCTGTACATGCCACTCACACATAGTACACATGCTGTACACGCCACTCACACATAGGATAAATGCTGTACACACCACTTACATATAGGACACATGCTGCACACGCCACTCACACATAGGATACATGCTGTACTCGCCACTCACACATAGGACACATGGTGTACACGTCACTCACACATAGGATACATGCTGCACACGCCACTAACAAATAGGATACATGCTGCACACACCACTCACACATAGGATACATGATGCACACACCACTCACACATAAGATACATGCTGCACACGCCACTCACACATAGGACACATGCTGCACACGCCACTCACACATAGGATAAATTCTGCACACATCACTCACACATAGGACACATGCTGTACATGCCACTCACACATAGGATACATGCTGCACAAGCCACTCACACATAGGATACATGCTGTACACGACACTCACACATAGGATACATGCTGTACACACCACTCACACATAGGATACATGCTGCATACGCCACTCACACATAGGATACATGCTGTACATGCCACTCACACATAAGATACATGCTGCACACACCACTCACACATAGGATACATGCTGCACACACCACTCACACATAGGACACATACTGTACACGCCACTCACACATAGGATACATGCTGTACAGCCCACTCACACATAGGATACATGCTGTACACGCCACTCACACGTAGGATACATGCTGTATACGCCAATCACACATATGATACATGCTGCACACGCCACTCACACATAGGATACATGCTGTACACACCACTCACACATAGGATACATGCTGTACACGCCACTCACACATAGGATACATGCTGCACACGCCACTCACACATAGGATACATGCTGTACAGGCCAATCACACATATGATACATGCTGCACACACTATTCACACATAGGACACATGCTGTACACGCCACTCACACATAGGATACATGCTGCACACGCCACTCACACATAGGATACATGCTGCACACGCCACTCACACATAAGATACATACTGCACACGCCACTCACACATAGGATAGATGCTGCACATGCCACTCACACATAGGATACATGTTGTACAGGCCACTCACACATAGGATACATGCTGCACACGAAACTCACACATAGGATACATGCTGCAAACGCCACTCACACATAGGATACACACAGCACACGCCACTCACACATAGGATACATGCTGTACAGGCCACTCACACATAGGATACATGCTGCACACACCACTCACACATAGGATACATGCTGTACACGCCACTCACACATAGGATACATGCTGTACATGCCACTCACATATAGGATACATGCTGCACACGCCACTCACACATAGGACACATGCTGTACACGTCACTCACACATAGGACACATGCTGCACACACCACTCACACACACAGGATAAATGCTGTACACGCCACTCACACATAGGATACATGCTGCAAACGCCACTCACACATAGGATACATGCTGCACATGCCACTCACACATAGGATACATGCTGCACGCGCCACTCACACATAGGATACATGCTGCATGCGCAAATCACACATAGGATACAAGCTGCACATGCCACTCACACATAGGATACATGCTGCACACGCCACTCACACATAGGATACATGCTGTATACACCACTCACACATAGGATACATGCTGTGCACACCACTCACACATAAGATACCTGCTGCACACGCCACTCACACATAGGATACATGCTGCACACACCACTCACATATAGGATACATACTGCACACACCACTCACACATAGGATACATGCTGCACACGCCACTCACACATAGGATACATGCTGTACACGCCACTCACACATAAGATACCTGCTGCACACGCCACTCACACATAGGATACATGCTGTACACGCCACTCACACATAGGATACATGCTGCATGCGCCACTCACACATAGGATACATGCTGCACATGCCACTCACACATAGGATACATGCTGCACGTGCCACTCACACATAGGATACATGCTGCACACGCCACTCACACATAGGATACATGCTGATCACGCCACTCACACATAGGATACATGCTGTACACACCACTCACACATAGGATACATACTGTACACGCCACTCACACATAGGATACATGCTGTACACGCCACTCACACATAGGATACATGCTGTACACGCCACTCACACATAGGACATATGCTGTACATCCACAAGACCACTGCAGCCAGTCATTGACCTCAGCAGTGACGCTAGCATGTACAGCACATGACCGCTGAGACCAGTGATTGGCTGCAGTGTTCACATGGATGTACGGCATGTTTTCACTAGGTTCAGTAATGGAAAGAATTGGGTCTAGCAGAGGTTGACCATTCACAGAAGCGACAGCTGGAGGTTTCTCCAAAGGCATCGTGGGCAAATAGAGACGGTCTACTAAGGCCTGTTGGATGAAATTCGCAGCCGCTCCAAAATCCAGATAAGCGGAAACAGAGTGCGATTCTGGTTTTTTTTTAATTCTCATTCCAATAAGATATTAATACATATAACAAAAAACAATCCCGACCCCTCCCCCAACCTAATCCTAATACAAAAACCTTACTTATACATAACAAAGTGAATTTTAAGCGTTTACATATGTATTATTAGTTTAAAAAAAGCAAAAACCTTCAACTCTCTCCCATACGTAGCTCTCCGAGCACCCTCACATCTTTACCCAATTGTCATCCTTGAGTTGAACATAACCCTTTGTTCATCTGTCATGCTCTTGATCCATGGTTCCCATAGTTGTTCAAATGTAAAGTTTCTATTTTTGCTATTATAATATCCAAACTCCATGTTTATATTCCTTAGTATTATTCTGTGCCAAGCTTACCCAGAATTGGTGAACCATAGGACAATTCCAAAACAAGTGCGAGAAATCTGCCTCTGATATCCCACATCTGATGCATTTCCCGCAATTTTTTCCCGTAAACCTTTTCATTTTCTTTGGCGTTAAATACAAACAGTGTATAATAAAATATTATGTCATTCTATGGGATCTATTCAATTAAAATTTACCAGTGCATCTGCTTATTTTTCTCATTCATTGTCATCTATTATCCCAAAAATATATTCCCACTCCCCCCTTCCTCTTTGATTCCCCTCCCCTCTAGACTCGCATTTTAATTTCTTATAAATCCGTTCTAGTAAACATTTTCCCCTCCCAAATTGATATAAGTTCCATAACGAGTCAGAAGACTCCAAATGGAATAAAGTTTTATCCCGAGTCACACTCACCGCGTGATGTATTTGCAAATATTTACATCTCAATTCTGTACTCAGTGTATCCCAATCTTTCAGATTGCCATTAGAAAAAATAAAATGTCTAACCAACCTGAGTCCATATTCGGACCATCCACTCCAATCAGTTATTTTATTAACCTCTAATATATTAAAGTTGACAAATAATTTTGTGAAGCTCAATGCTCCATTTAAATGAAACATTTTTCTTAATTTAACCCCAATTTCATGCATCATATATATTGTTGGATAGGGAAAACGAAAGAATAGAGGATCCAGTGCAATTAGTTAAAATAGAAAATTGTTCCAATTTTATTTTGGGTATTTAAAACAAGATCAGTCCCGAGTGTAATATTTAGAGATAGATAGGTAGGTGCCTACGCGTTTCAGACGCAAACCTTCCTCAAGGCTTTTGGTTAAATGACAAACTATCAGGGGGAGGTTTATATCCGGTTACCTACAGGTGGTAATTAAACCTAGTAGATGAAACTAGTTCAGCAAAGTAATGCTGTTGGTTCAGCAAAGTGATGCTGTCCAGCATATTGGTTTTTGAACACAAGAGGGCGCACAACTGGCTTGAGCAATTTATGAATGGAAGCTATGTATCGTAATGGAGCTGTCCAGCAGAATGGTGCTGAACTGAAACGCCGGTGAAGTGTTATGTTGTTATTCTATAGTAGTTATCATGTTTATCATATTATTGACACTGAAAATGTCCAAAATGATGGGGATACCAAATGTTCTAGTTGTAGCTTAATGAAATGGTATTTCATTTGTAAGTCTGACGGATATAAACCTCTTTTATGCTCACATCGAGAAATTAAAAATATGTATTATAGGCTAAAAAATTCAATATTTCAAACAATTTAAAATAAGTTCTGAAACTTGATAAACTTATAAGTGATGGGCTAAATAGTGGTGTACTGACAAAAAAAACAATCAGAATATATTACTGTACAATGCCCTACTATCCCAATCATGCACGCATTACCCAAAACACATAACGGTATAGTTCCTCCTCCCATGCGTCCCATAGTGTCAGGGATAGGTTCAATGACAGACAAACTCTCGGAATGGTTAGACTCCCTGCTACAACCTCTAGCAGTAAAAACCCCGGGTCATTTACGTGACACAAGAGATGTTTTATGCTCATTTGTAGATAAAAAGTGGAAAGATGAATTTACATGGTTGAGTTGTGACGTGACCTCTCTTTATACCAGTATCCCTCACCATATAGCCAGGGGTGAACCTAGCCCGTCTGCCGCCTGAGGCGAACTATAAAGAGGCGCCCCCCCCTAATCTATCAGAGTTTTCTCATTCCTAGCTGTACACATCAAACACGCAATATATACATTTTTTAAATAGGAAAGCATTTGATGTTTATTTGTTAGGCCCTGTTCACACAGAGTATTTTGACGAGTTTTTGGGCACGGAAACCGCTCCGCAAAACTCGTCAAAAACCGGCCGAAAATGCCTCCCGAGAAAGAAGGGACATGCCCTATCTTCGCACGTTTATGCCTCTGACCTCCTATTGACATCAATGGGAGGCAGAGAAAGGGTATTTCGCAGAGTTTTTTGCCCGTAGCACTCAATAGCCGTGAGCGAAAAACGCGATGAAAATCGCGGCACACGACGTGCAGGAAGGACAAAATCTGCCTCAAAATCCCAAACAGAATTTTGAGGCAGAATTTTCCTCCTGCAAAAAACTCATTGTGAACATAGCCTTAGGCTATGTTCACACGGAGTATTTTGCCGAGTTTTTTGACACGAAAACCGCGTCGCAAAACTCGGCAAAAATGGCCCGAAAATGCCTCCCATTGATTTCAATGGGAGGCGTCGTCGTCTTTTTCCCGCGAGCAGTAAAACTGCCTCGCGGGAAAAAGAAGCGACATGCCCTATCTTCGGGAGCTTCCGCCTCTGACCTCCCATTGACTTCAATGGGAGGCAGAGAAAGCGTATTTCACGGTGTTTTATGCCCGCGGGCGAAAAACGGCGTTCAGGGAGAGGAAAATCTGCCTGAAACTTCCAAACGCAAATTTTGAGGCAGATATTCCTCCTGCAAAATACTCCGTGTGAACATAGCCTTAACCCCTTAACGACCAAGGACGAAAATGAACGTCATGGTCGGGTGCTAGTTCCCGCACCATGACGTTCATTTCCGTCCGCATTTCAAACTGTCACTCTGTGTAAACACAGAGTGACAGATCCGCGCTGACAGTTGTCCCCGACAGCTGAGACATCAGTCTTGCCGGACAGCGGACCATCGCCGCTGATTTCGGCACTTAACCCCTTAAGTGCGGCGACGGATTGCCGTCGCCGCATTTAAGTGGTTTGAAGCACATCAGCAGCCCCCACTAAGTGATCGTGGGGGCTACCAATGCTTGTCACGGCAATCGGAGGTCAGATAATGACCTCCGGGTTGCCATGCACGGAAGCCTCGGAGGAACAGCGTCCGGCCGTTCCTCCTCTGCTTCCTGTCAGTGTGACAGTCACGTCACAATGACAGTTAGAGTACATCACACTACGTGTGTAGTGTAATGTACTCTAGCAGCGATCAAAGCTGCAAGACTAAGTGTCCCCTAGTGGGACAAGTTAAAAAAGTAAAAAAAAGTAATAAAAATGTTTTAAAAAAAGTGTAAAAATAAAAGTTATAAGTTCTATAAACACAAAATGCTTTTTTTCCTATAATAAGACTTTTATTATAGAAAAAAAATGAACACGTTAAAAAAGTACACATATTTTGTATCACCGCGTTCGTAACGACCCCAACTATAAAACTATAATGTTGTTTTTCCCGCACGATGAACACCCCAAAAAAAATCAATAAAAAACTACGACAGAATCGCAATTTTTTGGGTCACCACCGCTCCCTAAATAAAGAATAAAAAGTGATCAAAAAGTCGCATGTACCCGAAAATAGTACCAATAAAAACTTCTATCCGTCCCGCAAAAAACAAGCCCTTACACAGCTTTTTTGACTAAAAAATTAAAAAATTACGGCTCTCAGAATATGGTGACACAGAATTTTTTTTTTTTATAAATAAGTCATTTTATTGCGCAAACACTAAAAAAAAGGACCAAACCTATATACATATGGTATCGCCGTAACCGTACCAACCCGCAGAATAAAGTAAAAATGTCTTTTATAGCGTACGGTGAGCGCCACAAAAAGAAAACATAAAAAACGGTGTCAGAATTCCTGTTTTTTGCTCAGGATTGCAAAAAAATTGAATAAAAAGTGATCAAAAAAAATCGCATGTACCCCAAAATGGTACCAATGAAAACTACAGATTGTCCCGCAACAAATAAGCCCTCACACCGCTCTATTGATGGAAAAATAAAAAAGTTATGGCTCTTGGAAAGCGGGGAGTGAAAATCTAAAATATGAAAGCAAAAAATGGATCAGTCCTGAAAGGGTTAATTCATTTCTAATGAAAAAACGTATGACAACATGTTGGGTATTTCCGTACTCGGGAGAAATTGCTTTATAAAAAAATGGTTGTTTTTTTCCTCCTTTATCCCTTGTGAAAATGAGAAAATGCAACATTTTAGTGGAAAAAATGTTGATATTAATTTTCGCGCCCTAATTCTAATAAACTCTGCAAAAGACCCGTGGGGTGTAAATGCTCACTATACCCCTAGAAAAATCCCTTGAAGGTTTTTCCAAAATGAGGTCCCTTTTGGTGGGTTTCCACTGTTTTGGTCCCTCCAGTGCATTGCAAATGCGACATGGCACCGAAAACCATTCCAGCAAAATCATAAATCCAAATGGCGCTCCTTCTCTTCTGAGCCCTGCTGTGGGTCCAAACAGCAGTTTATTACCACATATGGGGTATTGTCGTAATCGGGAGACATTGCTTTACAAATGTTGGGGTGCATTTTCTTTGTTATTCCTTGTAAATAATAAAAATTTCTATGTTGTTTCAGAAAAAAAGTACATTTTAATTCTTACAGACTAATTTCAATATATTTAGCGAAAAACCTGTGGTCAAAATGCTAACTATACCCCTAGATAAATACCTTAAGGGGTCTAGTTTTCGAAATGGGGTCGTTTATGGGGAGTTTCTATCATTCTGGCAGCTCAAAGCTTCTCCAAATGTCCATTGGGGCCTAAAACATTTTCAAGCAAAATATGAGTCCTGAAAGCCTCCGGGTGTTCCCTTCCTTTGGGGCCCTGCCGTGTGTCCAGGCAGCGCATTAGGGCCACAATGTTGGTATTTTTGAAAACAGGAGAAAGAGGGTGATAGATTTTGGGGTGTGTTTCTTCATTTTCATGGTCGCTTTACAAAGAAATCGGTCTTCAAACAAATACTTTTATGAAAAAAGTGAAATTATTATTTTTTTCACCTGATATGCATTAAATTTAGCAAAGAACTGTGGGGTCAAAATAATTACTATACCCCTAAATAAATACCTTATGGGGTCTAGTTTTCTAAATGGGGTCGTTTATGGGGAGTTTCTATCGTTCTGGCAGCTCAAAGCCTCTTCAAATGTACAGTGGGGCCTAAAACATTTTCAAGCAAAATATGAGTCCTGAAAGCCTCCGGGTACTCCCTTCCTTTTTGCCCCTGCCGTTTGTCCAGGCAACGCATTAGGGCCACAATGGGGGTATTTTTGGAAACAGGAGAAACAGGGTGAAAGATTTTGGGGTGTGTTTCTTCATTCTCATGGTCGCTTTACAAAGAAATCGGTCTTCAAACTGATACTTTTACAAAATACTTACTATACCCTTAGGTAAATACCTTAAGGGGTCTAGTTTTCTAAATGGGGTCATTTGTGGGGGTTTCCACCATTCTGACACCTATGAGCCTCTGAAAACCTGGCTTGGTGCAGGAAAACAAAATGTACTTCAAAATTTATAAAATTATTATTCAATTTGTAAGTCTTCTAAATTGCTGAAAATTTATTTTATTTTTTCAAAAGTGCTGCCAAAATGGAGTAAAGAGATAGAAATATATATTTAATTTAAAAAATTGTACAGTATGTGTGTACATATGTGACATATTGCAGTTAAAAATAGGGGAAAATGGTAATTTTTACAAAATTTCTTCCATTTTTCTATTTTTTAATTAATTTCCGCAAATCGTATCAGTCTACTTTTACCACTAAAATAAAGTACAACATGTGACGAAAAAACAATGTCAGAATTACTTGGATATTCAAAACTTTCACAGAGTTATTCTCTGATAAAGTCAGACATACCAGATTTGACAAATCTGGCTTGGTCATTAAGGTACAAACATGCCCGGTCATTAAGGGGTTAAAGAAATACATATAGAAAAACCCAAAGAGGTTGTGTGAATTATACATAGGTACTGGTAGTGGAGGCGGGGGGAAATCTGAAGTGGAATCTCAAAAAGACACAGCTAAATCAGTCACATGAATCATCAGCAAATAGAGCATATTTCTGCAGTAATGCAGTGTCGTTTTCAACTTTCGTTTTTTTCTGCGGATGTAGTGTAAAACATTGATTGTAACAAACTTTATGTGCGCCAGCGGATTTGCATCAATTTTTACGACGTTTCTGCTGTGCAAACGCTGTACAAAATGCAACAAAACTCAACTTGTGGAATTTAGGCTTCCCATTCTATGGCCCAAACACGCAGCATCTTCGCTTGTAATACACGGCATCGACATGCTACGGATTAGAACGCCGCGCCGCAGAACACTTTCCACGCGACTTTTCTGTATTTTCTTTCTGCAGCATGTGGCTGAAATTTGCAGAAATCTCATCCACTTTGCTGCTACTGTAAATGCTATGAAATTTTCACACAGAATTCGGTTGCGCAAATTCTGCAGCGTATCCTGCCTGTGGGAACATAGCCTAAGTTTCCAAATATTGTGGGTATATAAACGCCACAATTGCAGTTATGCAGTGATGTTAAAATTGTTCAACTAGACTCAAAAATCAGCTTGGCCAGTACTGTTTTAGGGCATGACCACACATGGCGGAATTCCTCCGCAACTGTCCGCATCGATGCCGCACAGAATCTGCGTTGCAGATTCTGCAGCGGATCTGCACAAAATGTGCAGTACATTGATGCGGACTAGCTGCTGCAGACTGCGGGAAAAGTGCTTCCCTTCTCCCTATCAGTGCAGGATAGAGAGAAGGGACAGCACTTTCCCTAGTGAAAGGAAACGATTTTCATACTTACCGGCCGTTGTCTTGGTGACGCGTCCCTCTTTCGGCATCCAGCCCGACCTCCCTGGATGACGCGCCAGTCCATGTGACCGCTGCAGCCTGTGCTTTGCCTGTGATTGGCTGCAGCCGTCACTTACACTGAAACGTCATCCTGGGAGGCCGGACTGGAGACAGACGCAGGGAGTTCTCGGTAAGTATGAACTTATATGTTTTTTTACAGATACATGTATATTGGGATCGGTAGTCACTGTCCCGGCTGCAGAAACAGTTACTGCCGATCGCTTAACTCTTTCAGCACCCTGGACAGTGACTATTTACAGACGTCTCCTAGCAACGCTCCCGTCATTACGGGAGCCCCATTGACTTCCTCAGTCTGGCTGTAGACCTAGAAATACATAGGTCCAGCCAGAATGAAGAAATGTCAAGTTAAAAAAGCAAGACGTATCCGCAGCACACATGACATGTGCATGACAGCTGCGGACTTCATTGCGGAACTTTGAATCTCCATTGAAGTCAATGGAGAAATTCCGCCATGAGTCCGCCACTGCTCCGCAACAGACAGAGCATGCTGCGGACACCAAATTCCGCTCCGCAGCCTATGCTCCGCAGCGGAATTGTACGCATCGTGTAAACGAACACTGCTAATTTAAAGTGAAAGTCAAAGGAGAAACGGCTCCGCTGCGGATTAACGCTGCGGAGTGTCCGCAGCGGAATTTAAGTGAAATTCCGCTATGTGTGAACCCGCCCTTAGAGAGATTCCCATTGAATCCAAAAATAATTATTTTTTTCTTGGTCTAAATTCCCTCAAAAACTGAACTTATTCCGGTGTGACGTCCGCTAACCCCACTTGTGTCCCATGAATCCGTTTATGACTCCTTAACCCTACAAAGTCAATATTTTGTAAGGAGAAGAACTTTACCAATGACCAGTGTAAAGACCCTTCCAAGCAACTCTTTTTCCTAGACCCCTTTGAGAGGGACATGCAGGTTGATGAGGAGGGAAGGGTATATGGGTTATCTGGTCTAATCCTCAGGTTTTGAGTCCTGCTAAGCTTTAATAATTTTTATTATTCATTTTTCTTACAGTTCAATTTCTGTATGGATACTCAGTTTGCTATATATTCATGTTATACAGAGGAGCCCATAATACTATACATAAGAAGTTATACAGAAAGATGTTGTCCCATTTCTTCCCATTCCCATTATTAGAATTTCCTTCTGTGCTTCTTCTTCATGTAGAATCTCATCTTTGTCTGGGCCATTACGTGAACTGTTAGTGCAGCTGTTTATTGAAGACTGTCACACTCCCCAACCCCAGTGGTGCCATTTTATGCGCATCTTTCCATTCTGAGTGTGCATTTGTACAATCCCACCTTACATTGCTCCCCTATGTGGCACTTTTAATAACTTCCGTCTATCCTGCTTCAGTATCATATGTAATTCTACTTTCCTTGCACCTGAACTTCTGAAAAAAAAAAAAATCCATTGTTTTCTACTCCTTAACCTGAGGCTGATACTACATCTAGGTGCTATTATATATAAAATCTTACCTCCCTTCTTGTGAGTTTTCTCCTTCCTCCTCCGGACTGGACATTTCATCTGCACAAACGGACTCCTCTGTTATAAATAAATGGTGCACAAGAGCCTGTGTGTAACGTCCCCCCCCCCCCTTCAGAGGCAGGGCGAGACTTGTAAGCTGTCACTTTATCTTCCACATGCTTCACACAAAACTTGGGCCCTTAAGTCTAGCTGGGCACGCCTGAGATGACACTGCAGCTCTTTTCCTGGCAGAGCTATAGTTTACCAGGGGTTCATTTGTACGGTGCCAAAAATTTGAGGATTGGCTAATCCAATAGAAATCTGTCAGCGGCACCCAGTGTGCTTGGTCAGGCCCAGTGAGATGCCTGTTCTAGATGCAAGCACCAGCTGCAGCACCATTTCACATGAGCAGATTTTTTGGTGTAACAGGAAGAAAAATCCAAGCTATTTTAAGGATAAATGATATATGTGCAATGTCAGATGGGGCTTAACATAGAATCATTTATTCTAATCCTTGGTATTAGTAGTAATAATGGTAGGAATAACTGCTATATCACCCAAACACTGTAAAAATCTTTAATCTGCCATCTGATAATACAGAAAGTCTGATAGACTGGTACAACCTGATCTGTAATATCACAAAACCAATACATTTAGAGACACCCCTGTGATTAAACAAATGTCATGGTAGAACATTGTGGTTTAAAGATTTATAATCTTAGAGGTAAATTTTATATACTATGTTATGACAGTCCAATAATCCAGAATATTCGATAATCTGACAGTTCCCAAGGGGAAAAATATTTAAGGCTTCAACAAAAATGAAGTATGAATAATAAATATATTAACAATCTAAGGTAGGGATGTACAACCTTTTCTGGCCCCCACATTGTACGATTATAACACTCCCAAGAATCACAATAAAATTTAAAGGGGTATTTCCATATGAGGCATTTATGGCATGTGTGGGGGTTCCACATCTGGGATTCCCATATATATAGTGAGAATGGGAATTCCCCTTTACTCCAGGAAAGACAGGGTGGCCGCACATGTAAGCAGTTATCTCCTTTGCAATTTATGAGAGTTATGGAAATACCTGAGCATGTCATAATGCCCATAAACTACAAAGGAGAGAGCCGCACACATGCACACCCACCTCTCCACCTTGCCTTCTCTCTGGAGTGCCGGACGTGTCCGACATTACTGGCATATCTTGTGGATATGCCATAAATGTCTCTGGTGGAAATACCCCTTTAAGGAAGTAATATTGGTAAAGTCGATGTAATGGTTTGCACAAGTCATAACACAGTAAGGCCCCGTTCACACAGAGTTTTTTTGCAGGCAGAAGAAATCTGCCTCAGAATTCCATCAGGAAATTTGAGGCAGATTTTGAACTGCCTGCACGTATTTTTCTGCGTTTTTTCAGTGAGTTTTGCGCCTGCGGCCATTAAAGCTAATGCAAGGACTGTGGGGAAAAAACAGTGAAAAACACTCAGAAACTAGCGCTGTAGGCTTTTTCTGGTCAGAGGCAAGAAAGGAAATTTTGCTTTTTTTTCCACGAGTGGCCAAAAGCCGCCCGGGAAAAAAAACACCTCTGTTGCCCATTGAAATCAATGGAGGGTGATTTTAACCGTTTTTTTGGTGCTGATTCCTACGCAATTTCTGTGTGTGAACTGACCCTGGCAGTTTTATCTGCTTAAAATAGAACTTATGCAGCCTCTGTTCCTACCATAACAGTGCCAGACACATAGTGGGAAATTTATGAAGCCCACTACACCACCATAGCAAAGTCGCAGAAAACGAGCGTAAATTACTGTGCAAATCTGCACCACTTCGTCGCTGGCGTAGATGTGATTTTACGGCACGTGGACTCCAGAGATGCGACTAATTTATTAAGACGCATGAGTGCTTTTCTTGTGATGAAGGTGGTGTACCTGCATTGTTCTGCTGGAGCAGGCCTAGTCAGAAGAGACCTGGTCTGCATCGCTGGAGGAGAGAACGGGGCAGAACAGGGACAGGTGAGTGCTTGTTAGAGCGGGTGGTATGTACAGGGGACATTGTGTGGCACTATGTACAGTGGGCATTGTGTGGCACTATGTAAAGGGGGCATTGTGTGGCACTATGTAAAGGGGGCATTGTGTGGCAATATGTACAGGGGGTATTGTGTGGCACTATGTATTTGGGCCAGTGTGTGGCACTCTGTACTTGGGCCAGTGTGTGGCACTATATTTACAAGGGGCAGTGTGTGGCACTCTATTTACAGGTGGGCAGTGTTTGACACTATCTACCTTGGTTTTTACACTACGAGTAGTTGTCAGCACAGATCCACTAGCCTAGCCGTTTTTATATTAGACTTTCTAATATAAAGGACTAGGCTGGTGGATAGATGCAGAACAGTACTCCTATTGTAAAAACCATAGGATAGCAGGAGCGTCGCGAAAATAACGGTTTAAAAAGTATGCATTTGGAAACCCCATTTAAAAATCCTGTGTTTTCCCATGGATGCGGTTGTCAAAAGACATCGGTGTCTAATGTCTTGATAGGTGGGGGCTGCACAGAATGGCATTGCGGGCCTATTGTGTCCCCTGGGCTGCAGGTTGTGCACCCCTGAGCTAAGATATGTCAAGCAATATGTCACGCTGAATCTGAATTTTTTTTGTTGTTGTAGAACTGGAAATAATTGTTAGCCCCTCATTTTGTGATATAACTCTTACCCATTGGTTGCCACCAATTTTATACATGTAGCCACTAGTAGGTCCATAATTAGGAGGTTCTACAGTGTATTCTAATACAGGATTCGCCAACCTGCGGCTCTACAGCTGTTGCAAAACTACATTTCCTAGCTGGAGCCTAGCTATAGGGGATGCAGAGGTAGCAGTAGCACCCAGGCATTGGTGCCTGAGTGGTCCCAACGGCCCCTTTGCCACATAGGTAGACACCACCATTATAAATGGCACATGGTAGGTGGGGGACACTGTTACATATTTACTATTGGGGCCCAGGTATGCCTCTGACTCCCAGCATGGCTTAAGGGGACTTTATTGACCTTTCTATGGCATTGAGAGAACATATCTGTGATGTCAGAGCAAAACTATAAAATTAACTTTTATCGGGGACAAACTACTGTATAAAAAACTGCATGTACAATCACTTTTTATTTATTGTTTACAGTTATACAATTTTTAAAAGTAGTTCTTCTAGGAATGTGTCCTTGAACTTCTTTAAAAAAAAAAAAAGCAAGCATCGCAATATCAAATTTTTTGCCTTACTTTGTTTGAAAGTGATCCATGCAAAATGTAAAACTAGCTTCTCCCTCAAGAATTTGGTGTTGCCAAAAATCACAAATTAAGAAAATGTTTCTTTGTAAGCACATTTAACAGGGTTAATAAAACAAAATAAAATATTGATCTGTTAGTAGAGACTCATGAAAGAATTGTATCTTCTTAGTCTAACAACTATACGTATGTATGTGCTCACTATAATTATTGTGTGCTATCCTTTCTCTGCGGTTTTGGAGTGCATGCTAATGTCAGCTGTTTCTTTATCCTTCTCCAAAGGTCATATTCCATAATCCTCATTTATTTCAGTGCATGCCAGATTCTGGTGTAATCTGACCCTAAACAAAAACCCAAAAGCAACGGCTCCCATATTTTTAGCCTAAGACAGAACTTGTCTTATATTATACATATTTTGATTTTATTTGGTGGTATCTAAAAGAGTTATGTTTTAGTTTTGTTTGAGCATGTTGGCTGTATGTTACAGTCGAAACTTCACTGCAAAGAGCGTGATTCCGCTTGTTTAACCCCTTTAGATGCTGTGGTTAATAGTGACCTCAGCATCTAAGCCACCAGATAGAGGGGGCAGCCTTCTCTGATGTCCCATTGGCTCCCCGCGACACGATAGCTGGATGCTGAAAGTTGTCATAGTAGCCTGGGGGTCTAATGTGGGCCCTCAGTTCTGCCATATTCATTAAGCTTAATAAGAGCCTGTAAAAATCACGATATTCTGCAATACATGAAATCAATACCCCACAAATAAATTATTTTCAGTCTCCCAGTACATTATATGGTGCAATAAATTGTGCCCTGAAAAACCACAACTCGTCCCACAAAAAACAAGTCCTCATACGGCTATATTGACGGAAAGATAAAAAAGTTGGCTGCGAAGGGAAGGGATTAAATGCAATACTAAACTCCCCCTAGTAGTAGCTGAGGGCAACCAGAATTATATCCTTTAACTGTATCTGTATGTCTCTACATCAGTGATCCCCAACCACCGGGCCGCAGACCAATACCGGGCCGCGGATCATTTGGTACCGGGCCGCGGTATCTGGTATCCGCCCCGTTGGCCTGTGACTGGCTGCAGCGGCGGTCACATGGGATGAAACATCATCCCAGGAGGCCGGCCCTCTAACGTCATCCAGGCCAGCCTCCTGGGATGATGTTCCATCCCATGTAACCGCCACTGGTCCCAGTTCCAATTTGCATCCTTACTATGCAGGTACAGTTTAATTGCATGCTGGAGCAAGAGTGACGGCTCCTTGCCCCAGCATTCACTCTGCCGTGAGCGGGTCGGCGCAGGCAGGCGCGATGTTGTGACGTCATTGCGCCTGTCTGCGCCGAGTCACTCATAGCACAGAACAAAGAAGGATCCTCCACCCGTCGTGGGAACGGGGATAGGTAAGTAATTACGTTATTATTTCTTATTAGGCACATATGGGGGCATTATACTGGGTATGGGAAGGGGGGCTGATATTGTGGCAGCATGGTGGCAGCATTTTACTGTATGGGGCAGCTAAGGGGGGCCTTATACTGTATAGGGTGCCTTATACTGTATAGGGGGCTTTATACTGTATGGGGGGCCTTATACTGTATGGGGGGCCTTATACTGTATGGGGGGCATTATAGTGTGGGGGCAGCTATGGGGAGCATTATACTATGGGGGCAGCTATGGGGGGCATTATAATGTGAGGGGGCAGCTATGGGGAGCATTGTACTCTGTGGGGGAAGCTATGGGGAGCATAATACTGTGTTGGGGCAGCAATGGGATGCATTATACCATGGGGCATTATACTGTGAGGGGGGCAGCTATGGGGAGCATTATACTATGGGGGCATTATACTGTGTGGGGGGAAGCTATGGGGGGCATTATACCGTAGAGTCAGCTATGGGGGCATTATACTGTGGGGCAGGGCCGCCATCATGGCAGTACTAGTGGTACTCCCGTTAGGGGCCCGGCCACATGGCTGAAGAAAAGGGGCCCGTCGGGCTGTTGTCGTCTACCCTGGACTGTCGCCCCCCCCTCACAATGCTCGCGTGCCCCCTGCAGACCTGTTGTAACTTCACGAACTGGACACCAACTTTAGCATTCCAGAGGAATAACAGAAGAGGAAGATGCAGAATGAGAAGCAGAAGCTCGGTGTGGAGATCCCGCCCCCCAGCCAGCTCCTTCTCTACACAGCCGCCTGTACCTGTAGGCTGGTGAGTGTCGTCCCCCCCCCCCCCCTCTCCATCCTGCTTCCCATCCCAAGTCCTCTCCTCAGGCCCGTATCCTCTCCAATGGACCAGGTACTGGAGGGAGCCTTGGACCATCCTGCTGTCCACAATCTTGGCCACCTCAAATTCTACCCCTTCAGGGGTGAGAACAGGGACCGGAGGTTTCCTCGAGGTAACCAAGGACGGGGAGAAGCGTTTCAGGAGGGAGGCATGAAACACGTCGTGTATTTGAAAAGACGGGGGTAACTCCAGCCGGAAGGAGACAGGGTTAAGGACCTCAATGACCAAAGTTTTTGGACGGAACCATAAGGCGCAAATTTTTTGAAGACAGCCACACCAGATCCCGAACACAAACAAGGGGTTAGCAGAACGTCTTCTATCTGCCTGAGTCTTTTGTATTCTCTGGGATGCCTCTAGGTTCTTCTGAACCTGGGCCCAGACTGTGCACAGTAACCGATAAACGACATCTACCTCGGGATTGTTGGAACCACCAGGTGAAACGGAGGAGAACCGTGGATTAAACCCAAAATTACAGAAAAAGTTGGAGACCCCTGACGAGTTACTGACCCGGTTATTAAGGGAAAATTCGGTGAGGGGATTGAAGGAGACCCAATCATATTGACAGTCAGAGATAAAACACCTTAAATATCGTTCTAGAGACTGATTAGTCCTCTCAGTTTAGCCATTAGTTTCATGATGGAAGGCCGAGGAGAAGGACAGATCAATCTCCAACTTTTTACAGAAAGCTCTCCAAAACAATGAAACAAATTGAACCCCTCTGTCAGAAACAATATTGACAGGAACCCCATGGAGACGCAGGATGTGTTTGACAAACAAGGTAGCTAACGTCTTGGCATTGGGTAGTTTCTTGAGGGGCACAAAGTGGCACATCTTACTAAAGCGGTCTACTACAACCCACACCACCGACTTGCCTTGAGATGGAGGCAGATCGGTGATAAAATCCATAGAGATATGGGTCCAAGGTCTCTGGGGAATGGGCAAAGAACATAGTAAGCCCGCTGGTCGGGACCTGGGAGTCTTGGACCTAGCACAAATTTCACAAGCGGCGACGTAGGCCCTAACGTCTTTAGGCAACACAGGCCACCAATAGTTTCTAGCAATGAGGTGCTTGGTACCCAGGATGCCTGGATGGCCAGATAGTGCAGAGTCATGATTTTCCCTGAGTACCCTTAGCCGGAATTGCAGGGGAACAAACAGCTTGTTCTCAGGAAGGTTCCCGGGAGCTGAACCTTGATCAGCCGCACTTTCTGAGACTAAGTCAGAATCAACAGAGGATATTATTATACCTGGGGGCAAAACACAAGCAGGATCTTCCTCCGAAGGAGGGCTGGCCATGAAGCTACCCGACAGTGCATCAGCTTTAATACTTTTAGACCCAGCCCTATAGGTGACCACAAAGTTGAATCCAGTAAAAAACAACGCCCATCGAGCTTGTCTCGGGGTTAGCCTCCGGGCAGATTCTAGAAAGACCAGATTCTTGTGGTTGGTAAGGACTGTTACATGGTGCCTAGCCCCCTCCAAGAAGTGGCTCCACTCTTCAAATGCCCATTTAATGGCTAAGAGTTTGCGGTTGCCCACGTCATAGTTACTCTCAGGGGGCGAGAACTTCCTGGAGAAGTGGGCACAGGGACGGAGATGGGTGAGGGACCTGGTACCCTGGGACAAGACAGCACCCACTCCCACCTTGGAGGCGTCAACCTCCACGATGAATGGCTCCATTTGGTTAGGCTGAATCAGCACTGGGGCGGAGATAAAGCACTTCTTAGGGATCTCAAAAGCCTGGACCGCCTCCGGAGGCAAGTGGAGGAGATCAGCACCTTTGCGAGTAAGATCCGTAAGAGGCTCAGCGGTGACCTAGAAGTTAGCAATAAATCTCCAGTAATAATTAGCAAATCCCAGGAAACACTGTAACGCCTTCAGGGAGGCAGGTTGGACCTATTCAGCCACAGCCTGAACCTTGGCAGGGTCCATGCGGAATTCATTAGGAGTGAGGATTTGACCCAAAAATGGTATCTCCTGCACCCCAAACACACATTTTTCGGATTTAGCAAAGAGTTTGTGTTCCCGAAGGGCCTGGAGCATCTTCCTGACATGGTAAGACCATCCAACAACTTAGGAGAAGGATCTCTAGGCATATTAGTGCCATTAATACAAAAGAAGATATACCCCTCTCCAGACACATTAGATCCTTCCACCATGGGAATGCCAATACCCTTCAGTTCTGGGGCATCACTCGAGTCAAGCTGGGCCCTAGGGCCGGCAATCTGGACAGGAAGTTGCTGCAATCATTGGATACATAGGCTTAGCTCTCTCAGTCCTACTGGACTGAATGAGGGCTTTACCTTTGTAGCCTTCCTATAGATTCCCTTTATAAACCTAATATCTTTAACTATAGTAACACTGTTGTCATTGACAACCACTCCTACAATAATCATTCGAAATTATGAATTTACTATATCACTAATATTTGGTACATATTTATAAATCTATACATAAGCTACCAGCAACCACTTATGCAATCTGTTACCAATGTACAACACTAAGTAAAGTTTCCTCCTTCCTTTTATCTAACGATATTCTATCCTCATTAATTCCAACCTATAGATGAAGCCTGTCACTCGTGAATCCAGTAATGATATCTAAACAGCATTTCAATAATAACAATAGTAACATAAACGCATACTGGTCCAGTTTTCCTGGACTAATGTCTTTTCTTTGCGGTGTTAGATCAATTCTGGCACCTTGCAAGTGGTAAATTACCCCCTCCCACACATGGGCTAATCACCCCAAATAGAAATATACCTACTATTCTGGAGATGCCCATGAATGTGGCTGTCATCGCGACTTGACGCGATGCGCATAGCACGCATCTTTCTGCCTTCACTGACTGACTGGGGTAGCCGCATTCGCGTCTATAAGATATTCTATCACCCGGCTTGGCCGTAAAGGAACATGCGCCCAGATCGCTCGGTGATTGGGTACATGGCTGACTCACCCCATTGGTCACCCGATATGCCAGTCTGGCTACACGAGGTCTCGTCCCTCGTTGCGAGCCTTGACTGGCTGTCATATGGGAAGACACTCCTTTCGGAGGTCTATCCCATATTACAAAAGGAAGAGGAAATCGCACGCGCGCGTATTAGCCCTGATTTATCCCCTGAGGACGCTGCTTATGCAGTGAGACTTGTCGGGGGGGCTAGCGCAATTTTAATCAACACAGTCGGCTTTAGTAACTATATCCAACCTCAGTGTGACAAAAGGGTTTTCTCAGCAGTCTGCAGCTACTGAATGTGTCAGTCACACTGCATCTATGAGATGTACAGCACACACATCATTTCTAATGACATGCTAACCGACTCTGTGCAAGTTTTTAACTAACTACATGTTTTACGTTCTTTTGCTCAATATTAACTTTAATAATAAAAGCTATATTTTAATAAACTAATTAATTCTTTTATCAACAGAAATTGTACTTAGAGCATATATCAAACCATCAGGTATGACAATGATTATCATAATATAACTTTTTCATACATATCACATGGCCACACCACGACATTTCCACCCTTATCCGCTGGTTTAAATATAACGTCTTTCATCTGTTTTAATTCCCTGAGAGCCTCCCTCTCACAAGGTGCCAGGTTGTCACCAAAATTATTGGAGATAGATCTCAAATCCTCAGTTACCAATCTAACAAAAATATCAACCTGTGGACAAAGGGAAAAGGATGGAAATGTCGTGGATTTCTTACGGGCACATGGGGGAAGTATAGATGTACTAATCAATTCAACAGAACTTTCCTCCCTTAATTCCTCCAATGCTCTAAGGGCCTCCCTTTCAGTATCATCACATGGTATAAATTCACCCGAATTGGAAAAATAGCGTTTAAGCATAAGTTTACGGGCAAAAAGGTGTAAATCTTTAACCGCTTCAAAGAGATCAAAGTTAGTCGAAGGTGAAAAGGTCAAACCTCTACTTAAAACGGAGATCTGTGCATCTGAGAGGTTGATACTAGATAAATTAATTACCTTTAATGTTTCCGCACTTTCGTTTGGTTCTCTCTAAAACCTCCATAATTTTTCTTTTTGTAGTAATTTCGGGTATGCATTCGAGATCGATCCGTTTCCTCTTGATTTATTGAGGTTACACGTTTGTCTAAAAAACATTCCCCTACATTGCTTCTGGTAGATGAAACCGAAGATGATCGCGATGAAGACACAGGTCTCCCTGATCTTTGCCATTTATAGGCAGTATTAGACTGGTAATCTGCAAGGTCTCGTTTACATTTTCTAGCCTTATCAGCTAATTACCTACTACTGTGCACTTTATATGTATAATTGTCATATATAATTAAGGGTCTGGTCCGTTTTTTGGTCCTCTTAAATTATTTTCTCATGGGTGGGTTTTAATCCACATGATATTTTATGTTGGATCCTGTGTGTTACCTTTAATCACATTTAATCATTATGTGTATGATATATTACAAGTAATGAATTTCTTAGAACTAAAACATAATGATGATATTTGTGGTCAGTCATGTATACTTATTTATATGATTACTTGTTGAGTAATCTAATTCTGGATTTAATGTTACGCATATTAGTGATACTTTCGAAATATTCCGGTTTATTTTCATGTGCATGTACATATGTATTATTGATAGTTTTTGACAGTTCCAGGGATCGGAATGATTTAGGACACTTTCCCCTACTGACAGTATGCTTCCTGCTTCACCTGTTGGGTACTTGATGGGTGCGCATGCGGGTCGCGTGATCTCTCATGCGTCGGACCGGAAGTTGTCTCTAGGTCTGAGAACGAGTCCTGGTTTCCAGGTACGAACTTCCGGCCGTGACGCGGATGGTCTGACGTGTGGAGATGGGCGTGACCTGTCATGCGCCGCTTCACATCACCTCATTTGGAGGTGTACTTAAGAGAGGAATCATTAGGCATACCTCACCTCCTGACGAAGGAAGCGAAACGCGCGTCGAGGTGGTCCTTGGATCGGAGTGTGTTTCTTTACCATGTCCACTTCAAGTAAATGACGATCTATTTAGACTTTTATAGACCTTGGTGTACTTTTGCATTAATATTGAGTCATATCTTGCCGTCTTAGTTGATCATTCTAGATATTGGATCTTCTGGCTATTCTACTGATATGTCTTATGCTGTTATCTTGTTATAACATATGGTCATTTCCGTGGGACTTGAGGCACATTCCCATCCGGGGTGTTTTTAGTTTTTTGTATTTTAAATGTATGTTTTTTGTGGGTAACTTCTCCCGTATGGGATAATAAAGATTTACATATTTTATATTTTGTCTACTTGGTGTTATTATTTTTTACATCAGGTATATTTTTGGATTTCTAATTAATTCTTAAAGTAGTTGGGAAATTGGGACTACTGTGCCTTTGCACATCAGTCGTTTCTTTATATAATTATATCCCTGGCAACTACTAGGGTCCTTCATCTGTTCCTAGATGCTAAATGTCACGGACGCTGGGTTTGTGGACTCACTAGGCCGCTCCGCCGTAGTGGGGAGGCAGCTGACCAGGTCACAGTCTATGTGAAAGTAAGATGGCAGACTGTAATGCTTAGGTACCTGAAATAGACCGAACGGTAGCTGTGGCTTCAGCACGGATAGAGGCAGGTGCGGAGAGTGGCGCCAGACGTGGCGGGCAGTATCCGATGAGCAGATGGCACTTGACGTGGCAGAAGACACTTGACGTGGCAGATGGTACTTGACGTGGCAGATGGCACTTGACGTGGCAGATGGCACTTGACGTGGCAGATGATACTTGACGTGGCAGATGACACCTGACGTGGCAGATGGCACCTGAACACGGGTAGGCACAGGAACAAAGCGGAATACAGGAGCGGTAACAGGGCACGGGAAACAGCTGGAACGGGAGACACTAAGGGACCATTTGCGAGACAGACAGGGAAAAACTAACAACGCTCAGGCACGGATCAGAAGGGCTGGGGCATTCTTATAGAGCAGGGAATCACGTGGGTTAATGATCATAGTTTTCATGTGCGCGCGCTGGCCCTTTAAGAGCGGGCGCGAACGTGCGCGCGCACCCTACGGGACACGGCCGGACGGAGCGTAAGTGAGCGCTGGCATCTCCTAGGAGAGAGACGGAGGCCAGCGCTCACAGATCCATGGCTGCGGGCGTCGGGAGGTGAGTGAACCCGACGGCACGCGGCCATGGGCGCTACACTAAATAAGTCCCCCCACACATAGTGTTCACCCCCATCCTCACAAAAAAACTATGTATTAAGAAGTCCCCCTCCCCCAAAACATAGCATTTACAGTAAAATCCTCCCTGTCCCACAAAAATACAGAATACCCTCACCCCACACATAATATTTAGTCAAGTCCCCCCTCCCCCACACAAAAACGATTTGTAAACACACACACAAGTCCATCCTCCCCACAAAAACGATTTATAAAAAAAATTCCCCCCACACACATAACACTTACAGTTCCCCTACTTGCTCAGAACACTACAGCTGTACTTACCCGTCCTCAGCTCCATGGAGGGATTCTTCATGTTCTCATGGGTCACACGTTGCAGGCAGGAGGAGAGCTTTGTGTATAACTGCTCCTTCCCAGCACTCTTTTCCTCCATCCTCCCGCCATGTCTGCTATGTAAACAGCTGGGGCCGAAAACAATGTTCTCCTCACAGGCAGAGTGTGGCCAGCTGCATTATATGACGTCACATGTGACGTATAATACACGCTGTTCCTGTGCAGGAGAATGCAGTACATTACACACACAGCTCCTGTCCTCTGCGCTGTCCCAGCTTTTTAATAAAGTTTACAGGCCTCACTGCCCCCCGGCCCAGCCCGCTCCTGGTTCAGTACCTACATACTGTACCTCTCAGTGGAGCGGCCAGCCCACCAGGAAAATTCCCCGCAAACTACATGCCCAATCCGCCTCTGATAGTGGCTCATTACCTAGTAAAAAATGTTCTTTTCTTTCTTTACTAAAAACATTCCTCATCAGACTGCACTTTGAATGTGCATATTAATTGTGGTATTGTTGGTGAATCTGTAATTTTGCCTAAAATTATCTTCTGAACTGCCGTATAGAACTGTCACTCATATCACCCTTTCTATGGTGCTCAGATTTCTATCAAAAGCAATGTCCACCATTTTTAGTTGGTGGCGGGGGAGGGAATATTTCTCCACCGGTCACCACATAACTCAAGACCGGCCTAGACTTCACACAATACATTTATAAAGCAATAACCCACATACTCATTCTATTGTAATCTTTTATAGGAATGAGACATAGGATCATTCAGAAATCCAAAGCCAGTGGTAAGAGAAGAAACGTGTCTTTTACTCAGCTTTACATGTCAACCATGGTGATGGTTTGTTTTAATTGTCAAACCATATGGACTACTCACCTTATACCAGATACTGTACCATATACACCACAGATCATAATGGTTTCCAGGTCCTTATTTCAGGAGGGGTTATTATCCAGGGGTAAGATGCATAATGCGTGACACAAGTGAGAAGGGGCTCAGGTCCCATAAAGTTCTTGTTATGCCCGTTCCTTTATGACTCCAGATAATCCGCTTCTGTGGACTGTTCTGTACCAGACTGAAGGGATTTTGGTATATTTATGTTAATGTTTTTTTTTTTTAGAAGTAACAGACGGCAGGAATTTACAATTTATTACCAGATCGTTCAGGTGATTTCACACCTATCACAGAGAAAAGATGACACGGACACAATAAGTAAATTAAAATAGGTTTTATTAATACCTATTATAACTACCTACCTAAACCATCCAGGACAATTTATAGAATTTACTGCAATAAAAGAGGTGTGAACCAGAGGAAGGCGAAACATAACCCCCATGTGGGGGAAAAAAAATTCCTTCCTGACCCCAAGTACTGGCGATCGGCTACTCCCTGGTTCACTGCAGTGATAACACTGGATGGGGCCCTATTGCTAATACTTTTTTAACAGGAAGGAAATCCGACGTCAGTGCGTGAGGGCGTCAGGACAGAATTCCGGCGTCAGAGAGGGAGGGTGTCAGTAAGAAAATCCGGCGTCAGAAAGGAAAGACAGAAATCCGGCGTCAGGGAGGGAGGACGTCAGGAAGTTAATCCGGCATCAGAATGAGAGGGCGTCAGGAAGGAAATCCGGCGTCAGAATGAGAGGGCGTCAGGAAGGAAATCTGGCGTCAGAATGAGAGGGCGTCAGGAAGGAAATCCGGCGTCAGAGATTGAGGTCGTCAGGAAGGAAATCTGGCATCAGAGAGTGAGGGCGTCAGGAAGGAAATCTGGCGTCAGAGAGTGGGGGGCTTCAGGAAGGAAATCAGGCGTCAAAGAGGGAGGGCATCAGTAAGGAAATCCGGCGTCCGTCAGAGAGGGAGAACGTCAGGATAGTAATCCGGCGTCAGGGAGGAAAGGTGTCAGGAAGGAAATCTCGCGTCAGAGAGGAAGGGCGTAAGGAAGGAAATCTGGCGTCAGAGAGGGAGAGCGTCAGGAAGGAAATCCGGCGTCAGAGAGGGAGGGCGTCGGAAAGGAAATCTGGCGTCAAAGAGGGCGTCAGGTAGGAAATCCGAGGTCAGAGAGTGAGGGCGTCAGGACAGAACTCCGGCGTCAGAGATTGAGGTCGTCAGGATTTCCTTCCTGACGCCCTCTCATTCTGATGCCGGATTAACTTCCTGACGTCCTCCCTCCCTGACGCCGGATTTCCGTCCTTCCTTTCTGACACCAGATTTCCTTACTGACACCCTCCCTCTCTGACGCCGGAGTTCTGTCCTGACGCCCTCACTCTCTGACGTCGGATTTCCTTCCTGATGCACTCTTTGACGCCAGAATTCCTTCCTGATGCCCTCCCTCTCTGACGTCGGATTTCCTTCCTGACGCCCTCCCTCTCTGACGCCGGATTTCCTTCCTGACGCCCTTCTGTCTGACGCCTGACGCCCTCCCTTTCTGACGCCTGACACTCTCTCTCTCTGACGCCTGACGGCCTCTCTCTGACTCCCGATGCCCTCCCTCTCTGATGCCAGATTTCCTTCCTGATGCCCTCCATCCCTGACCCCAGATACCTGCCCTGCATCCCTGACCCCAGATGCCTGCCCTCCGTCCCTGACGCAAATGCCTGCCCTCTATACCTGACCCCGATGCCCGCCATCAAACCCTGATCTAGATGCCCATCCTGCATCCCTGACCCCAGGTGCCTGCCCTCCATCCCTGACTCCAGATGACTGCCCTCTATACCTGACCCCAAATGCCCGCCCTCTTTCCCTGACCCCGATGCCCGCCCTCCATCCCTGACCTAGATACGCGTCCTCAATCCCTGACCCCAGATGCCCACCCACCATCCCTGACCCCAGATGCCTGCCCACCATCCCTGACCCCAGATGCCTGCCCTCCACCCCTGTCTACCGATGCCTGCCCTCCATCCCTGACCCCAGATTCCTCTCAGACCGAAGATTCCCTTTACACCCTGAAGAAGGACGCAATCCTGGCCCTTGCTCTTCTGACGATCAGGAATGCTGGAATGCAGAACCAGGCGCAGCTTTGTGTTTCCTCTTCTTCAGATGGTTCTGCTGGTTCCTGTGAACAAAATGAAGCAATTTCAAAGACCGTATGTTCTGTACACTGAACTCCCCCATGTGTATTGATTTTGGAGCCTAACAGTGATAATAGCTATGTATAATGTAGTTTATTTCTGTAGGGATGCTAGTGCATCTCTATATGCAGGGTTAGTTTTAGGCCTTATTCACACCAGCGTATTTCACGTCTGTGTTACGCGCGTTAAAACAACGGACGTCACATGGACCTATGCAATTCAATGAGGCCATTTAGACAGTCAGTGTTTTTCACGCAGCGTGTGTCCGCTGCGTGAAACTTACTGCATTTCCTTTGTTGTACGTTTCTTGCGCATCACGCAACCATTGAAGTCAATGGGTGCGTGAAAATCACGGACAGCACACGAAGGTCACCCGTGTGCTGTCCGTGATTTACACAACAGTTGCTAACGAAATGATGAGAAAAAGAAAACCACCTCCTTCAGTTTTTTTTTGCTGACGTAAAAAACGCGTGACATACGGATGACATATGCGCGTAAAAAACGCAGACGCGCACCGTACACGGATGTCACGCGGAACTGCAACGCAAGAAAAAAGCACCTACGGGTTGTGTGGGTGTTTATAGCAGGTTTATGGGAGTGGCTATTGCCTATTAAGGGAGTGATTCCCATAATAACAGTACGTTAGGAAATAATTTAGAATGCCGTTTCCTAGCATTTAAAGGGACAGCGAGTCTCATTCAGTCCATTTTATAAATGTGCAGAACGCTGAGCTATTTATACTAATATCTCAAAGAAAGCAAAATGAAAACTTCTACAGTAGAAAGAATCTGAAGCTTATTTATTCAGCTATGCAAATCAAATTCAATACATAACAGCCACCATCACTTATCACTCCCCACTCCTTTTTTCAAAACTTTGTTTATTTTGTTTTTTTATATAGCCAGTAGATCATTTATGCCATAGACTGCACTATCACTGTATTGAAATCTACTGCAAAATCAGTACATTGCTTAATTGCATCAGTGCAAATTTTCCTATAGCAGGACTGGGAGCGTTTACAAGGTTCTCGACTGCTATAGGAACACACCGGCTCCCGCAATGTCGCCACACAGGAGACGGTGACGGGCCACAAACAGGAAGTGAAAGTTGAAAACCCCTCAGATGGGGGTGGTCACATCTGACCCGAGCATCTGAAGGGTTAAATGCTTGCAATCAGAGATGTCTCTGATAGTAAGCATTGCCACTGGGCCCCTGCTGTGAAACACAACAGAGACCCAGGGTCTATGGCACCTGCTGGGCTTCTAAGTGGGCGCCATTTTTAAATATCCTGTCCTGACATAAAAAGCGATGGGAAAGGGTTAATCTAAGGCCGGCCCGTCTATAAGCTAGGGAGTCAATGACATCTATGAAACCCAGGACTACACATTTAAATGTAACAGATAATGTTAAGAATGCATAAATGCTGAGTGTGATATATGTAAGGAATCTGTCAGAGCCATTGTGAGCGCTATTTCCTGTAATAAGTAGGTTTTTGGTTTATTATGATGTGAATATAAAGAATTTAATGTCAGGTTAATATGTAGAGAAGTTGTGAATCTTCATAAAGTAATACCATTATCTGCTGACATCACTTACATCTTCCGGGATCCGTATGCCGTCGTCCAGCTTCATGTAGATCGGCTACAACAGAACAGGTAATAATTAGTTTTTCTGGGTTATATAATAACGTTACATTTCATTTCCTATTTTTCTTGTGAATGCCATGTTCACCCATTTAAGGTTCTTTCTCACGCTCTGCTGTCAGTACTGAATAATCCTACCTGTAGATTTATCTATGGAAAACTCCTTCTGAACAATATTCTGCAGAATTATAGACCCTCTGGTTGGGCACTGAGATGTTTAATGTTATTCTGTGCTGTGGTTAAAATTTATGTTATGTCTATCTAGTAATAGTAACAGTGAGGCTCTTACCCCGTCCTCAGGATCTTCTGCATCTTTATCCTTGTAGAAGGAAAGAAATAAAATATAATTCTACCATATCATTTTCTTATAATTCTTTTATATATATATATATATATATATATATATATATATATATATGTGTGGTGGGGGAGGGGGGCATTTGTGCTGTTAAAGCAGTTACTGTGATAAATCTACTTTTCCAGTACGTCCCTAATGACAGCACCACAGGAGATTGCGCTCTTGACCTCCTAAGGGACAGGAAGACAGAGAGGTTATAAGGCCCCCCCTCCACCCATTTTCCAGTCTTCTTCCTGTCCCAACTGGGTCAGGTGCAGAGAGAGATCGGTACTAGAAAATTCAGGCAGGGGGCAAGATCGGGGAGTCAGTGAACTTCTCCTTCTATTCCCCCTATGTGCCTAGGCTAACACCTTTCATATGACAGGTCCTTTAGCTTACCGAACCAAAGCGCTAACCTTTATAGATCCTAGGCTGGATTCTTATTGCGTGCAGGTTCAGGACTCCCAAATACGGCTTCCATATATTTGGAACACCGGAAGTAACCTTGGCATCTCGGGAGTAGCCGTGTTACCAGAATTTACATCCGGCTACTTCCGGTCTGCGGCCATCTTGGAAGACGGGAAAATTCTAAACACCGATGTATAAAGGGACACGCACAGGTATGTGTTGGAGCTAATAACACTAACGTGGATATTTACAGTTTATATTATATATCTTTTGAGTTGGATATTGGATTATATGCTTGGTGCAGTGATGGAACTGCCTCGTTCTGATGGAATTCCAGTCTAACCCTTGGGGTTAAGGGGATGACTCCGAATGAAAGTAAGGTTTGCTTTATCTGCCTTTTGTGTCTCTAGGATAAAGAATCCTTCCAGAGACAAACAGACCTTAAAAGGCAAGTTAAAAAATAGCTAGAATAACATAAGAAACAGTTGTCAGGATTGTATCCCAAAACTACTGAAAGAAGAGCAACTCACGTTTATGTCTGAGCTGAGGGCTATTATTTGTGAGGAATTGAATCAGTCTGTAGCCTCCCTCGCCTCTCCTCAAGAAATTCTGTCGTACTCCCGTGCAAAGAAACCAAAATAGAAGTAGAGCAAATATGGTGCCCATCTTATCAGGGTTCTGACTCTGAACAAGAATGTTATTATTTATTGGAAGGTGAATTGGAAGAAGGGCAAGAACTGTTACCTTCAAACTCATCCACACAGGAGAAGATATTTTACTTCTCTTCTGACATGTCCGATACCTTAATCCAGGCTATTAGGGAAACAATGGATATCCCAGAAGAAAACCAACCCCATACCGTCTTGGATAAGATGTGCAGGGGCCTTACAGAAAGGAAAACTAAAGTTTTCCCTGTGAATAAAAATGATTATGGCGGAATTGGAGGATTCTGAAAGGAGTCTCTTCATTTCAAGAGAATTCAAAAAAAGACTTATTTTTGATCTAGAAGACACAAAACCTTGAGATGAAGTCCCAAAGGTTGATGTCCTGGTGGCTAGAGTCGCTAAAAAAAGGCAATCCTCTTTGAAGATTCCTCTCAGTTAAAAAATACCATGCACCGAAAAGCAGAAGGGCTGCTGAAAAGAGCCTGGGAATTTTCATCCGCATTAATTTCTACAAATGTCGCTGCTACGTCTGTCGCAAGATCGATGTTTATTTGGTTGAGCCAACTCGAGGCCCATTTAATGATGAAAACTTCAAGAGAAGATATATTGGAATCTCTACCTTTACTAAAAATGGCAACAGGGTTTTTGGTAGACGCATTAGCCGAATCGGTCAGATTTGCATCCAGGAATGGGGCTCTATCCAACGCTGCTAGAAGAGCATTGTGGCTCAAGATGCGGTCAGGAGACACGAAATCTAAAAACAAGCTTTGCTCCATTCCCTTCACAGGATCTTTGGCTTTTGGGCCTCTCCTAGACAATATGTTGGAAACCGCAACAGATCGGAAGAAGGGGTTTCGAGAAGAAACCCAAAAAGACTACTCAATTTCGTAAGTTTCGCCAACAACCAAACTACAGAAGTAAAGGAAATTCGGGCCGCTGGAGTTAGCCCAAAGATCGAAGAGGTCGGGGATATCTTCTCTACCCCAACAACTCATTCCAGCCCTCAAAGCAATGAAGCCAGAAGTGTAGGAGGAAGACTCCTACACTTTTAAACCAGGTGGACCAAAATATGCAGAACCCTTGGGTTCTACAAATTATCAAAGATGGGTACAAAATAGAAATCTCCTCTCTTCCACCAGGGAAATTTCAACTAACCATGTACCAATTAAGAAATCGCCATCAATTTCTCATCTTGGACATCCAGAAACTTCCACAACTAAAGGCGATTGCTCTGGTACTGCACAAAGAAACAAGGGCCACTACTCAAAATTCTTTTTGGCCAAAAAACCAAATGGTTCTTACAGGACTATCATCAACCTGAAAATATTGAACAAATGGGTGAAATATCGCAGGTTCAAGATGGAGTCTATCTAACTACTCCACTGATAAACCAAGAAGCATCAATGTGTACGATAGATTTAAAAGATGCTTACTATCACGTCCCTTTCCACCCAGCCTACCAAAGATTCCTCAGATTCGCGATTCAGGACAGTCCTTCCATTCTTCACTCCAAATTTGTTTGTCTCCCCTTTGGCATTTCCTCTGCCCCCAGAGTATTTACAAAAATTCTGGTAGAGATTATGGCGTTTTTAAGGAGTCAAGACGTAGTTATCATCCCATAACTAGACGATTTCCTTCTGGTAGCGGATACTCTGTCTATACTAAATAACCATCGGTTACAGGTTCTTACCCTACTACAGAAATTGGGATGGATAATATACTTCGAAAAGTCTTCCTCCCCAGAAACAGAAGGTACTAGTACTATTGTTAGATTCCTCCCCCCAACATTCCTTCCTTCCAAGGGAGAAACCATTTCATCTACAGACTGACGTGAGAAAATGTTGTGAAAAAGACACCTGTTACATAAGAGAAGGAATGCGGATGTTAGGTTTGATGATGTCTTGCATACAGTCCATTCCGTGGAGCCAATTCTACTCCCAAACCTTACAGAATCTAATTCTATCCCAGTGGAATTGAAAACAAAAGTCCTTGAATTCAAAAATTTGGTTTCTCGAGACAGTGAAATCATCTCTCCACTGGTGGCTCTGCTCAAACAACATAAACAAAGGGGTCCCATGGAAAACTTCTCCTTATGTGGTAATAACCACAGATGCCAGCAAACAAGGCTGGGGGTCCGTGGTCCAAGACAAACAGTTTTAGGGCACATGGCCTCCTCAGGTGAAGATTACATTTTTAAAGCACAGAGAACTAAAAGCCGTATGGGAAACATTCATAAAAGCTATGCCCATCATAAAAGGGATGCATGTAAGGGTCCTATCGGACAGCACAACTGCAGTATCCTTTCTTCGCCATCAGGGGGCACAAGACATGCTCATCTTCATGCCCTCTCTGAGCAGATCTTCAGTTGGGCAGAAGAAAATGTTATGTCGGTTTCCGCAGTCTACGTGAAAGGCTTAGCAGACTTCCTGAGCCGGAAGAAAATAGATCCAGGGGAATGGTCCCCTGGCAGTTTTCCAGTTCCTAACCCAAAAATGGGGTTATCCTTAAGTGGAACTATTCACCACAAGAAAAAAATCCCAGGTAGAGGCATTCTGCTTTCTGGATCTCAGAGAGAACCCATTGGGGAGCGGTTGCATTGTCCCAACCCTGGGACATGAATCTGGCCTATGCCTCTCCTCCATTTCCTCTAATTCCAGTGGTGTTAAGAAAAATTCAGGAGGAATTGACAAGTCCTCATCATTCTTCCTTATTGGGCCAAGAGAAAATGGTTTCCAATCCTAAAGTACCTGGCATTGGAAGACCCTATCCTGCTCCCAGTCAAAAAGAGCCTTCTCTCCCAAGGTCCCTTACTTTTTTAAGGAGTAGAGACTCTGAAGTTGTCAGCATGGATCCTGAAAGGCAGATCCTGAGGAACCATGGTCTGTCAGACGAGGTAATTTCAACTATTTTATTAAGCCATAAAGAAATTACCTCAAAAATCGATCGAAAAATTTGGAAGAAATTCTGTTCCTGGTATGAAGATCCTGGACCAGACCACTTTTTTACTAACATCACAAAAATCCTACATTTTTTACAATCAGGATTCAAAAAATGGCTTAGCCCTAGTTCTTTAAAGGTACAAATTTCAGCTGTAAGCTATTTTTTTCAATACTCCCCTAGCTGAACATAGTGGATCATAAGATTCACACAAGAAATTTCTAAATTAAAATCATCCCTAAAGAAATCGGTACCTGCCAGGGATTTGAATGTAGTTCTAACGGCTCTTTGTGATCCTCCTTTTGAGCCCATCGACTCAATTGATATAACATTTTTTACGCAAAAATCTGCAATTTTAGTCGCTATTACATCAGCAAGAAGGTTTGGAGAAATCCAATCTCTTTCGATCATAGAACCTTACCTAAAAATTCAAGAAAACAAGATCATTCTAAAGCTAGACCCTTCTTTTATTCCACAGGTGCCTACTGCCTTCCATAGAGACCAATAAATAATTTTATTTGTCTTATATGGTGGAAAGAATAAAGGAAAGAAAGCTTCAAAAAGCTCTCTAGCAAGATGGGTGAAAACTACCATACAAGAAGCGTACAAGTCCCAAGGACTCTGTGCCCCCCAAGGCATAAAAGCTCATTCAACGAGAGCAGTTTCGGCATACTGAGCAGGAAGAAGAGAATCCTCTATGGACCAAATCTGCAGAGATGCCACTTGGTCGAGCCATCGTACGTTTTGCAGACATTTTAGGCTAGATGTTCTGTCAGATACAGATTTAAGTTTTGGCCGCAAAATCCTCCAATCTGTATTCCCTCCCTGAGCATTATAATCTGGTATTGCTCCTGTGTTGCCGTCACGAGGGACGTACTGGAAAGGAGGAATTAGACCTACCGGTAAATTGTATTTCCAGGAGTCCATCATGACAGCACCCTTACATTCCCTCCCTTTAGTAAAATTCTGATTTGTGCAAGTAACATGTCAGTCATTACCCCTAAAAATAAAATAGGGTTGCATCCATCCTGGTGTAGTAATTGAAAAACACTGGCAAGTGGGTGGAGGGAGGGGCCTTTTAACCTCTGTCTTCCTGTCCCTATAGAGGTCAAGAGGGCAACCTCCTGTGGTGCTGTCATGATGGACTCCTGGGAATACAATTACCGGTAGGTCTAATTCCTACTTTCAGCTGTTGGAGTGCAGACATAGGCTTTTATGTGAGGTGGGTGTGTATATATATATATATATATATGTGTGTGTGTATATCTTTACAAATATTCTATGTGTTAATAGGATGGTCTGTATTCTGCAGATGATTTGCACCTAAATGGAAGGGGGTCCGCTGTGCTGGGGGTGAGAATTCTAGCTGGGGTGGCGGAGTATTTAAACTGGGGCTGAGGAGGGAGGCCAATGTAGAAAATAAAGGGATAGTGAGGTTAGAGAGGGGTCAGACTATATTGTGGGGGGAGAAACAGACTGTGGGGAGAGAACTAGGCAACAGGATAAGGAGATCCTTTCGTTACAAAACAGCAGTGAAAATAAAAAGCACATTTCTGATACCGAAAGTAAAACATTTAAAGGCAAGTTAAAGTGTATGTTCACAAATGGCAGAAGTCTAGCAAAATGGGGGAGCTGGAGGCCTTGATACTGGAAGAAAATATAGATATAGTTGGTGTTGCTGAAACATGGCTGGATTCTTCACATGATTGGGCTGTAAATCTACAGGGTTTTACACTGTTTCGGAAAGACAGGGCGAATAGGAAAGGTGGTGGTGTATGTCTGTATGTGAGAAGCGATATGAAGGTGAGTGAGAATGAGACATTAGAGGGTGAAGATTGTGAGGAGGTTGAAACCTTGTGGGTGGAATTACAAAGAGAGGTAAACACTGAAAAAATTACTTTTGGTGTAATTTATAGACCCCCCAATATAACTGAGGAGATGGAATGTCAGCTATATAAACAGATGGAGCGGGCTGCACAGGCTGGTACAGTAGTGATAATGGGATATTTTAATTACCGGGATATTGATTGGTGTCATGGTTCGGCTTCAACTGCAAAGGGGAGACATTTCCTCAACCTGTTGTAGGAAAATTTTATGGACCAGTTTGTGGAAGACCCGAGTAGAGGTGAAGCTCTGTTGGATCTGGTCATTTATAATAATGCAGAGCTTGTTGGGAATGTCAATGTTCGTGAAAACCTCGGTAACAGTGATCATAATATAGTTATATTTTACATACACTGTAAAAAACAAACACAAGCTGGGAGGGCAAAAATACTTAATTTTAAGAAGGCCAATTTCCCCAGGATGAGGGCTGCAATTCAGGATATAGACTGGGAAGAACTAATGTCAAATAATGGTAGAAATGATTTTCAAATCTACTTTGGGTAATTATAGTGCAAAATTTATTCCTATAGGTAAGAAGTATAAACGACTAAAATGAAACCCCACATGGCTTACACCTTCTGTAACAAGGGCAATACATGACAAAAAAGGGGCATTTGAAAAATAGACATCTGAGGTTACAGCTGTAGCCTTTGTAAAATATAAAGAGCTTAATAAAACCAGCAAAAATACAAAATGAAAGGCAGGTGGCCAAGGATAGTAAAACAAATCCTCAAAAATTTTTCAAGTATATAAATGCAAAAAAGCCAAGGTCTGAACATGTGGGACCCCTAGATAGTGGTAATGGGGAGTTGGTCACTGGGGATCAAGAGAAGGCAGAGTTACTTAATTGGTTCTTCAGCTCTGTATATACAACAGAAGAAAGAGCAGCTGATGTAGTTGGTGCCAGTGCTGTTAATATATCAGTTGATAAACTGAATTGGATGAATGAAGATATGTTGCAAGCTAAATTAAATAAAATAAATGTACACAAAGCCCCGGGACCAGATGGGTTACACCCAGTTCTTAAGGAGCTTAGTTCAGTTATTTCTGTCCCCCTCTTCATAATATTTAGAGATTCTCTAGTGACTGGTATAGTACCAAGGGACTGGCGCAGGGCAAATGTGATGCCTATTTTCAAAAAGGGCTCTAGGATTTCCCCGGGTAATTATAGACCAGTAAGCCTAACATCCATTGTGGGGAAAATGATTGAGGGGATATTGAGGGACTATATACAGGATTATGTGACAAAAAATAGTATTATAAGTGACAGCCAGCATGGTTTTACTAAGGACAGAAGCTGTCAAACCAACCTGATTTGTTTTTATGAAGAGGTGAGCAGAAGCCTAGACAGAGGGGCCGCTGTGGATGCAGTGTTTTTGGACTTTGCAAAGGCATTTGACACTGTCCCTCATAGACGTCTAATGGGTAAATTAAGGACTATAGGTTTAGAAAGTATAGTTTGTAATTGGATTGAGAATTGGCTCAAGGACCGTATCCAGAGAATTGTGGTCAATGATTCCTACTCTGAATGGTCCTCGGTTATAAGTGGTGTACCACAGGGTTCAGTGCTGGGACCACTATTATTCAACTTATTTATTAATGATATAGAGGATGGAATTAATAGCACTATTTCTATTTTTGCAGATGACACCAAGCTATGTAATATAGTTCAGTCTATGGAAGATGTTCATGAATTGCAAGCTGATTTGAACACACTAAGTATTTGGGCGTCCATTTGACAAATGAAGTTTAACCCCTTAAGGACGCAGCCTAGTTTGGGCCTTAAGGCTCAGAGCCCATTTTTCAAATCTGACATATTTCACTTTATGTGGTAATAACGTCGGAATGCTTAAACCTATCCAAGCGATTCTGAGATTGTTTTCTCGTGACACTTTGGGCTTCATGTTCGTGGTAAAATTTGGTCGATATATTCAGTCTTTATTTGTGAAAAATTGCAAAATTTAGAGAAAATTTACAAAAAATAGCATTTTTCAGAATTTAAATGCATCTGCTTGAAAAACAGACGGTTATACCACCCAAAATAGTTACTAGTTCACATTTCCCATATGTCTACTTTTGATTGGCATCGTTTTTTGAACATTCTTTTATTTTTCTTGGACGTTACAAGGCTTAGAACATAAACAGCAATTTCTCATATTCTTAAGAAAATTTCAAAAGCCTTTTTTTGAAGGTGCCAGTTCAGTTCTGAAGTGGATTTGAGGGGACTATGTGTTAGAAACCCCCATAAAACACCCCATTTTAAAAACTAGACCCCTCAAAGTATTCAAAACAGCATATAGAAAGTTTTTTAACCCTTCAGGCATTTCACAGGAATTAAAGCAAAGTGGAAATTAAATTTGCAAATTTCATTTTTTCTGCTGAATTTCAATTTTATTCAATTTTTTTTTAGTAACAGAGAAGGTTTTACCAGAGAAACACTACTAAATATGTATTGTCCAGATTCTGCAGTTTTTAGAAATGTCCCACATGTGGCCCTACTGCGCTCGTGGACTAAAACACAAGCCCTAGAAGCAAAGAAGCACCTAGTGCATTTTGAGGCCTCTTTTTTATTAGAATATATTTTAGGCAGCATGCCAGGTTTGAAGAGGTGTTGAGGTATCAAAACAATGGAAACCCACCAGAAGTGACCCCATTTTGGAAATTACACCCCTCAAGGAATTCATTTATGGTTTTTGTTATCATTTTGACCGCACAGTTTTTTCACAGCACCTATTTGAATTGGGCTGTGAAATGAAAAAAATGATATTTTTTCCAATAAAATGTCATTTTTGATCAAATTTTCTTATTTTCACAGGGAACAACATACCCCATTTTGTTGCCCAATTTGTCCTTAGTGCGGCAATACCCCATTTGTGGTGATAAACTGCCGTTTGGGCCCATGGGAGGGCTCAGAAGGAAAGGAGCGCTATGTGTTTGTTGGAGTCCAGATTTTGCTGGATTGGTTTTCGGGTGCCATGTCGCATTTGCAGAGCCCCAGAGGTATCAAAGCAATGGAAACCCACCAGAAGTGACCCCATTTTGGAAACTACACCCCTCAAGGAATTCATTTATGGTTTTTGTTATCATTTTGACCGCACAGTTTTTTCACAGCACCTATTTGAATTGGGCTGTGAAATGAAAAAAATGATATTTTTTCCAATAAGATGTCATTTTTGATCAAAATTTCTTATTTTCACAAGGAACAACATACCCCATTTTGTTGCCCAATTTGTCCTTAGTGCGGCAATACCCCATTTGTGGTGATAAACTGCCCTTTGGGCCCATGGGAGGGCTCAGAAGGAAAGGACCACCATTTGGCCTACTGGAGCTTTTCTGGTGCTAAGTCATGTGTGCAGAAGCCCCTGAGGTACCAGTACAGTTGAAACCCCCGAGAAGTGACCCCATTTTAAAAACTACACCCCTTAAGACATTCATCTAGAGGTGTAGTGAGCATTTTGACCCCACAGGTACTGTGTAAAAGATAATGCGCAGCAGATGGTGCAGTGTGAGATTTGCAATTTTATATATGTATATGCCATTTCAGTGTCCAATATAGTGTGCCCAGCATGCGCCACCGGAGATATACACCCCTTAAATTGTAATGTGGGTTCTCCTGGGTACGACAATACCCTACATGTGGCTGTTATCAGCTGCCTGGGCATACGGCAGGGCTCAGAAGGGAAAGATGAGGGGGGTAAGCTGTGCGGAGTGCATCAGGGTAAATTGAAAATCAAGGGATGTATGATACATTTTAAAACAATCTTTTATACAGAGCCCTGGTTTTTCGGGACACGTGTCACATTGGTATATTGTGTTCTTCCTTATCCCCCTCTTATAGCAGACTCTGCACCTCTTTTGACTCTTTCCCTTTCCACCGGTTTGGGGACCTTCTCCTGGAAAGTGTTGCCCTGGTACGATGCGCCCCCCCTTCCTGGTCCCTAAAGATTAGATCTTGAAATTCCAGGAAAGTTCCCCTCTGGCCTGCACATCGACGTAGCACATACGCATTGTACAAAGCCATCTGTATGATGTGCCCGGCCAGCTTCTTATACCTCACCGCATGGCGCTGTAGGGCTTCAGGACTTGATTTGACAAGTCCATCCCTCCCATGTACCTATTGTAGTCCAGGATGCAGTCTGGTTTGGGGGTGGCCTTTCCTTCATATATCCTAAACCTGTAGGTATACCCTGATGCACTCTCGCAGCTTATACATCTTCACGCCATACCTTGCCCTCTTACCTGGCAGGTACTGGCGGAATTGAACCCTCCCTTTAAAATGTACCAGGGACTCATCAATAGAAAAACACTTCTCGGGGGTGTATGCTTGGGAAAACCGGGCACTGGAACGGTCTAATAGGGGTCTCCGTTTATACAAACGGTCAAAACTGGGGTCATCTCGGAGTGGGCACGGCTCATTATCAGTATAATGTAAGAAGCGAAGTATTGCCTCATTTATTTATTTTTTTAGGTTCCAGTTCATTTCTGAAGTTGCTTTGAGGGGCCCATATATTAGAAACCCCTATCAAACACCCCATTTTAGAAACTAGACCCCTCAAAGTATTCACAACAGCATTTAGAAAGTTTATGAACCCTTTAGGTGTTTCACAGAAATTTAGAGCAAAGTAGAGGTGAAATTTACTCTTTTTATACCATTTTTTTTATAACACAAAAGGATTTATCAGAGAAACGCAACTCAATACTTATTGCCCAGATTCTGCAGTTTAGAGAAATATCCCACATGTGGCCCTCGGGCGGTAATGGACTGAAGCACCGGCCTCCGAAGCAAAGGAGCACCTAGCGGATTTTGAGCCCTCTTTTTTATTAGGCACCATGTCCGGTTTGAAGAGGTCTTGTGGTGCCAAAACATTGGAAACCCCCCAAAAGTGACCCCAATTTGGAAACTAGACCCCTTGAGGAATCCATTGTAGTTTTCTTGGGGTGCATGCGGCTTTTTGATCAGTTTTTATTCCATTTTTAGGTGGCGTGGTGACTAATAAACAGCAATTCTACTATTGTTTTTGTATACTTTTTTTTTTACAGCGTTCACCGTGCGCTATAAATGATATATTAACTTTATTCTGCGGGGCGATACGATCACGGCGATACCAGATGTTTATAGTTTTTTTTTATGTCTTATGGCGTTTGCACAATAAAATACGTTTTGTAAACAATCATTCACTTTTTGTGTTACCTTATTCTAAGAGCCATAACGTTTTTATTTTTCAATCAATAAAGCCGTGCGAGGACTTATTTTTTGCGTAACGAACTGTATTTTCCATCAGTACCATTTTTAGGTACATGCGACTTTTTGATCTCTTTTTATTCCATTTTTTGGGAGGTGAAGTGACCAAACAATTGTGATTGTGGTACGGTTTATTAATATTTTTTTTTACGGCGTTCACCGTGCGGGATAAATAACAAAATAATTTTGTAGTTCAGGCCGTTACGGACGCGGCGATACCAATTATGTATAGTTTATTTGTTTGTTTATATATTTTTATTAATAATAAAGGCCTGATAAGGGAAAAAGTGGGACTTTTACTTTTATTACTTTTAAAACTTTTATTTTCTTATTTTTACACATCTTTTTTTAACTTTTTTTTTACTTTATTACTTTGTCCCACTAGGGGACATGAGGGCAGGAGGCCCTGATCGCTATTCTAATACACTGCACTACATGCGTAGTGCAGTGTATTAGAACTGTCAGCTACTCACTGACAGCAAGCATAGTGGGTCCTGACGTTGTCAGGACCCACTAGGCTTCCGTCTATGGCATAGCCGGACGCCATTGTTTGGTGTCCGGTTGCCATAGTCACCATCGCCGGCCGCTATCGCGTAGCAGGCCGGCGATGGCAGCTTAACCCCTAAAAAGCCGCGATCTCTATAGAACGCGGCTTTTAAGGGGTTAATCAGCGGGGACACAGCGATCGGTCCCCGCTGTAGGAGCTGTGACAGCTGCTGAACAAGACAGCAGCGTCACAGCTCCTGTATGTGTCGGGAGGACGGCCGAAACGGCCGTTACTCCCGAGACGTACTATTACGGCATGGAGCGCGAACGATACAGCTGCCATGACGTAATAGTACGTCAAGGAGCGGGAAGGGGTTAATGTAGATAAATGTAAAGTTATGCACCTGGGTACGAACAACCTGCATGCATCATATGTCCTAGGGGGAGCTACACTGGCGGATTCACTTTTTGAGGAGGATCTGGGTGTACTTGTAAATCATAAACTAAAAACAGCATGCAATGTCAATCAACTGCTTCAAGGGCCAGCAAGATATTGTTGTGTATTAACAGAGGCATGAACTCGCAGGACAGGGATGTAATATTACCACTTTACAAATCATTAGTGAGGCCTCATCTAGAATATGCCGTTCAGTTCCGGGCTCCAGTTCATAGAAAGGATGCCCTGGAGTTAGAAAAAATTCAAAGAAGAGCAACGAAGCTAATATGGGGCATGGAGAATCTAAGTTATGAGGAAAGATTAAAAGAACTAAACCTATTTAGCCTTGAAAAAAGACGACTAAGGGGGGACATGATTAACTTATATAAATATATGAATGGCACATACAAAAAATATGGTGAAATCCTGTTCCATGTAAAACCCCCTCATAAAACAAGGGGGCACTCCCTCCGTCTGGAGAAAAAAAGGTTCAACATGCAGAGGCGACAAGCCTTCTTTACTGTGAGAACAGTGAATTTATGGAATAGTCTACCGCAGGAGCTGGTCACAGCAGGGACAGTAGATGGCTTTAAAAAAGGCTTAGATAATTTCCTAGAACAAAAAAATATTAGCTCCTATGTGTAGAAATTCTTTACTTCCCCTTTCCCATGCCTTGTTTGAACTTGATGGACATGTGTCTTTTTTCAACCGTACAAACTATGTAACTATGTAACTTACATAGTACTCGGTAATCTTCAATCCTATGTCTCTCATCTGTAAATAAATTGAATAAAATACATAAAATAAATAGATTCTTGTCTTTTTGATCTAGTACTGCTCTAGAGAAGTTCCTGGAAAATTAAAGTGTAACTAAACGTTCAACAAACTTCTGACATGTCACAGTGACATGTCAGAAGTTTTGATTGGTGGGGGTCCGAGCAATGAGACCCCCACAAATGGCTGAAACAAAGCTGCAGAAGCACTCCGGTGAGCGCATAGCTGCTTAGTTTCTGTTCGGCTTTTTTCGGAACTTGATGTAGCGGAGTATGGGCTCAATAGAAAGTCTAAGAGCCTGTACTCCGCTATGTCAGCTTTCCGGAAAAAGCCAAACAGAAACTAAGCTTGCAAACAGATAAAAACAAGGGGACATATAACACAAAAACACAGAAAAAGGCCATACTTACAAATGGACACAGAGAGGTCAGAAACGCTGATGAAGGAGAGTGAACAGGTGCTTTAAATAATAATAGCCACTCCCACTAGTCTTGAGGGGAGTGGCGTGTGCTGCATGGGATGTGTAGTAAAAAATAATAAATGAATAGTGTATGTGCAAGTGATAATAATAGGGGTGAAATATAGGGGGCTGTAATGAGTAAGGTGCATAAATAAAAATAAATGAATAATGGGGTGCCAGTGTGTGAAACATGGAGGGATAGTGTGTAGGTCATGAGGCGCAGCGTGTAAAGCCAGGTAGAAGCCTATTTGTGACGCCTTGATAATTCATAGAGCGGGCTACCCTGCTTACTATGCCAAACAACAGCACACCATACTCTCCCAGAACAAAAAAATATTAGCTCCTATGTGTAGAAATTCTTTACTTCCCCTTTCCCATCCCTTGGTTGAACTTGATGGACATGTGTCTTTTTTCAACCGTACAAACTATGTAACTATGTAACTTACATAGTACTCGGTCATCTTCAATTCTATGTCTCTCATCTGTAATTAAATTGAATAAAATACATAAAATAAATTGATTCTTGTCTTTTTGATCTAGTACTGCTCTAGAGAAGTTCCTGGAAAATTGAAGTGTAACTAAACGCTCAACAAACTTCTGACATGTCATAGGGACATGTCAGAAGTTTTGATTGGTGGGGGTCCGAGTACTGAGACCCCCACCAACGGCTGAAACGAAGCTGCAGAAGCACTCCGGTGAGCGCATAGCTGCATAGTTTCTGTTCGGCTTTTTTCGGAACTTGATGTAGCGGAGTACGGGATCAATAGAAAGTATATGAGCCTGTACTCCGCTATGTCGGCTTTCCGGAAAAAGCCAAACAGAAACTAAGCTTCTGCCGCTTATTTTTAACGATTGGTGGGGTCCCAGTACTCGGATCCCCACCAATCAAAAGTTCTGACATGTCACTATGACATGTCAGAAGTTTGTTGAAAATTTAGTTACACTTTAAAGGCTGTCTAAAACTTTGAAAGTGATTTATTTATTTTAATAAAAATGTCAGTCAGTGTGTTTGGTGCAACTTTCAAATTAGTTTTTATTAAAAATTATTTTTACTTTTTTTAAAAACAGATGCTTTGTATCCTGTTTACAGAGGAGCTATATCGTCTGCTAAGACCTGAATCTGTCAGTCCTGTGGACCTGATTGGTTCAGTGTTAGCGGGTCCTGCATGTCTCTGACACACATGGATAACAGGTGATGGATAACAGATGGATCTTGCGTGTCAGAGACACGCAGGACCCTCTATCACTGAAGACGTCAGTGCCACGGACCTGACGGATACAGGATTCAGCAAATGATACAGCTGCTCTGTATACAGGATACTAAGCAGCTGTATCTCAAAAAGTAAAAATATTTTTTAATAAAAACTAATTTTAAAGTTGTACCAAACACACTGTCTTTTTTTTTTAATGAAAAATAAAATAAAAAAATCACTTTTGAAGATGCACATTGCCTTTAAACTCAAAGAGGACTGGTAACTTTAGTCCAACCCCCTTAAAGTCTTAATGACCAAGCATTCTTTTTCGTTTTTTCATCTTCGCATTCCAAGAGTCTTTAATTTTTCCATTGACATAGCCATATGAGGGCTTGCTTTTTGAGGAACAAGTTGTTTTTTTTTCTAATGGCACCATTTTTGGCTGCATATAATATGTTGATTAACTTTTATTAACTTTTTATGGGAGGGAATTGAAAAAAACGCTATTCCAGCATTGTATTTCGTGTTTTAAATTTGAACGGCGTAAATAACGTTACCTTTTCTTCTATGGGTCGGTACGATTATGGCGATACCACATATGTATAGGATTTTTATGTTTTCAGAATAAAAACTATTTGAAACCAAAATTATTTGTTTTTTTGCATTGCTTCATACCAGGAACCATAAGTTTTTTTTATTTTTCTGCCGATATAGCCAAAAGTGGGCTTGTTTTTTGTCGTTTTTATTGATACATGGGAGTTATTGATAAACTTTCATAATATTTTTTGGGGTGGGAATGGAAATTTTTTCAATTTTGTCATTGTTTTTTTGCGTTTTTTTTTAACAATTTTGTACGGTATTCACCATGCAGTTTAATTAATGTGTTAACTTTATTGTTCAGGCCGGTACGTTTGCGGTGCTACCATATATGTTTATATATGTCTTACACTTAAAACTAAAACCACCTTTTATGCAAAAATATGGTTATATTTTTACTGTATTATTTTTTTTTATTTCTTTAAATTAGTATTTTAGTCCCACTAGGAGATTTCACAATGCAATCTCCTGAACGCTGATATAATACTTTGGTTTCCTCTGTATACCAAAGCTTTACTGCCTGTCAGTGATTCAGTTTAAGGGTATGTTCACACGATAGCAGGCATTTACGGCTGAAATGACAGACTGTTTTCGGAAGAAAACAGCTGCGTCGTTTCAGCCGTAAATGCTCCTCCTCGTAATATACGAGGCGTCTGTGACGCTCGTAAATCTTGAGCTGCTCTTCATTGAGTTCAATGAAGAACGGCCCAAATTACGTTGCAAAGAAGTGCCCTGCACTTCTTTGCCGAGGCAGTCAATTTACGTGTCGTCGTTTGACAGCTGTCAAACGACGACGCGTAAATTACAGGTCCTCTGCACATTACGTCGGCAAACCCATTCAAATGAATGGGCAGATGTTTGCCGACGTATTGTAGCACTATTTTCAGGCGTAAAACGAGGCATAATACGTCTCGTTTACGCCTGAAAATAGGTCGTGTGAACCCAGCCTAAAAGAGGTTTATCCAATCCCAGTTGTTGGAGCCCAGCTATCAGTCACAGCTGGGCTCCCGCGGTAATCATGCACTTCAGAATGCGGGATGGGGAGCCTTCCCATGGCGAGCATGTACGTAATTCTACGCTAAGAGCACGTTCAGACGTGGCAGAATTTTTCCGCTGCAAATGTTGGTGCAGATTTGGGGCAATTACGCAACGAATATTTGACAGGTAATTCAGACGTTGCAGACATCACAACGGACTTGCCACAGATTTCAGTTTTTGCATTGCAAAGGCTGAAATTCGCAGTGAAATTCTGCTTCTCCGCAACGTCATGAGCATGCTGCGGAGGGGAAATTCTGCACCGCAGCCTAATTTCCGCACAGTTATTTTCTGCAAAGTCTGAACTAACTTTCCTAAAACTGTATAGAAACAAATGTAAAAAACGGCTGCAGCAGAATTCCACTGCGGACTGTCCGCAGCGGAATTCAACAGCAATTCCGCAACGTGTGAATGTGCCCTAAGGTGTTAAGGGTATAAGATAGCAAAAGAACTGAGCGTATGGAGTTCTCATCTACACTTCATTTTGCAACTTTACAAAATTTCCTTAGTAGACAAAACAGATTTTTGTGATCAGTGTCAGTGTGAAGCTACAATCCATATCCACTTTTCAGTAGAAGACCGTGTGCTAATAATAACACTGCAGAATTACATGTCACTCATGTTGGCCTCTGGGATATTTACTCCTATTCTCTGCTGTGTGGAGATTACTATGTTACAATCCATGTTTAGGAGGATTTTATGATGTCCAAGAAATGAGGCTCTTACCTTCTCCATGGTAAATTCCTCCACTTGTAGATCCTTGGAGAGCTGGAAAGATAACATTGTATAAAGGCTATTTAAACGTTTTGAAAATGATTTTTTTAATAAAAAGGTCAGTCAGTGTGTTTTGTGCCATTTTATAATTAGTTTTTATTAAAAATGATTTTTACTTTTAAGTTACAGCTGCTCTGTATCCTGTATACAGTGCGGCTGAATCCTGTGCCCATCAGGTCCTGTGTGCGTCAGGTGCCTAACTTAGATGTGATCGATTACAGGTGGATCCTGCGTGTCCGTCCCGCGGATCTAAAGGATTCAGGTCTTAGCACATAATACAGCTGCTCCATATACAGGATACAGAGCAGCTGTATGTCAAAAAGATACAGTGTGTGTGTGTGTGTGTGTGTGTGTGTGTGTGGTTGTGCATGTATGTGTGTATATATATATATATATATATATATATACACATAATACATACAGTATATACACACATATAATACATATACATAAAATATACATATATATACATCGTGTGTGCGTGTGTGTGTGTGATGAGGGTTGAAATTTATTCTGGGGAGATTTTTTTCTGTGGATTTACAGATGTTCTGTGTAATAATAGGATTACCTGCTGATATAACTTACATAGTCCTCGGCAGGCCTCAGGATGTGCTTCTTAGCGAAGAGTGACGGAAGCTACAATAGAACAGTTTGTACTTAGTTTTATTTTTAACTTAAAAAATGTTTTTTAATGAATAAATTAACTTGATTTATTTCCATTTATTTAAATTTTAGAGACATTCCAAGAAAATGCTAAAAATATTTAGAATTTTAAAAAATATTCTAAAAATATCACTCAACTCCCAGTGGTGTAGTCGCAGCGGCCGCAGTTGTGACCTGAGCTCTAAGCCACAGGCCCCCATAACCACACTGTCCACTGTGTAGACCAAGCGATGGACCCGCATCTATCTGACATTTATGGCATATCCTGTGGATATGCCATAAATGTCCCTGATGGGCAAACCTCTTTAAATGACGGGGACCGCGAGCGCAGTGCTAGCAAAAGTCACAACTGCAGACTGCAGGGGAGGCTGCGAGCACTTCCATCAACATCAGACCTCCCCCAGTTGTATCATCATGTCCCCTCATGTGATCTCTTCATCTTTGTGTAGCAGGAGTTAGGAGGAGCTCTGTGGTGCTGTGACGTCATGTAATCGGCTACAACACAGATCTCAGCCTTAGTGGCGCAGGGGTGGCTAGGGACTTTTTGTAAGGGCGGCATGCACTGCCAGAGGCACAGAACAAAAAAGAACTGGACTGGCAAGAGCCATTCATTCTATGCAGGACAGGCAGCAGGAGATAAACTCGGAGGAGTCACAGACACAACAGGAGGCGCTCTGATTCTGTGTGAGGGTAGACTAGCCCCTGCCCTGGCTCCACTAGAGAAATCTCTTATGTCACATTATGACTAGATATTATGGCTCTCTATTCAGTATTATATGGTTGAAAACCTGGGCATTTCTGCAGACTAGCCCCTGTAGAAATTTGGTATATGATAGACCAGTTTCGCACTTGCCAGTTTCTATAGGGGCTAGTCTGCGTAGAAATGGCACCATTTATATCACATAGATCACTCAGAACATGTAAGAGTTTTTATATGTATAGAAATGTGTATATATATATGTGTATATAGGTGTGTATGTACATGTGTGTGTGTGTATATATATATATATATATATGCTTATGTGTATGTATATATGTTTATGTATACATATACATGTGTGTGTATATTTGTTTATATACTGTATGTGGAGTGCAAGGAGTGAGTCATTCCTACATTGAGCACTAAGAGATCTGGAGCTTCATTTTCTACATTTCATTCAGGTCTTCAGTCCGTCTTTATGACAGAGTCACTTGTAAAAGAATAAAATTCTGTGCAGACCTGGTAGATCTGTACTATCACTCCACCAACAACCCTGCCGCAGGATCCATGTGTGGTGTGGATAGTTCTAAAAAATGCTACTAGTACTATTTCTACTATCTTTTTATTATCACATGTAAAAACATAGGGTGGAACTTTTCTACACCAATTATCTGATGTGTGTATATATATATATATATATATTCATTGTATATGAAGAAATAAAAGACCCTGACAGTAAGGCCATTTTCACACAGGGCGGATACGCAGCATAAAAGTACACAGCATATCCACCCTGGAACCCGCACGGAATTCCGGCTGAAAAAACACACCAAATTGTGGTGCAGTTTTTCCGGGCGTAATCTCCGCTGCAGAAAAAAAAAGCTTATAATTAGCCCGTTCTCCATAGTTATGGCGACGCGTCCCTCTGTTGTCCTTACAGTCCGGCCTCCTGGGATAACGCTACAGCCCATGGGACCGCTGCAGCAGTCACATGGGATAAAACGTCATCCCAGGAGGCCAGCCATGACGAACAATAAAATAATGCATCGCTATGACAAGGCGTGGATCGTAACTATAAACCTTTTGACTCATTTTAAACGACAAAAAGCTTTTTTTTTCCTTTAAATTGCTAATTTTTTTACGGAGTCGCATCTTTTCCCCTGCAAAAATTGCAACATATTCTATTTGTTGCGGGTTTTACCACCCCATTGAATTGAATAGGGAAAATGCACAACAGAAAAGCAGCGATTGACATGCTGCGGATTAAAAAACTGCACCACAGGTACATTTCAGTCTTTTTGGTGAACTTTTTATGCTGCTTTTGGATGGGATTTGTTTAAATCCCATCCACTTTGCTGCTACTATAATATCCTGTGGATTTTCCACAATGAAATACGTTACGTATAATCCGCAGTGTTTAAACAACGTGTGAACATACCTTTATAGTGAAGCTGGTCCGCACTGCTGATGCCTTCATGGTGCTCATGTCGTCGCTGCCTTTTTCTCTTGCCGGCTCCACGTCTTCTGCTCTAGCGGGCAGCTCGTGTGTCGCTGGCAGCTGAACACACAGATAGTATATAAAGATATTTAAACATGGAGAAATATGTCGTGTTCTTATATGTGAAGTGTAAGGAGGGAGTCATTCCTACATTGAGCACTAAGAGATCTGGAGCTTCATCTTCTACATTTCAGTCGGGTCTTCAGTCCGTCTTTATGACAGAGTCACTTGTAAAAGAATAAAGTTCTGTGCAGACCTGGTAGATCTGTCCTATCACTCCACCAACAACCCTGCCGCAGGATCCATGTGTGGTGTGAATAGAAATAGTACTACTAGCATTTTCTAGAACTATTATCTTTTTCTTATCACATGTGAAAACATAGGGTGGAATTTAACAACTTTTCTACGCCTGTTATCTAGCGTCAAAAAATCGTAAACGGCTCAAAAGTGAGAAATGTCAACTTTTGGGTTGTTTTCGTTGCTCTTGACACTTTTTTTTTAATGGCCAGACGCATTTACTATTATTTCTGCCAGAAACTGGTGTAAATTATAGCGTAAATCTAGCATGTGCCTCTTAATAATTTAGCTGCATCTTACTCCGCTGGTTTCCTATTAGGACTGGAAGACCAGTCTTAATAAATTCTTGCCCCGCACAGTATTTATGGGTTATGTGCGCAGAACTGAATGGATAGGACTGCTGCAGCAAAAATCTACAGAGGCCCAAATAGTTTCAGTTCAAATTCTAACATGCTAAGCGGGTACATGTGCCAGGTAATGCCCAGCCTCCAGCCATGACTATAAGCAATTAGTTTTCTAATTCTAAAAACTGGGCCAATATAAAAAGTTTTGTAACTTTTCAGATAATCTATTCCAAAGTTACCATTGTAAGGCATGAGACATATTGGGAGACTTTAACTCAGTAAAAAAATGTGATTTTGTTTGTAACACAATCTAATACTTGTACTGATTTTCTGTGACCCCCATATATGTGAGAAAATAGAAGATATATTATTAACCCCTTGGTGACATGTCACGTACAGTTACGTCGCTGCCGCCAAGGGATTAGCGCATTGTCGCGTAACTGTACGTGACAGTGATGGAGCAGGCTCAGAAGCTGACACTCTGCTGTAATGGCAGTATTTAGTTGGTTTGTACAATATCAGCACCCCTGTGATGCGATCGCAAGGGTGCTGATGGTTGCTATGGCAACCGGAGGCCTAACAATGGCCTCCTGTTGCCAAGTACGGAAGCCTATTAGGCCCCGTCCACAGGTGGTACCTAATAGGCTTGCTGTCAGTGAATAGATGACAGCTCTTTTACACTGCACTACATATGTAGTGCAGTGTATTAGAATAGCGATCAGGGCTTCAGGCCTTTAAGTCCCCTAGTGGGACAAAAAAGAAGTTACTAAAAATGTTGAATAAAAAAAAAAAAGTTTTAAGTTACATAAACAAAATACTGCTTTTTTCCCCATAATAGATGTTTTATTATAGGAAAAAACTGAAAACATTAAGGCCTCATGCACACGACCGTAGCCATGTGCACGGCCGTGATTATCGGGTCGGCCGGCAGCGGAGTGTCACCTGCGAGCCGCCCTCAAATCGCGGGCCATGCACATGACCGCGTCTATTATTTTCTATGAGCCTGGACCTGGGCCATGCACGGAAACCATGGTTGTGTACATGGCCCCATAGAAACGAATGGGGCCGCAATTCTCCTGCGGCAGCAAAAGCTTCTTTGTGTGCATGGGGCCTAAAAGACTACACATATTTGGTATTGCCGCATCCGTAACGACCCCAAATATAAAACTATAAGATTACTTTCCCCGCATGGTGCACTCCATAAAAACATAAATAATAAAAAACAATGCCAGAGTCACTGTTTTTTAGTTACCTCGCCTTCCCAAAAGTTGTAATATAAAGTGATCAAAAAGTCGCATGTACCACAAAATGGTGCCAATATAAACTACAGCTCGTCCCACAAAAAACATGTCCTTACACAGCCTTGTTGACCCAAAAATAAGTTATGGCTCTTAGCATATGGCAGCCCAAAAAAGAAATACTTTAAAAAAAAAAAAAAGTTTATCCATGGTAGCGCTGTAAAACTTAAAAAATCTATCTACATTTGGTATCACCGTAATCGTATCGACCCGCAGAATAAATTCAATATGGCATTTATAATGCATGGTGAACGCCATAAAAATAACAATACCAGAATTGCTGTTTTTTGGTCACCTTGCTTCGCAAACATTTTTATAAAAAGTGATCAAAAAGCTGCATGTACCCCAAAATTGTACCAATAAAAGCTACAGATTGTCCCGCAAAAAATAAGCCCTCACACAGCTCAGTTGACGAAAATATAAAAAAATTCTGCCTCTCAGAAAATGTGCAGAGTGTGTTCCAAAAGGGGGATAACATCGGGCACCATTTATCAGTTCGACACTGGCCAAATATCTGTGTGTAACACCTGCAGAGAAAGCATTGTGTATAGGGGATGCTGCAGTTACTGCCAAGCAGGGACTCATCTCAACAGACATTAGCACTTCTTCTTCTGAAGTGCAGTGGACTACATGTCCCAGCACCACTTGCTTCTCTATACCCCTGCAGCCTAGGAGAGGAGCAGCAGAGTGGAGCACTGATTGGCTGAGCAGGGGATTGTGGAACAAGGCTGAGCAGGGAGGAGAGACAGTGGCCATCTTTGGGAGAGACACATGGTCAGGAGATAGGTAGACTGTGAGTGCAGAGAGAAGAGAGTCCTGCACTGGGGCACACAGCACAGAGACGTACAGACAGTCCTGACAGCCCACCTGATCACTGTATGAGAGAAAGAAATGCTGCAGCAGCATCACCTCTGCAAAACAGCCTGATTCCAGGGAGGTTCCCTGGTCTGCAACACAGGAGGATTTTGTCTGCCACTCCATTGTCGTCCACGCGTCTGAACGCTGCAGCCCCGAGCTGGATCCCGGGGGAATATCATCTTTGCAGCAAGAAGTAGTGAGTACACATTGCTGGAACTTATTGTGCTGATATTGAGGACTTAGTGAGAGAACTGTTCTTGAGAGGAATTTCAGTATCTAAGTGCACCAACGGTTCCTGAAAAGTGCGCCAACGTCCACGGCAACAGGGCCCCAACGTTTGTACTTACTGCAGCCATTAGTAATTTTGTATTGTATTCCAGCTATTACCAGTAGTATAAGTGTGGGTGAGTGATCATTATCCTGTGTGGGTCACTGATATACTGTATATGTTTGGTGAAGACAGTATCTTAACCCTTTGTTATCCCCATAACATTTCAGGGAATATTGATATGTGTTGTACCAGCCAGGCCTGGCATATAGTCCATGCCCACCACTATTCACACAGAACTGTAACTGTTCTGTCATTTGCACTTTATTTCTTTATTTGCATCATTCTTATTCTGATCGCCCTTGTTTACCTTTCCCTAAATAAAACTGTTGAGTAGTTTCACCATAACCGCTTGTGAGTGTGTGCTGAGCTCAGGTGGGGGTTTCCCGAGTCGACCGCCGGCAGAAGAGGAAGGCCCTCCTGCTCCTATAGAGCTCCTAGCAAGATTCGGTGAGGCGAGAACTACAATACACCCTGCCTGTAGAGGTCGGCCCAAAGCGGTGATACATGTGGATTATTATTTATTAACTGCATTATTATACCCTGATGTACTCCGCGCAACTTACAAACATACATATACTCCCAAATTATAAACTGATACACCAGCGAAACCCCAAACAGAACAACCACCAAGCAAAATCTGCGCTCCAAATGGCGCTCCCTCCCTTCTGAACCCTACTGTGTGCCCAAACATCAGCATCGCCATACCAGGAAGAACCCACTGAACAGTTTATGAGGTATTTGTCTTCAGTGGCACAAACTGGGCACAATATATTGTGCTCTAAAATGGCATCATGAATCAGTAGAAAATTCCAATTCTCAATTTGTACCATCCCCTGCGCATTGATTTCTTCTTGATAAATGCCTTGAGGGTGTAGTTTCCAAAACGGGTCTCTTTTTGGGGATTTGTTTTACTGTTTGACCTGTGAGCCCAGCAATTGTCGGCCAATGCTGCATAAATCGCCAAAATGACCTCAAATGCGCATGGTGCTTTTTCACTTCTGATCCCTGTCGTATGTCCAGGAAAAATATTAGGGAAACATGTAGGGTGTGTCTAAAGCTAGGAAACACGGCATAATAATTAGAGAATTAGTTGAAAAAAAATATTCTGCTTTACACCATCCGCTGTGCATTAATATCTAATAAAAAAAAAACACTTGTGGTGTCAAAATGCTCACTTCAGCCCTTAAAAAAAATGCCTAATCGGGTGTAGTTTCAAAAATGGCGTCACTTCTGGGGGTGTGTTTCACTATTTGATCCCGGAGCCCTGCAATTGTGGGGTAATGCTGTGAAGATCACCAAAATAGGACTCAAATGGGCATGGTACTTTCACTTCTGAGCTCTGTCATATGTCCAGGCAAATGATAAATGCCTTGAGGGGTGTAGTTTAAAAAAAGGGGTCACTTCTTGGGGGTTTCCACTGTACTCTGGTACCTCAAGGCTTTGCAAATGTGGCATGGCGCTCGAACAGCAATCCAATAAAATCTGAGCTCTAAATGCCAAATGGCGCTCCATCCCTTCAGAGCCCTGACGTGTGCTCAAATAGCAGTTTACGACCACATATAGTGTATTGCCATACTCGGGAGATATTGAGTAACAAGTTTGGTAGTGTTTTTTTCTCCTATTATCCCTTATGAAAAGGAAAAATTGGGACCTAAATCTACATATGTTTGAGAAAAATATTTTTTTTATTTTCACTGCTTAATTCTAATAAAATCTATGAAACAACTGTGGGGTCAATATGCTCACTACACCCCTAGATGAAGGGTGTAGTTTCCAAAATTTAGTCACTTCTCAGGGGTTTCTACTGTACTTGTACCACAGGAGCTTTGCAAATTCGCCGTGGCGCCTAAATACCAATCCTGCAAAATCATGCCAAATAGCGCCCCTGCATTTCTGAGCCCTGTTGTGTATCCAAACAGCAGTTTATTATCACATATGGGGTATTGCCGTACTCGGAAGAGATTGCTTTACAAATGTTGGGGTTCTTTTTCTCCGTTATCACTTATAAAAATGAAAAAATTCTACAATTTATTGGTAAAAACTGTATATTTTTAATTTCATGACCTAATTCCAACAAATTCTGCAAAAGACCTGTGGGGTCTAAATGCTCACTATACCCATAGATGAATTCCTTAAGTGGTGTCGTTTTCCAAATGGAGTCACTTTTTGGGTGTTTCCACTGTTTTGGTACCTCGGGGCTTTGCAAATGCGACATGACACCCAAAAACCATTATAGCAAAACTTGAACTCCAAAAGCCAAATGGTTCTCTTTCCTTTCTGAGCTCTGCCGTGTGTCCAAAGAGCAGTTAGTGAGAACATATGGGGTATTGCCGCACTCGGGAGTCATTTCTTTACAAATGTTGGGGTGCTTTTTCTCCATAATTCTTTATTTAAATGTAAAAATCTGAGCTAAATGTATGTTCTATGAGAAAAAAAATGTTGATTTTCACGGCCTAATTCCAATAGATTTATCAAAAAAACAGTGGGATCAAATTTCTCACTATACCCCTAGATAAATTAGTTGGGGGGGGGGGTGTAGTTTCCAAAATGGTCTCTTTTTGGGGGTGTTTCCTATGTTTTGGCACCACAAGACCTCTTCAAACCTGACATGGTGCCCAAAACATATTCTAATAAAAAGGAGGCCCCAAAATCCACTTGGTACTCCTTTGCTTCTGAGGCCAGTATTTCAGTCATGTAGCACACTAGAGTCACAGGTGGGATATTCCTAAAAACTGCCGAACCTGGGCACTAAATATTCAGTTGCAATTCTTTAGTAAAACATCCTGTGTTCTAGAAAAAAATACATTAAAATGAATTTCTAAAAAAAAAAAAAAAGGAATTTTGTAAATCTCATTTCCACTTTGCTGTGATTCCTGTGAAACACAAAGGGGTTAGGAAAGTTTCTAAATGCTGTTTTTGAATACTTTGAGAGGTTTTTTTTTAAATGGGGGGCCTTATAATATATAAGGCCCTCAAAGCCACTAGAGAACTCAACTAGTCCCTAAAAAAATAGGCTTTGGAAATTTTTAAAAAATAAAATAGACATGGGAAATGTTAACTAGTAACTATTTTGTGCGGTATTACTATCTGTCTTAAAAGCAGGTACATTTACATTTTGAAAAATGAACATTTTTGCTAATTTCCCCAAAATGTTGTTTTTGCTACAAATAAATACTGAGTTTATCGACCAAATTTTAGTACAATGTCATGAGAAACCGATCTCAGAATCGCTTAGATAAGTAAAACCGTTGCAAATTTATTACCATATAAAGTGACACATGTCAGATTTGAAAAAATGGGCTGTGTCCACAAGGGGTTAAGAATTACATTATTTACATCTGAAGCAGTCTCCATGTCCACAGCAATTCTCTGTGAAAACTGATCAGTAAATTACATGGCCCCTAAAAATATCAATCGACTGAACAGGTCACACCCGTCATCAAATACCTTGTGTACTGTGTATATACTGTCCTGTGTGTAGTGCGTGTGGTGTGTAAAGATCTGCACTTACCGGTAGATGATCAGGAAAGTGTGGTGTAATCCTGGAATGAAAAACAGCAAAAAAAAAAACTCCCCCCAAAACCCAAAATGTGCCTTTGCGGCTCAAATATCTCTGAATAGCTCCTTGAGTGTATCAAGACGCTGCAGTTGCTTCCAACCAACTAACCAACTGACCTGTAGGCCGAGCAGAAAATTCAAATCATACCATTCCAGGCAGAGTGCCAGGGAGTGGCCAATCATATGCCAGTCACATGCCAACCAATCACAAACCAACTATATCATCTCTTCACTTTATCCACTTGGTCTCCATATTCAAACCTTTTGAGATATATATATATTACCCATAATGCTTTAATAAATGTCAAAAACACAAATTGAGCCGGAAGCAGCGGGAGGAGTAGCACAGGGAAGACAAGCTCCCCGTTGCCCGCGCTCGTAAATATGTCGGAGGCAATTTTATTAGAGCAGCTGCGTGCAGCTGCTGTGCACCACGGTCCCGGATGGCTGGAGGAGACCGTGGCGGCATTAGCGAGGATCCCGGACGCCGTTTTGCCACGTCAGGCCCGGCGTTCGGGGTCTGTTGCAGGAGACAGGCTCCCCTCCCCCGGCCCCCTTCCTAGCATGGCGGCGGGGGGGGGAGTCGGCAACAACCGCTCCTGCTCGGAGCAGGCAGAGAGCGTTGCCGGGGGTGACGGCGACGCAGGCCGGGTCGACCCGTCCCTCCCGGCGGTCCCGACCTCCAGAGCGCCTCAGTCCTGAGGCAGTCCCGCGGACACGGCGTCGCAGAGGGAGCCCGATCTCGGACGCTGCAGGCCAGGCAGCTGGGAGGACCGCCCCTTCCCAGGCCCTGCGTCCTGGCAGGAATCCCAAGCCGCGACGGGGTCCGGCGGTAAGCAGGGAGTCGCAGGCCGGGCTCCCTGTCACCCCTCCCCCATCGGATGGAAGATTTGGAGGACAAGGTACGGCCGCCCCGCCTGGTGATGTTCCGGCCAGGGGGCAGGCTTCTTCAGGATCATCGAGACGGACGCCTAGATGACGCCCGTCCCTCCCGGCGGTCCCGACCTCCAGAGCGCCTCAGTCCTGAGGCAGTCCCGCGGACACGGCGTCGCAGAGGGAGCCCGATCTCGGACGCTGCAGGCCAGGCAGCTGGGAGGACCGCCCCTTCCCAGGCCCTGCGTCCTGGCAGGAATCCCAAGCCGCGACGGGGTCCGGCGGTAAGCAGGGAGTCGCAGGCCGGGCTCCCTGTCACCCCTCCCCCATCGGATGGAAGATTTGGAGGACAAGGTACGGCCGCCCCGCCTGGTGATGTTCCGGCCAGGGGGCAGGCTTCTTCAGGATCATCGAGACAGACGCCTAGATCTGCAGCGACGTTGAGGCAACAGGTCCGGTCGGAAGTCTGGGTTGCATCGGTCGGGCGGCAGGTTGCCGGCCCATCGGTCAGCGCTTCATCATCTCCGATCCGAAGATGTCGGTGGGATGGCCAGTCATCTGCGAGAGAAGAGCTGGAGGAAGGTGAACTGGACGCGTATCGTCGAGGTCAGGATGGTCCGGCTGACGGGAACACAGCGCCTGTGCGGCCCGGTGAGTGTGTAACTCCATCATTGTCATATCCAGCGATTTTTATGTCGGGTGTCGGCGGGGGGGCTGCTAGCGTCGCATCGGTGGCCGGTAGTGGCGCGGGCGGGCGCGATGGCGCGGGTCTGGCAGATTTAGTGGGTTGCTTGAGGGAGCTGGTCGGGCGCCTAGATCGGGCGGCGGCGCCGGTAGTCACGGAAGTGTCCCCGGCGGTAGTGTGGGAGGGCCCCAGGGACGTGGGATTGTTACAGGCGCGGCCCGTGCTGGCGGTTAGGGAGGCGGTCGCGGTGTCGGTACAGACCGAGGCACAAAAAGATGGCGATCGTGTGCGTATTGATGACCGTGCTCGTGGGGAGGTGTACGTTTGTTTCGAAGGTCCGTTGGGGGCGCATTTAAAGCAGGAGGTGCGTGAGCGGATCTGGAAGGACGAATATGTTGAGATTTTTTCTCTCATGCCGCTCGCTAAATTGAATTTGGATAAGAGCAAGCGGGACGAGAGTAAAAAGGACGAGGAGGAACGGCGGCGGTATAGGATTATCCCGCAGACGTTCGTTAATTGGTCGCAGGCGTTCGCCATATTGGCTAGTGTGATAGGGGAAAAGGCGCCGGAAAATTGTTCGGCGTTGTTTTGTTATTTTGATGCCATTGGGGAGGCTCATAGGGCGTATGGGGGTCAGGCGTGGCTGCGATACGATGAGCAATTCCGTCAGCGGAAAGCGGTTCGGCCGGCGATTCGGTGGGACCAGAAGGATATTGCTCTCTGGTTACGGGTTACGGCTCCGGTTAGGCAGTCCTTTCCCGGGAGCGCCGGCCAAGGAGGCCAGTCTAGTCAGGTTGGACAAGGCGGCGGGGGAAAGGCGGGCTTTTGCTGGCAATTTAATGAAGGCCAGTGTAAGTTCGGGGCCACGTGCAAGTTCAAGCACGTGTGTTCCGAGTGTAATGGTGCATCACACGGGGCGGCAAAATGTCTGCAAAAAAAGAGGTCAGGGAACCAGTCCTCCGCGGCTGGTCAAGGGGGTGTCACCGGTGAGGGTGGAAAAGATGGCCCCTTATCTAAATGAGTATCCGGATAGGGCGGCGGCTAAGTTGCTTTACGAAGGGTTTTGTGTTGGTTTTGTTATTCCTCCGCCTCCTTATGAGGTTCCGGTTACGCGGAGGAATTTATAATCGGCTTACTTGCATGCCAAAGTCGTGTCGGAAAAATTGTTAAAAGAAGTTTCGTTGGGTCGCATGTCGGGGCCTTTTGTTGAGTCGCCTGTAAAAGATTTAGTTGTGTCCCCGTTGGGTATTGTTCCTAAGCGCGAGCCCGGAAAATTTCGTTTGATTCAACACTTATCGTATCCCAAGGGTTCGTCGGTAAATGACGGGATTGATCACGAGTTGTGCTCCGTAGTCTATACCTCATTCGATAAGGCGGTGGGTTTAGTGCGGGCTGCAGGTCCAGGTGCGCTGCTAGCAAAAACCGACATCGAGGCGGCGTTCAGGTTGTTGCCAGTTCATCCAGAAAGCCAACGGCTGTTGGGTTGTTTTTGGAATGGGGCTTTTTACGTGGATCGGTGCCTTCCGATGGGGTGTTCCCTTTCTTGTGCATACTTCGAGGCGTTTAGTAGCTTCGTGGAGTGGGTAACGAGGGGAGTATCCGGGGTCGACTCGTTGATCCATTACTTAGATGATTTTTTGTGCGTTGGCCCGGGGGGTTCGCCGGTTTGCGGTAATTTGCTTTATGCACTACAGAAGGTGGCGAGGGATTTTGGGATCCCTTTGGCGCCAGAAAAAATGGAGGGCCCGGTAGCGACGATTTGTTTTTTGGGAATTTAAATAGATTCGGTGGCAATGGAGTGTCGTCTCCCTGCGGATAAGTTGGGTGCTTTGAGGCTGGAGGTACGGCGGGCTTGTAGACTGAAGAAAATGACGCTGCGGGAGCTTCAGTCGCTGCTGGGGAAGTTGAATTTCGCCTGCCGGATTATGCCAATGGGGAGGGTGTTTGGTAGAAGGTTGGCGGCGGCAACGGCGGGAGTGCGTGTGCCGCATCATTTTGTGCGGCTCAAGGAGGAGCACCGAGCTGATCTTCAGGTTTGGGATGACTTCTTGGGCCAGTACAATGGTCGCTCGCTATGGATGGCCCCAGCGCAGGATACGAGTGATTTGAATATTTTTACGGATGCGGCTGGGGCGGGCGGTTTTGGAGCTTACGGGGGAGGTCCGTGGTGCGCAGGTCAATGGCCGGCTAGTTGGGTGTCCAGTGGACTCACGCGGAATCTGGCCCTGCTCGAGCTGTTCCCCATCGTGGTGGCGGCTACCATTTGGGGGGACAGGCTCAGGGATAAGAAGGTTCGTTTTTACTGCGACAACATGGGGGTGGTGCTGGCCATTAATAACATCACGGCGTCCTCTCCTCCGGTAGTTCAATTGTTGCGACATTTAGTGTTGGTGTGTTTGTCGTTGAACGCGTGGGTGGTGGCGGTGCATGTGCCGGGAGTACGGAATTGTATCGCTGATGCTCTTTCTCGCTCGCAGTGGGACCGGTTTCGGCAATTGGCACCGGGAGCGGAACGTCTCGGTTTGGCTTGTCCGGAACATCTTTGGGATCTGGTCTCGGTCCCGTAGAACAACTGTTACAAAGGTCTTTGGCGCGCACGACGTGGAGTGCTTATGCTGCTTGTTGGAGGCAGTGGGAGGAGTGGGTAAGAGAGTTGGGTGACGTCAATACGGATAGAGACAGGTTGGTGGCACTTTTGTACTGGTTAGGGGACGCCTGGGAGGCGGGGTTTTCAGTGGCAAAGGTGAACCGGTTCATATCTGCAGTGGCGTTTGGTTTTAAGTTGCGAGGCTTTCAGGATGTATCAAAGGAATTTCTGGTGTTGCAGGCTTTGAAGGGGTTGCGCCGAGGTAGAGTGGAGGCGGATAGTAGAAGGCCTGTGTCGTTTGCTTTGCTTAGCGCGTTGGGCGGTTCATTAGCATCGGTCTGTCGTTCTTCAGACGAAATGGATTTGTTTCGGTTAGCTTTTTCGTTAGTGTTCTTTGGGGCATTTAGGATAGGCGAGTTGGTGTCGCCAAGTACCAAACAGGCAGGGGGGCTGAGATCTGGGGAGGTGAGCCTATTCGCAGATCGCCTGGAGGTATGGTTGCGTCGGTCGAAAACTGACCAATTAGGGAAGGGTAAGCTGATAGTTTTGTTCGCCCTCCCGGGGTCGATTATGTGCCCAGTAGAGTGCATGCAGGGTTTTAAGCCGAAAGGGGGGTCTCCAGATTTGCCTTTGTTACGTCATGTGGACGGGTCGTTTTCAGTTTGGAGCTGTATTTAAAAAATGTTTGACGGCGGTTGGTGTCGCGGCGGGCTCATATTCATCTCATTCCTTCAGGATTGGCGCAGCAACAGAAGCGGGGCGCTGGGGGTTGGATGATGAAGGGGTGCGGCGTATTGGTCGTTGGGAGTCCAACAGATTTAAGTCCTATGTCCGCCCCCATATGTTATGAGGTTTGTTGTTAACGCTTAAGAAATGTTATATGGTGGTGTCTAATTGTTTTTTCCGTTTCAGATTCGCCTCCGTGTTTGGTGTGGTTGCTGGGTCATTCTTACGTGCACTGAGGGGCTTTGAGGGCGGACGTCCGCCCGGACGGTCGCCAGTTGCGCATTCCGCGACAGGATGCGGTTGTGCATTGGCTGGGATTTAGAGGTATGTCTTGGAGCAGGGTGTTGGCGGAATTGCAGACATATGCCCGGCTTGATAGGGTTCCGGAGGTCTTAGTGTTGCACGTGGGTGGGAATGACTTAGGAGTCCGCCCCTTTCGTGAGTTGGTGCGGGATATCAAACACGATATGTTGTGTTTGTGGGTTTCTTATCCCAAGTTGGTAATGGTGTGGTCGGACATAGTCTCAAGGAAACATTGGCGGTTGGCTAGGTCTGTGGAGAGAGTCAATAAGGCTCGCATTAAAGTTAATCGGGCGGTGTCCCCTTTTGTGGCAAAAAACGGGGGCATTTGCGTGAGGCACAGGGATTTGGAGTCAGGAGTGGGGAATTTCTGGAGGAGTGACGGGGTTCATCTGACCGAGGTTGGCATTGATCTTTGGAGCTTGGCGATAGCAGAAGGAATAGAAAGGGCGGTGGTGGTGTGGCGGAACTCACAGGCTTAAGGTGGTCAAGGCCTGTTTCGCTGTGGCGGGGGGAGTCCTTGAGGCCAGTCAGTACAAAATGGTGGGGGGGTCGCATCGGGGGTATGCGTCCCCCAAAAAAGGTACATGGTTGAAGACTTCATCGGGTGTTATCCCTTTGAAGTGGTCTTCTGGTGGAAGGTATATCACTTGAAGGCTTCATCGGGTGTTATCCCTTTGAAGTGGACTTCTAGTGGTCGGTATATCACTTGAGGGCTTCATCGGGTGTTATCCCCTTGAAGTGGACTTCTAGTGGTTGGAGCCATCTGCAGAGGTGAACGGTGCTTCCGAGCTGGTTTACGGCTGGAGGTAATTGGTGGTTTGCAGATGGCTAACTCGGTGTGTTCTTAAAAAAGGAATATCTGAAAGGGCTTCAAGGACTTCCTCTGCTCGGGTTAATGTTAACGTTAAATTGTTATTTACGATTCTGACCCATGTTGGGTCATGTGAATTATTAGAAGGAATTCTCTGGTGGATTCCTAACTAGTTATCCGAAGGTTTCGGATTTAAATTGTTTTTATAAAACTGTGAAATTAATAAACAGCTGCTGTGGCCATTTCACATCCAACCTCGGTGTCACGTGTCTTTCCTAAAAGTGGGGGTGGGGGGATAGGATGGGGTAAGGGAAGGTTCATTAACACACGACTCTACTTAGGCAGGTCAAGAAGGGGCTGGACGCAGCCTGCAGGGCTTAAGGGGAAGCCTCCATGACCTCCCTGGTAGGGAAAGGGTTAACAGGTGAGGGAGAGTTGGAGGGAGTCGGAGGGGGGGACAAGGAGGAGTCAGGGGGCCGTTGCTGCGCTTCCCGCTGTTTTCGGCATTGAGCCGGAAGCAGCGGGAGGAGTAGCACAGGGAAGACAAGCTCCCACCCCCCCGCCCTTGGTTTGTTACTTTGTGGGTCTTTATGTACGTCCGTCTATGAGTGTTGTGTTTTATTTGTGTGCTTATTTAACATGTTTTTCCTTTTTCCGGAGTAGGTTCTGTTGTCATGGCAGCTGGCGGGGGGAGTCCTTGAGGCCAGTCAGTACAAAATGGTGGGGGGGTCGCATCGGGGGTATGCGTCCCCCAAAAAAGGTACATGGTTGAAGACTTCATCGGGTGTTATCCCTTTGAAGTGGTCTTCTGGTGGAAGGTATATCACTTGAAGGCTTCATCGGGTGTTATCCCTTTGAAGTGGACTTCTAGTGGTCGGTATATCACTTGAGGGCTTCATCGGGTGTTATCCCCTTGAAGTGGACTTCTAGTGGTTGGAGCCATCTGCAGAGGTGAACGGTGCTTCCGAGCTGGTTTACGGCTGGAGGTAATTGGTGGTTTGCAGATGGCTAACTCGGTGTGTTCTTAAAAAAGGAATATCTGAAAGGGCTTCAAGGACTTCCTCTGCTCGGGTTAATGTTAACGTTAAATTGTTATTTACGATTCTGACCCATGTTGGGTCATGTGAATTATTAGAAGGAATTCTCTGGTGGATTCCTAACTAGTTATCCGAAGGTTTCGGATTTAAATTGTTTTTATAAAACTGTGAAATTAATAAACGGCTGCTGTGGCCATTTCACATCCAACCTCGGTGTCACGTGTCTTTCCTAAAAGTGGGGGTGGGGGGATAGGATGGGGTAAGGGAAGGTTCATTAACACACGACTCTACTTAGGCAGGTCAAGAAGGGGCTGGACGCAGCCTGCAGGGCTTAAGGGGAAGCCTCCATGACCTCCCTGGTAGGGAAAGGGTTAACAGGTGAGGGAGAGTTGGAGGGAGTCGGAGGGGGGGACAAGGAGGAGTCAGGGGGCCGTTGCTGCGCTTCCCGCTGTTTTCGGCATTGAGCCGGAAGCAGCGGGAGGAGTAGCACAGGGAAGACAAGCTCCCACCCCCCGCCCTTGGTTTGTTACTTTGTGGGTCTTTATGTACGTCCGTCTATGAGTGTTGTGTTTTATTTGTGTGCTTATTTAACATGTTTTTCCTTTTTCCGGAGTAGGTTCTGTTGTCATGGCAGCTGGCGGGGGGAGTCCTTGAGGCCAGTCAGTACAAAATGGTGGGGGGGTCGCATCGGGGGTATGCGTCCCCCAAAAAAGGTACATGGTTGAAGACTTCATCGGGTGTTATCCCTTTGAAGTGGTCTTCTGGTGGAAGGTATATCACTTGAAGGCTTCATCGGGTGTTATCCCTTTGAAGTGGACTTCTAGTGGTCGGTATATCACTTGAGGGCTTCATCGGTGTTATCCCCTTGAAGTGGACTTCTAGTGGTTGGAGCCATCTGCAGAGGTGAACGGTGCTTCCGAGCTGGTTTACGGCTGGAGGTAATTGGTGGTTTGCAGATGGCTAACTCGGTGTGTTCTTAAAAAAGGAATATCTGAAAGGGCTTCAAGGACTTCCTCTGCTCGGGTTAATGTTAACGTTAAATTGTTATTTACGATTCTGACCCATGTTGGGTCATGTGAATTATTAGAAGGAATTCTCTGGTGGATTCCTAACTAGTTATCCGAAGGTTTCGGATTTAAATTGTTTTTATAAAACTGTGAAATTAATAAACGGCTGCTGTGGCCATTTCACATCCAACCTCGGTGTCACGTGTCTTTCCTAAAAGTGGGGGTGGGGGGATAGGATGGGGTAAGGGAAGGTTCATTAACACACGACTCTACTTAGGCAGGTCAAGTGGCGGATTAGGTAAACCATGGGCACTGGGCTGTTCCACAAGCTTGGGCCCCCTTCTCCACTACCGCCCTGCCACACCGTGTCTATATTAAACACCACCTTTCTGTGTGAGCACTGGCAAATGGGTGCTACGATTCCCCTTGTCAAAGGGCTGTGTCCCTACATACTGACAGTCTCCAACCATCGCTGACAGTATCACACTGTGTAGGGACACATCCTCCTGACAAGCAGAATGGTAACACTCATTTGTCTATTAGCCCTGGGTACACAAAGACTTTATGTGGAATACAAGGAATTCCGATAACAGACATGTCAGGAGAGGGGACAGATCTATAAATGCAATGACACAGGAGATGTCTTCACTGATGGGTCGTTCTCTTTTCTTCTCCATCTGACACAGACCGTTATGGCGACTTCTCCTGATGACTGCAGAGTTTCCTGATGAGAAATCTTTTCCCCTTGATTCTGTAGCCATTTTCAGCGTCTATAGCAACATACAAATTCAGAAATAAACACCATAAATTGTCTTATACCCCAGACCTCTAAAAAAATTAAGACCCAGGCCCATACATTAACTCAAACCAATAAATTCAGTCCCCAAGAGGTAACTAAACATTTAAAAAACATTTGGCGTGTCATAGTGAGAGTGATATGTCAGAAGTTTTGATTGATGGGCGTCCCAGCATTGAGACCACCACCGATCACTAAAACAAAGCAGCAGGAGTGCCCGGGTGAGCGCTGTACCACTTAATTTCTGATTGTCTTTCCTCGGCGCGGTGTACGGACTCATAGACTTTCTGTTGTGCCCATACACCGCATGCTCGGCTATCAGAGGAAAGACGATCAGAAACAAAGTGGCACAGCACTCACCTGAGCGCTTCTGCCACTTTGTTTCAGCGATTGGTGGGGTCTCAGTGCCCGGACCCCCACCGATTAGAACATTTGACATGTGACTATGACATGTAATTTTAAAAAAAAAGTTTCGTTAGTTACCCTTTAAGCAGTCAGACACCCCTCCCCAGTGCATCTGACTGACTGCTGAGTGCCCTATGGGAGGGTCTAAGCGTCTGACACTTAGGGCGGATTTACACGAGCGTGTGCGTTTTGCGCACGCAAAAAGTGCGGCGTTTTGCGCGCGCAAAAGGCACTTAACAGCTCCGTGTGTCATCACCATATGATGCGCGGCTGCGTGCCTTTCGCGCAGCCGCCATCATTATGACACTCTGTTTGTATGTTTGTAGCACCTGATGCTTTTCTGTTTGCAATCATAGTTTTACTGCTGTTGAGCAAATCACGCACGTCCCACGGAGGTGCCTCCGTGTGGCATGCGTGATTTTCACGCACCCATTGAGTTCAATGGGTGGTGATGCGCAAAAAACGCAGAAATATAGGACATGTCGTGAGTTTTAAGCAGCGGACTCACGCTGCACAAAAATCACTGACAGTCTGCACTTCCCCATAGACTAACATAGGTCCGTATGACGCGCGTGCTTTTCACGGACGTATTACATGTTCGTGTAAATCCGCCCTTATGGCTCTGGGTGGGAAGGAGTTATTCCCCTATAGAACCCTCAACAGTCAATCAAACGCTCTGACCCCCCCCCCCCTCAGTATAATAACTACTGAGGGCTCTATGGGGGAGATTACACTGCAGGGGGCGTTCTCAGCATCTGACTTACTGCAGAGGGCTCTATGGGTGGGAAATTATTTTGCACACAAAAAATGTGAGATTAAACACCCTATATACAATTCACACTAACACCACACACTATATATTCAAACCACACACACTACACGCACACACTATATAGACTTACATTATAGACACTATAAACACAGCACACACTATATACACAGCACACACTATATATACTTACATTACAGACACTATAAACACAGCACACACTATATACACAGCACACACTATATAGACTATATACACAGCACACACTATATACACAGCACACACTATATACACAGCACACACTATATACACAGTACACACTATAAACACAGCACACACTATATACACAGCACACACTATATAGACTATATACACAGCACACACTATATACACAGCACACACTATATAGACTTACATTATGACACACACACACACTTACCAGTCTCTTCCTCTGCGGTGCTTGTCTCTGGCAGCCTTCAGGACCTTAATCATGTGACTGTGACGTCACCACAGGTCCTTCACCCTCTAGTTTCAGTTTTGCCGTTATCAGGCAGCTGCTGGAGGTTTAAACAGGAGGGACAGTGTACAGCAGCACAGAGGAGCTGAATGTCAGGGAGACTCCTGCACCTGCCAATCACAATCTCTGACAATCTGCTCTCTACAGCTGATGTTCTGTGGCCCTGTTCCCTGGCCGCAATTGTCTCCCCCTGCACATCCCCCCCTCTTCATCAGCACGTGGGACCGATGACCGCTAGAATGCGGCCGGCAGCAGCCCTGGAGAGTTTTTTTTCACGCCCATATGTGGATCCGCCACTGCCAATATCCCAGCCCTATAGGAAGCCCCATGGACACAACCTGTATGAAGTCTAGAGCCCCCTGAACTCAGGCAGCATCCTATAGTAAAGTGAGGGGGTGGCATTGATTGTATAATATATATCGTCACTGCGCTGATTTATGTAACGGCGCTTTCTTTATAATAACATTGTAACTACACATTATAAATTATAATAATTTCATTTAAAAAGCACCAACATTTTCCACAGCGCTGTACAATAAGTTACAGGCTACAGTGACCTTCAAATCCAATAAGTTACAATGTAAATATAAGGAGGGAGGGCCCTGCTCACAAGCGTACAGTCTACATGAAAAGGGGGTGACAGGAACAAGGGTATTTATTGTACCACTGAATCATCCATTATCAGTAAACCAGATTCAATGACTGTATGCATAGATGTAGACTCGCTTATCCACAGACATTGTAATGGAACATTTCAATTAACATGTTATATATGAGCTTCTATCTTACAGATTAGAGAGTATATATGTACAGTGACATAACCATACAGTTCATCTTCAGGAATTACCCAATATTTTGTACTGCGGACTAATGGGACCATAGGCCTCTTGTATAGAGGACCAGTCATATCTAGTTGAACAGTTTCGAATTCTCATTTATTTCTAGTCAAATTCCATATAACATAGTGGTAAGTAGAAAGTAAAGCATTAAGCCTCTGGACTTTTGTATCAAGAGTAACAACCCAAAAATTCAGAGTCTGACACACCAGATTATTAAATAGGTATAAATGTATGTGGCAATGAGACAACAAACAAGTTAAAATATAGAGATGATTACCACAGTATAGATGGACACCAAACAGTGACACACAAGATGGGACTATTGACTGGAGAGAGCAAGTGAATGTGGAGTAGGTCACAGCATACAAGCTGCATGTACATATAAGAGGCCAGAAAGAGCCAAAGAAAGTATGTTCAACACTCATATATCAAAATCGTACATGACAGATGTAGTTACAACCAGGGGTGGGATCCGGCCGGTTCGCCCCGAACCAGTTGTTAAAATTACAGCCGGTTCCCAGAACCGGGTGAAGCGGGAAGCCGGAACAGGTCCCCTGCACACAATTGTATTCGCGTCCTTAGGGACATTTCTAAAAACTGCAGAATCTGGACAATACATATTTAGTAGTGTTTCTCTGGTAAAACCTTCTGTGTTACAGAAAAAAAAATTGAATAAAATTGAAATTCAGCAAGAAAAATTAAATTTGCAAATTTCACCTCCACTTTGCTTTAATTCCTGTGAAAACTTTACATACCTTGATCCCATCCCCAAGCAATCCTGTGTCAATGCAGGCCTGCTGGGACTAGATGACGCTTGCGTCGTTTAAGGGCGCTGATTGGCAGGACAGATTGACTTGCCCCACCAATCAGCACCTTTCAACAATGGAAGTGGCGCACTGACGTCATCGCGCCGCTAGTGTTGTTGAAAGGCGCTGATTGGCAGGGCAGAATGGCTTGCCCGGCCAATCAGCGCCTTTCAACAACGAAACCGCTAGCGTGGTTGAAAGGCTCTGATTAGTGGGGCAAGAGTCATTCTGACCTGCCAATGACTTCCGCCGCAGGTAGAATTACTGCAGGAGGGGGTGGGGGCGGCAGGTTTCAGTTGCGCCCCCACCCCCTTAGACAAAAAACAGGCCACCCTGTGTGGTCACGGAAGGGGTGGTCGCATTGGGCCCCACCATCTCAGTGGGCTTGGCCGCACCCCCACCCCCTGCTAGCTATGCTACTGGATGTAACCGTATACCTACTATGAAGGAGACAACAAAGAGTAACACAGCCAGTAATATGCAAAAAACACAAGGTTTATTGTACTTACAAACAAACTTTTAAAATGAGTATATAAAAACGTGGAATGACAAGTCAGCCCGACCCAGGGTTTCGCGGTATCAGCTTCTTTTGGGGCATCATTTTTTAAAATTGTTTTGTTAGATTTATATCTGTATTTATATCTATTTTTAATTTTCTTGTGGCGCAGGTGGCGCGATTACATCATGGCTCCACCTGCCGTCATTCCGCTGGAGCAGGCCTGATCAGAAAAGACCTGGCCTGTATCAATGGAAACGTTATTGGTGAGACCAGGGCGGCACCATCCATGAGGCGAGAAGATTTTCTTGCCTTAGGCGGCAGCCTGCTACGTCTGCTGAGGGGTTGCGGGCGCCACTGAAACCTGCTGCCACCCCCTCTTGCACTATAATTGTATTTGCGTCTATAGGACGAAGATACAATTATGTGCATAAGTGCAGCATAAGCACTGAGCAGCAGAGCACGTTTGTTGTATTGCTATTCAGTGCCCTTCAATAACGCAAGCGGCACGATGATGTCATCGTGCCACTTGCGTAGTTAAATAGCACAGGCCTAGGCACTTTTGGCGCCTTTCAGCACTTGCATTGCTGAAAGGCACTGATTGGCAGGGCAGAATGACGCAAGCAGCGTGATGACGTCATCGTGCCGCTAGCATTGCTCAGCCCCAGCAGACGTGCTCAGAAGAGAGCAGGCCTGCATTGCAAGAGAACAGCGTAGTAATGGGATTAGGTGAGTATGCAAAGTTTTTCTTTTTTTTGTAATTAGTGTTAGTGGCATTATCTACAGGAGGGGCACTATCTACAGGGGGGCTATATGTAAGAGACAATGTACAAGGGGGGCTATATGTGGGCACGAACTTCAGGGGGCTATATGTAGGGCACTATGTAACGGGGGCTATATGTGGGGCACTATCTACAGGGCCTACTTTCTACAGGTGGATCTATGGGGGCTACTATCTACAGGGGGATCTATGTAGGGCACTATCTACAGGGGCTCTATGGGGGTACTGTCTACAGGGGGCCCAATGTGGGGCACTATTTATAGGGGACTCTATGGGGGGCACTATCTAAAGGTAGCACTGTGTGTGGGGGACACAGTGTATTGTGCTATTAAAATCAGGGACAGAGTGTATGGCGCTATTAGAATAAGAGGTGCAGAGTATGGTGCTATTAAGGGGGATAGTGAATTTTTTCTTCATTTATAGGTGCATAAATGTTGAAAAGTGAGATAGAGGTCTGGACTGGATGGAGAAGGAAAGAGAAAAATGAACAACTAGAATCTGAGAAGACGTCGCCTATGTGTCCCTTTATGTAAATGTTTATTCTGCCGCTAATCAGTACTGTACTCGCTGTATGATCTGCAGCGAGATACTGGGTGGTATGATTTTTTTTTTGTTTAACAGCAACTCTCAGCATATACTTACCATTGTTTGGGCCATGCCAGGAGCTGTAGTTTTATGCTGTACAAACTTATATGGTAGGGGTTGCACTAAATTGAGCTGTATTTGTGCTGGTTCTATATTTATGTACTGAGCTTTGTTCTGGTACTGTATTTATGTGCTAAGTTTTGTTCTGGTGTTGTATTTATGTACCCAGCTTGGTTCTGGCGCTGTATTTATGCACAGAGTTTTGTTCTGTTGCTGTATATATGTACTGAGCTTTGTTCTTGGGCTGTATTTATGTACTGATCTAGGTACTGGTATTGTATTTATGTACTGAGCTTTGCTCTGGTGCTGTATTTATGTACTGAGCTTTGCTCTGGTGCTGTATTTATGTACTGTGCTTTGTTCTGGTGCTGTATTTATGTGCTGAACTTTGTTCTGGTGCTGTATTTATGTGCTGAACATGGTTCTGGTGCTGTAATTATGTACTGAGCTTGGTTCTGTTGCTGTATTTATGTACTGAGCTTTGTTCTGGTGCTGTAATTATGTACTGAGCTTGGTTCTGTTGCTGTATTTATGTACTGAGCTGGGTTCTGGTGCTGTATTTATGTGCAGAGCTTTGTTCTGGTGCTGTATTTATGTACTGAGCTTGGGTCTGGTGCTGTATATATGTATGAGCTTGGTTCTGGAGCTGTAATTATATAGGATATATTTATAACAACAACAAAATTGCCGGGCAGATGAATTTGTTTTTAATTCATTGTATATTTAAAGGGAACCTGTCAGGTAGTTTTAAGTCCTTGAACCCCCACCATGCTGTAATACATGACCTGACAATATTTGCAAACGCTCCCTTGTAGACTTTTTTCAGACAAAGCTAAATCTATCAAATCTAATTTTAAAATGGCACACACTATATGCTAATTACGCATTAAGAGGGTCATGGGGCGGTGCCTCTATCCTGAAGAGTCACATAGTCCTGCATCCAAAACCACCTTTCCATGCTTGATTGACATCCCCCTGACTGTTATACATTACAAGCAGCCTCCTCCAACTTTCTTGGACGCGACATTGCCTTGTACTACTTAGGCACGCACCGTGCAGCAAGGTGTACGCTGCCCGGCTTTATCGCTGCACCGCGCATGCCAACGGAGTACATGTTAGGGATCTGCCAGGTACTACGTCTAGGTATACTCCTGGGATTAATCAATCCACACCTGAGGCCAGACCTCTTAGACTGACACCGGCTACCACCAACCAGGGTGGCAGGCTCAGGAGTGGGAGAGCCTATCGCGGCCTGGTCAGTCGGAGTTAGCTCCGCCCCCTGTCCATTATTACCTGTCGTGTTCTCTTCCTCAGTGCTTGTAATTCTTCTGGATTCCTGGCCCCACTGCAGCTTGCTCGAGCCTGCCTCTGCCGTGCTTCTGCCTTGCTGCAGTTCCGCTTAACCTGCTTCGCTTTGCCCCTGGCTTGCTTCCTTCTCCGTGCTCACGTTGGTATACTCCTCATCCTGGTCCTGACTACTCATTCACCGCTCCGTTTCCTCGCGGCGTTCCGTGGGCTACTGCCCCTTCCCTTGCGTGTTCCCTGTTTGTTCTCCCGTGCATTTAGACAGCGTAGGGACCGCCGCCCAGTTGTACCCCGTTGCCTAGGGCGGGTCGTTGCAAGTAGGCAGGGACAGGGCGGTGGGTAGATTAGGGCTCACTTTCCCTTCACCTCCTTCCAGCCATTACATAATTACAAGCCCATACCTAGTCTACCATTTCTCCTACGCTGACGCTATCATGGACCCCCTTGAGACCCTGACCCAGCAGATGCAGGGCCTCTCCCTACAGGTCCAGGCCCTGGCCCAGAGGGTTAACCAGGGTGATGCTGCCTTAGTAGTACCCCTCACCTCACCTCTAGAACCCGACCTCAAGTTACCTGACCGGTTCTCAGGGGACAGTAAGACGTTTCTCTCCTTCCGGGAGAGTTGCACACTGTATTTCCGCCTAAAACCCCACTCCTCAGGTTCCGAGAACCAGCGGGTGGGTATCATCATATCCCGACTCCAGGAATGGCCCCAAGAGTGGGCCTTCTCCTTGGCTCCTGACGCCCCTGAACTTTCCTCTGTTGATCGTTTTTTCTCTGCCCTCTGACTCATTTACGACGAGACTGACAGGACTGCTTTAGCCGAGAGTCAGCTGGTGACCTTACGTCAGGGTAGGAGACCGGTTGAGGAATACTGTTCTGATTTTAGAAAGTGGTGCGTAGCTTCTCGGTGGAACGACCCGGCCCTAAGGTGCCAGTTTAGGTTAGGATTATCTGACGCCTTGAAGGATCTGCTGGTTAGCTACCCCTCTTCTGACTCCCTTGACCAGGTTATGGCCCTAGCAGTATGACTTGACCGAAGTCTCAGGGAACGTCAGCTTGAACGTTTCAATGTGCTCCCCTCTGACTTTTCTGCGATCCCCCCCGAGGTCCCGTCTCCTCGCCCCTCCACAGAGGACTCGGAGGTACCTATGATATTGGCAACCGCGAACTTCTAGCCATTAAATGGGCTTTTGAAGAGTGGCGGCACTTCCTGGAGGGGGCCAGACACCAGGTAACGGTCCTTACGGATCACAAGAATCTGGTTTTCCTAGAATCGGCCCGGAGGCTTAATCCTAGACAAGCTCGGTGGGCACTATTCTTTACCAGATTTAATTTCTTGGTTACCTATAGGGCTGGGTCCAAGAATATTAAGGCTGATGCTCTGTCACGTAGTTTCATGGCCAATCCTCCTTCCGAGAAGGATCCTGCTTGTATTTTACCCCCTGGTATAATAGTTTCTGCCACGGATTCTGATTTAGCTTCTGATATCGCGGCTGATCAGGGTTCAGCTCCCAGGAATGTCCCTGGGGACAAACTATTTGTTCCCCTGCAATACCGGCTAAGGGTACTCAGGGAAAACCATGATTCCGCTCTATCTGGTCATCCTGGCATCTTGGGCACCAAACACCTCATTACCAGAAACTATTGGTGGCCTGGGTTGCCTAAAGACGTTAGGGCTTACGTCGCCGCTTGTGAGGTTTGCGCTAGGTCCAAAACCCCTAGGTCCCGACCTGCGGGCCTACTACGTTCCTTGCCCATTCCCCAGAGACCTTGGACCCATATCTCCATGGATTTTATCACCGATTTGCCCCCATCTCAGGGCAAGTCGGTGGTGTGGGTGGTAGTAGACCGCTTCAGCAAGATGTGCCACTTTGTGCCCCTTAAGAAGCTACCTAACGCCAAGACGTTAGCTTCTTTGTTTGTTAACACATTCTGCGTCTCCATGGGGCCCCAGTCAATATCGTTTCTGACAGAGGGGTACAATTTGTTTCCTTATTTTGGAGAGCTTTTTGTAAAAAGTTGGAGATTGATCTGTCTTTCTCCTCCGCCTTCCATCCCGAAACTAATGGCCAAACGGAAAGGACTAACCAATCCCTGGAACAATATTTAAGGTGTTTCATCTCTGACTGTCAATTCGATTGGGTCTCATTCCTTCCCCTTGCTGAATTTTCCCTGAATAACCGGGTCAGTAACTCGTCAGGGGTCTCCCCGTTTTTCTGTAATTTCGGGTTTAACCCAAGGTTCTCCTCCGTTTCCCCTGGTTGTTCCAATAATCCTGAGGTAGAGGATGTTCATCGGGAACTGTGCACAGTCTGGGCCCAGGTTCAGAAGAACCTAGAGGCATCCCAGAGCGCACAAAAGATTCAGGCTGATAGTAGACGTTCTGCTAACCCCCGGTTTGTCGTAGGGGATTTGGTCTGGTTGTCGTCCAGGAACTTGCGCCTTAAAGGAACAGTGTCATCGCAAATAATTTTTTTATATGTTAAAGATGTTAGTGCTGTAATAAAAACGTTTATATTCATTTGTGTGTTTGTGTTTTACTGTTTCTTATTTTTACACTTTTTCTTCCCTATGGGGGCTGCCATTTTTTGTTCCATTTCTGTGTGTGCCGATTAACGACACACACAGACATGGAACACGGCAGCCACAGTCCCATAGGGACTGCGAACGGCTCCCGTCCCATTGACTGCCGTGTACGGCGTCTGTGTGGGAACTGCGCATGCGCCGCTCCCACACAGTCCTATTCGAAATTGGCGCCGTCCGGCGCCATTTTCCTGTGGACCGGAAGTCGCGGCCGGACAGTAATATTACTACTTCCGGTCGCGGCTTCCGGACTTGTGCACATGGAACAGCGGCAGCAAACGGAGCGGACGGGCCAGAGGGAGCCGCGGCGGCAGGAGCAGGTAAGAGATTTCAATGTATGTTAGTGTTTGTGTGTGTTTACTACTGTATGTAAACCTACTACACTGTGGGTTACCTAAAAAATGGCGACACGCAGTGTAGCAGGTTAAACCTTTCAAACCCCTCGTTTATCCCGGCACTAGCCAGGATAAAGGAGGGGGGGATGCTGAGAGCTCACTAGAGCGAGGGCTTTTAACCCAACGTTGCAATGCTGCAATTTTGGGAACAGCCCCATCTAGTGGCCAAAAATGGGTAGTATTATAAATTAGAAATAATTTATAATATTACATGGCTCGTGCCAAAAAAAAAAAAAAAATTTGAACAATGTTTAATCACCCACACACTAAATGTTTAATTTTTTTAAAAAAAACATGTTTTTAGGGCAACACCATGCCTTTAAGGTCCCGTCCAGGAAGTTTGCTCCCCGATTTATTGGACCTTATAAGATCATTGAAGTCCTCAACCCTGTATCCTTCCGTCTGGAGCTGCACCCATCCTTTCGCATACATGACGTCTTCCATGCCTCCCTCCTTAAATGCTGCTCCCTGTCCTGGTCCCCCTCGAGGAAACCTCCTGTTCCCGTTCTCACCCCTGAGGGGGTGGAATTAGAGGTGGCCAAGATTATGGACAGTAGGATGGTCCAGGGCTCCCTCCAGTACCTGGTCCATTGGAGAGGATACGGGCCGGAGGAGAGGACTTGGGTACCTGCTCGTGATGTTCACGCTGGGGTATTGATCAGGAGGTTCTACCTTCTCTTCCCTACTAAACCGGGTCCTCTTAGTAAGGGTCCGGTGGCCCCTCATAAAAGGGGGAGTACTGTTAGGGATCTGCCAGGTACTACGTCTAGGTATACTCCTGGGATTAATCAATCCACACCTGAGGCCAGACCTCTTAGACTGACACCGGCTCCCACCAACCAGGGTGGCAGGCTCAGGAGTGGGAGAGCCTATCGCGGCCTGGTCAGTCGGAGTTAGCTCCGCCCCCTGTCCATTATTACCTGTCGTGTTCTCTTCCTCAGTGCTTGTAATTCTTCTGGATTCCTGGCCCCACTGCAGCTTGCTCCAGCCTGCCTCTGCCGTGCTTCTGCCTTGCTGCAGTTCCGCTTAACCTGCTTCGCTTTGCCCCTGGCTTGCTTCCTTCTCCGTGCTCACGTTGGTATACTCCTCATCCTGGTCCTGACTACTCATTCACCGCTCCGTTTCCTCGCGGCGTTCCGTGGGCTACTGCCCCTTCCCTTGCGTGTTCCCTGTTTGTTCTCCCGTGCACTTAGACAGCGTAGGGACCGCCGCCGAGTTGTACCCCGTCGCCTAGGGCGGGTCGTTGCAAGTAGGCAGGGACAGGGCGGTGGGTAGATTAGGGCTCACTTTCCCTTCACCTCCTTCCTGCCATTACAGTACAAGGCAATGATGCATCCGCAAGACTTGGAGGAGGCTGGTAGTGATGATGAACTGCCAGGACGATGTCAATTAAAATCTGGGGGGCTCCATTTAAATTTTCGCCTCAGGCAGCAAAAAACCTAGAATCGGCCCTGCCACGGACGCTAGCAACGCATAGTCCCCACACAAGGTTTATAATGGCGCACGCACCCGAGATGCGCCAAAATTCTGGCGCATCTCGGGTGATCCTCCGCCACTTACAAGGCTCAGTAAACTATGCAGTAACCGCTCTAAGCTGTCATTGGTTAGTTTACATCAAGTAGTGGTAATTTACCTAAGTTCATTGGCCTACTTTTAAAAGTAGGCCAATGACCTGAGGTAACCTGGGACGATGTGATGTAAACTAACCAAATGACAGCTTAGAGCTGTCACTGCTTAGTTTATTGTCACAGACCCAGGAAGGTAAGTATGATAATGGTTTTGCTTTTCTATTTATTAGTGTTACTAATGGGTTTTTTTTTGTGTTGTTTTACAGGTTTGGTCATTGGACTACTTCGGATTCGAGGACTACTTCGATGACGGTGTTTTTATTTTCAATAATAATAATAATAATAATTATTAATAATTAACCAATTGGTTAACGAGGATTTTGTGGGTTTTTTTTTCCAATAAATAATTTTTGTGTTGGTGTTTATTTGTAACTTTATTACTACTGCCTTAGCAATGGTGGCTGTCTGATAGACAGCGTCCATTACTAAGGCGGGGCTTAGTGTTAGCCAGTGTAGATGCTAACACTAACACCCCTTATTACCCCGATACCCACCGTCACCAGGGGAGCCAGGTATGATCAATTGCCCGACCATAATACAGGCTATGTCAGGTGCGATATGTATGGAGATATTCTGCTCTAGAAAGAATGCTTCTCATGAGAATACCTCTGTACATAAGGCACCTGATGGAGCATGCCACAATTTCTTTCATGTGGAATTAAATAGAAAAATTATGAAATGGGAGGCATAAGGAGGTATAGTAAAGACACCATGCACTAGAGCCCCATTACAGCTGTGTACAAAATGGAGCCATAAGACCATGAGCTTGAGGATTGACACTCTTGATACAAAATTCTATACCAATATGGAGAACAACCAAAATCCCCTTATGCATATGATGAAAATAAACCCATATAAACAGTATATAACATGTTGGGGGGAGGGCAAAAAGGCCCATAATGTTAAAGGCTGTGGGGCAATAGCGGGGTCCACCGGCTAGTGTCACCCACTATTACTACTTCCTTTATATCAGGGTCACTAGGGTTATGCCTAGTTCCCCTACCTTTCCTTTATACTAGCGTCGCTCTGCTTGCTTTTGCTGCTACTCAAGGGAATGAGACCGTATAGTAAAGATATTTATTAACATACAGTAAGAACTCTCATATATAAAATACAGTAACTAATCACAGTACAGTATGAACACGGTATCACAATCCTAATTATACCGCTACCCACTTACCTAAACATACATAGAAGTTACGTTACAACACAATACACATAAGTTACTTGTAATTCTCACATGCTTACTATCTCTGTCCCACTTCCTCCAAATATAATGGTCCCTGTACGCTAAGGGTTAAATCAGGTAAAGGGTTAACAGTGGGAGGGTTGTCAGCAAGGGGTTAACTCAGGGACTGCAAGGGGTAGAAAGGGTTAACTCAGGGACAGCAGCAATGGGTTAACTTCAGGGACAGCAAGGGTTACACAGGGCAGCACGGGTCAACAGGGCAGCACGGGTCAACAGGGCAGCACGGGTGAACAGGGCAGCACGGGTCAACTTCAGGGACAGTAAGGGTTAACACAGGCACACAGGGGCACCAAGGGTCACTCAGGGAAGCAAGGGTTAACTTAGGGACTCAGGGACACCAATGGTTACTCAGGGAAGCAAGGGTTAACTTAGGGACAGCAGGAGGAGACAAGGAGAGAGAAGGTTTAGTGTAGCTGTTGCTACACTTGATACTTAGCGTGTCGTTAGTGGAGCAGGGGAGCAGAAGCAGGAGCCAGAGCAGGTCAGGAGACTGCAGGACAGGTGAGGCAGGCAGGTCCCACCTGCTCCTCGTTGATGGAGTGGTGAGGTAGTCTTTAGCTGCTGAGCGTACCAACGCAGGGCTATTTAACCCTGCCGCTACGCTCGCAGCGGGGGATGAGTGGCGCTCGCCCCTGGCTAGCATGGGTCGGCATGGTGATAATGTATCACCAGCCGACTCAGGAGCGCCAGCACGTAATCTCGCGCGTGCGGGTAATACAGCGAGACCGTCCGTGCGCGCGGGAGATTTGAAATGGAGACCAAACTATCTCCTGTCTCCATGGTTTCCAAACAAAGCAGGGCCATGCTAATTGTCCTGCTTTGTTTACAACCGTATTCATGACCAGGGCTGTGTTTCTACAGCCCTGGCTCATGAGACATTATATGTATTATATATACACTCACATATATACATAAATAGGGACACTTCCCTTTACAGTAACTATTGAAAGCAACAACCCAAAAATTCAGTCTGACACACCAGATTAATAGGCCCTGTTCACAAAGAGTTTTTTGACGAGTTTTTTGACACGGAAACCGCGCCAAAAAACTCCTCAAAAACCGTCCGAAAATGAAATCAATGGGAGTTGGACGAGTTTTTTTTACCGCGAGTAAAAAAAACGCGTCGCGGTAAAAAGAAGCGTCATGACCCATCTTGAGGCGGTCTCCGCCTCCAAAACCCCATTTCAATCAGTCAGAAAGAGGAAAAAAAAACCTCGACGAGTGTTTTGACGAGTTTTTGTCAAACCACTGTGCAAAAACCTACTAGAGCAGTTTTTGCAGGAGGAATCTTCCTCCTGCAAAAAACTCTGTGTGAACACAGCCTACAATTATTAACCCCTTCGCGCTCAGCGACGTAATAATCCGTCGCGCTAACTGTATCGTTAGCGCTCAGCGACGGATTATTACGTCGTGGGAGTAACGGCCATTTCGGCCGTCCTCCCGACACATACAGCAGCTGTGACAGCTGCTGTCTCGTACAGCAGCTGCCGCAGCTCCTACAGCGGGGACCGATCGCGGTGTCCCCGCTGATTAACCCCTTAAAAGCCGTGTTCAATAGTGATCACGGCTTTTTAGGGGTTAAGCTACAATCGCCAGCCTGCTACGCGATAGCGGCTGGCGATGGTGGCTATGGCAACCGGACACCAAAACATGGCGTCCGGCTCTGCCATCGACGGAAGCCTAGTGGCTCCTGATGAAGTCAGGACCCACTATGCTTGCTGTCAGTGAGTAGCTGACAATTCTAATACACTGCACTACGCATGTAGTGCAGTGTATTAGAATAGTGATCAGGGCCTCCTGCCCTCAAGTCCCCTAGTGGGACAAAGTAATAAAGTAAAAAAAAAGTTAAAAAAAGATGTGTAAAAATAAGAAAATAAAAGTTTTAAAAGTAATAAAAGTAAAAATCCCCCTTTTTCCCTTATCAGTCCTTTATTATTAATAAAAATATATAAACAAACAAATAAACTATACATAATTGGTATCGCCGCGTCCGTAACGGCCTGAACTACAAAATTATTTCGTTATTTATTCCGCGCAGTGAACGCCGTAAAAGAAAATAATAATAAACCGTACCACAATAACAATTGTTTGGTCACTTCACCTCCCAAAAAATGGAATAAAAAGAGATCAAAAAGTCGCATGTACCTAAAAATGGTACTGATGGAAACTACAGTTCGTTACGCAAAAAATAAGTCCTCGCACGGCTTTCTTGATGGAAAAATAAAAACGTTCTGTCTCTTAGAATAAGGTAACACAAAAAGTGAATGGTTGTTTACAAAACGTATTTTATTGTGCAAACACCATAAGACATAAAAAAACCTATAAACATCTGGTATCGCCGTAATCGTATCGCCCCGCAGAATAAAGTGAATGTGTCATTTATAGCGCACGGTGAACACTGTCAAAAAAATAGATTAAAAAAACAATAGTAGAATTGCTGTTTTTTAGTCACGCCACCTAAAAATAGAATAAAAACTGATCAAAAAGTCCAAATTGGGGTCACTTTTGGGGGTTTTCCACTGTTTTGGCACCACAAGACCTCTTCAAACCGGACATGGTGCCTAATAAAAAGGAGGTCTCATAATCCTCTAGGTGCTCCTTTGCTTCTGAGGCCGCTCCTTCAGTCCATTACCGTACTAGGGCCACATGTGGGATATTTCTCAAAACTGCAGAATCTGGGCAATAAATATTGAGTTGCGTTTCTCTGATAAAACCTTTTGTGTTATAAAAAAAATGGTATAAAGTGGATTTTCTGACAAAAAAAAAATGTCAATTTCACCTCTACTTTGCTCTAAATTCCCGTGAAACACCTAAAGGGTTCATAAACTTTCTAAATGCTGTTGTGAATACTTTGAGGGGTCTAGTTTCTAAAATGGGGTGTTTGATAGGGGTTTCTAATATATGGGCCCCTCAAAGCAACTTCAGAACTGAACTGGAACCTAAAAAAAAAAAAAAATTAGGCAATACTTTGCATTATATTACATTATACTGATAATGAGCCGTGCCCACACCGAGATGACCCCAGTTTTGACCGTTTGTATAAACGGAGACCCCTATTAGACCGTTTCAGTGCCCGGTTTTCCCAAGCATACACCCCCAAGAAGTGTATTTCTATTGATGAGTCCTTGGTGGATTTTAAAGGGAGGGTTCAATTCCGCCAGTACCTGCCGAGTAAGATGGCAAGGTATGGTGTGAAGATGTATAAGCTGTGTGAGAGTGCATCAGGGTATACCTACAAATTTAGGATATATAAAGGGAAGGACACCAGTATTCAGCCCCCAGAATGCCCCCCCTTACTGGGAGTTAATGCAAAAATTGTGTGGGATTTGGTGCACCCACTGCTGGACCAGGGTTACCACCTCTACCTGGATAATTTTTATACCGGCGTCCCACTCTTCAACTGCCTCGCTTCCAGTCCTGCGGCATGTGGCACTGCTAGAAGAAATCTGAGAGGCCTCCCTAAGACTCTTCAGGCCAAACAAGAAGGGGTGAGCGCAGGGCACATTCTAGCAGCAACATATTGTGTGTCAAGTACAAGGACAAGAGAGATGTCACACCAGTACCCATGTACCAGAGACCCCTAAACCAGACTGCATCCTGGACTACAATAGGTACATGGGAGGGGTGGACTTCTCGGATCAAGTCCTGAAGCCCTATAGCGCCATGCGGTGTGGTATAAGAAGCTGGCCGTGCACATCATACAGATGGCATTGTACAATGTGTATGTGCTACGTCGATGTACAGGCCAGAGGGGAACTTTCCTGGAATTTCAAGAGGTGGTTATCAAGAACCTAATCTTTAGGGACCAGGAAGGGGGGGGGCACCCAGTACTTCTGGAAGCGAGGCCACACGCATCGCACCAGGGCAGCACTTTCCAGGAGAAGTTCCCCAAACTGGCAAGAAGGGAAAAAGTCAAAAGAGGTGCAAAGTCTGCTATAAGAGGGGTATAAGGGAGGACACAATATATCAATGTAACGCGTGTCCCGAAAAACCAGAGCTCTGTATGAAAGAGTGTTTTAAAATTTATCATACATCCCTTGATTTATAATTTACCCCAATTCTACTTACCCTGATGTACTCCGCACAGCTTATCCCCCATTATCTTTCCCTTCTGAGCCCTGCTGTGTGCCCAGGCAGCTGATAACAGCCACATTGAGGGTATTGCCATACCCGGGAGAACCCATATTACAGTTTATGGGGTGTATGTCTCCGGTAAAAATGCTCACTACACCTCTAGATGAATGCCTTAAGGGTGTAGTTTTTAAAACGGGGTCACTTCTTGGGGGTTTCAACTGTACTGGTACCTCAGGGGCTTCTGCAAACATGACTTCGCACCAGAAAATCACCAGTAGGCCAAATGGTGGTCCTTTCCTTCTGAGCCCTCCCATGGGCCCAAACGGCAGTTTATCACCACAAATGGGGTATTGCGGCACTCAGGACAAATTGCGCAACAGAATGGGGTATTTTATTTCTTGTGAAAATAAGAAATTTTCAGCCAAAACTACAAATTATTGGAAAAAATTAATTTTGTTTTAATTCCCAGCCCAATTCAAACAAGTTCTGTGAAGAAACTATGGTGTGTAAATGGTCACATTACCCATAAATGAATTCCTTGAGGGGTGTAGTTTCCAAAATGGGGTCACTTCTGGTGGGTTTCCATTGCTTTGATACCTCTGGGGCTCTGCAAATGCGACATGGCACCCGAAAACCAAACCAGCAAAATCTGCACTCCAAAGAACACACAGCGCTACTTCACTTCTGAGGCCTCCCATGGGCCCAAACTGCAGTTTATCGCCACAAATGTGGTATTGCCGCACTCAGGAGAAATTGGGCAACAAAATGGGGTATTTTGTTCCCTGTGAAAATAAGAAATTTTGATCACAAATGACATCTTATTGGAAAAACATGACATTTTTTTAATTTCACAGCCCAATTCAAATAGGTGCTGTGAAAAAACTGTGCGGTCAAAATGGTAACAACAACCATAAATAAATTCCTTGAGGGGTGTAGTTTCCGAAATGGGGTCACTATTAGGGGATTCCTACTGTTTTGGCACCTCAACACCTCTTCAAACCTGGCATGCTGCCTAAAATATATTCTAATAAAAAAAGAGGCCTCAAAATGCACTAGGTGCTTCTTTGCTTCTAGGGCTTGTGTTTTAGTCCATGAGCGCACTAGAGCCACATGTGGGACATTTCTAAAAACTGCAGAATCTGGACAATACATATTTAGTAGTGTTTCTCTGGTAAAACCTTCTGTGTTACAGAAAAAAAATTGAATAAAAAAATTAAATTCAGCAAGAAAAATGAAATTTGCACATTTCACCTCCACTTTGCTTTAATTCTTGTGAAATGCCTGAAGGGTTAAAAAACTTTCTAAATGCTGTTTTGAATACTTTGAGGGGTCTAGTTTTTAAAATGGGGTGTTTTATCAGGGTTTCTAATACATAGGCCCCTCAAAGCCACTTCAGAACTGAAGAAGTACCTTAAAGAGGCTCTGTCACCAGATTGTGCAACCCCTATCTGCTATTGCAGCAGATCGGCGCTGCAATGTAGATTACAGTAACGTTTTTATTTTTAAAAAACGAGCATTTTTGGCCAAGTTATGACCATTTTCGTATTTATGCAAATGAGGCTTGCAAAAGTACAAGTGGGCGTGTTGAAAAGTAAAAGTACAACTGGGCGTGTATTATGTGCGTACATCGGGGCGTGTTTACTACTTTTACTAGCTGAGCTTTCTGAAGAGAAGTATCATCCACTTCTCTTCAGAACGCCCAGCTTCTGGCAGTGCAGATCTGTGACGTCACTCACAGGTCCTGCGTCACTCACAGGTCCTGCATCGTGTCGGTACCAGAGGCTACAGTTGATTCTGCAGCAGCATCGGCGTTTGCAGGTAAGTCGATGTAGCTACTTACCACTAGTACTGCCATGATGGCGGCCCTGCCCCACAGTATAATGCCCCCATAGCTGACTCTACGGTATAATGCCCCCCATAGCTTCCCCCCACACAGTATAATGCCCCCATAGTATAATGCTCCCCATAGCTGCCCCCCTCACAGTATAATGCCCCATGGTATAATGCATCCCATTGCTGCCCCAACACAGTATTATGCTCCCCATAGCTTCCCCCACAGAGTACAATGCTCCCCATAGCTGCCCCCTCACATTATAATGCCCCCCATAGCTGCCCCCATAGTATAATGCTCCCCATAGCTGCCCCCACACTATAATGCCCCCCATACAGTATAAGGCCCCCCATACAGTATAAGGCCCCCCATACAGTATAAGGCCCCCTATACAGTATAAGGCACCCTATACAGTATAAGGCCCCCCTTAGCTGCCCCATACAGTAAAATGCTGCCACCATGCTGCCACAATATCAGCCCCCCTTCCCATACCCAGTATAATCCCCCATATGTGCCTAATAAGAAATAAAAACGTAATTACTTACCTATCCCCGTTCCCACGACGGGTGGAGGATCCTTCTTTGTTCTGTGCTATGAGTGACTCGGCGCAGACAGGCGCAATGACGTCACAACATCGCGCCTGCCTGCGCCGACCCGCTCACGGCAGAGTGAATGCTGGGGCAAGGAGCCGTCACTCTTGCTCCAGCATGCAATTAAACTGTACCTGCATAGTAAGGATGCAAATTGGAACTGGGACCAGTGGCGGTTACATGGGATGGAACATCATCCCAGGAGGCTGGCCTGGATGACGTTAGAGGGCCGGCCTCCTGGGATGATGTTTCATCCCATGTGACCGCCGCTGCAGCCAGTCACAGGCCAACGGGGCGGATACCAGATACCGCGGCCCGGTACCAAATGATCCGCGGCCCGGTATTGGTCTGCGGCCCGGTGGTTGGGGATCACTGATGTAGAGACATACAGATACAGTTAAAGGATATAATTATGGTTGCCCTCAGCTACTACTAGGGGGAGTTTAGTATTGCATTTAATCCCTTCCCTTCGCAGCCAACTTTTTTATCTTTCCGTCAATATAGCCGTATGAGGACTTGTTTTTTGTGGGACGAGTTGTGGTTTTTCAGGGCACAATTTATTGTACCATATAATGTACTGGGAGACTGAAAATAATTTATTTGTAGGGTATTGATTTCATGTATTGCAGAATATCGTGATTTTTACAGGCTCTTATTAAGCTTAATGAATATGGCAGAACTGAGGGCCCACATTAGACCCCCAGGCTACTATGACAACTTTCAGCATCCAGCTATCGTGTCGCGGGGAGCCAATGGGACATCAGAGAAGGCTGCCCCCTCTATCTGGTGGCTTAGATGCTGAGGTCACTATTAACCACAGCATCTAAAGGGGTTAAACAAGCGGAATCACGCTCTTTGCAGTGAAGTTTCGACTGTAACATACAGCCAACATGCTCAAACAAAACTAAAACATAACTCTTTTAGATACCACCAAATAAAATCAAAATATGTATAATATAAGACAAGTTCTGTCTTAGGCTAAAAATATGGGAGCCGTTGCTTTTGGGTTTTTGTTTAGGGTCAGATTACACCAGAATCTGGCATGCACTCAAATAAATGAGGATTATGGAATATGACCTTTGGAGAAGGATAAAGAAACAGCTGACATTAGCATGCACTCCAAAACCGCAGAGAAAGGATAGCACACAATAATTATAGTGAGCACATACATACGTATAGTTGTTAGACTAAGAAGATACAATTCTTTCATGAGTCTCTACTAACAGATCAATATTTTATTTTGTTTTATTAACCCTGTTAAATGTGCTTACAAAGAAACATTTTCTTAGGCCTCATGCACACGACCGTATTTTTTCCCACCCGTAAATACTGGCGTAAATACGGGTCCGGTGTCACACGTATTCCACCCGTTTTGCACCAGTATTTACGAACCCGTGCTCGTAAATATGGGTCCGGTGTCACACGTATTCCACCCGTATTTACGAGCACGTTTTTGGCGGCAAAATAGCACTGCACTAATCGGCAGCCCCTTCTCTCTATCAGTGCAGGATAGAGAGAAGGGACAGCCGTTTCTGTAATAAAAGTTAAAGAAATTCATACTTACCCGGCCGTTGTCTTGGTGACGCGTCCCTCTCTTCACATCCAGCCCGACATCCCTGGATGACGCGGCAGTCCATGTGACCGCTGCAGCCTGTGATTGACCTGTGATTGGCTGCAGCGATCACATGGCCTGAAACGTCATCCAGGACGTCGGGCCGGATGTCGAGAGGGACGCGTCACCAAGGCAACGGGCGGGAGACCGGACTGGAGGAAGCAGGAAGTTGCCGGTAAGTATGAACGTCTTTTATTTTTATTTTTTACAGGTTTATACTGATCGGTAGTCACTGTCCAGGGTGCTGAAAGAGTTACTGCCGATCAGTTAACTCTTTCAGCTCCCTGGACAGTGACTATTTACTGACGTCGCTTAGCAACGCTGCCGTAATGACGGGTGCACACATGTAGCCACCCGTTATTACGAGAGCTCCATAGACTTCTATGGACTGTCCGTGCCGTTATTACGGCCAGAAATAGGACATGTTCTATCTTTTTTAACGGAACGGGCACCTTCCCGTGAGAAAACGGGAAGGCACCCGTCGCCAATAGAAGTCTATGAGCCCGTTATTACGGGTCGTGATTACGACCCGTAATAACGGGAGTTTTTACGGTCGTGTGCATGAGGCCTTAATTTGTGATTTTTGGCAACACCAAATTCTTGAGGGAGAAGCTAGTTTTACATTTTGCATGGATCACTTTCAAACAAAGTAAGGCAAAAAATTTGATATTGCGATGCTTGCTTTTTTTTTTTTTAAAGAAGTTCAAGGACACATTCCTAGAAGAACTACTTTTAAAAATTGTATAACTGTAAACAATAAATAAAAAGTGATTGTACATGCAGTTTTTTATACAGTAGTTTGTCCCCGATAAAAGTTAATTTTATAGTTTTGCTCTCACATCACAGATATGTTCTCTCAATGCCATAGAAAGGTCAATAAAGTCCCCTTAAGCCATGCTGGGAGTCAGAGGCATACCTGGGCCCCAATAGTAAATCTGTAACAGTGTCCCCCACCTACCATGTGCCATTTATAATGGTGGTGTCTACCTATGTGGCAAAGGGGCCCTTGGGACCACTCAGGCACCAATGCCTGGGTGCTACTGCTACCTCTGCATCCCCTATAGCTAGGCTCCAGCTAGGAAATGTAGTTTTGCAACAGCTGTAGAGCCGCAGGTTGGCGAATCCTGTATTAGAATACACTGTAGAACCTCCTAATTATGGACCTACTAGTGGCTACATGTATAAAATTGGTGGCAACCAATGGGTAAGAGTTATATCACAAAATGTGGGGCTAACAATTATTTCCAGTTCTACAACAACAACAACAAAAATTCAAATTCAGCGTGACATATTGCTTGACATATCTTAGCTCAGGGGTGCACAACCTGCAGCCCAGGGGACACAATAGGCCCGCAATGCCATTCTGTGCAGCCCCCACCTATCAAGACATTAGACACCGATGTCTTTTGACAACCGCATCCATGGGAAAACACAGGATTTTTAAATGGGGTTTCCAAATGCATACTTTTTAAACCGTTATTTTTGCGACGCTCCTGCTATCCTATGGTTTTTACAATAGGAGTACTGTTCTGCATCTATCCACCAGCCTAGTCCTTTATATTAGAAAGTCTAATATAAAAACGGCTAGGCTAGTGGATCTGTGCTGACAACTACTCGTCGTGTAAAAACCAAGGTAGATAGTGTCAAACACTGCCCACCTGTAAATAGAGTGCCACACACTGGCCCAAGTACAGAGTGCCACACACTGGCCCAAATACATTGTGCCACACAATACCCCCTGTACATATTGCCACACAATGCCCCCTTTACATAGTGCCACACAATGCCCCCTTTACATAGTGCCACACAATGCCCACTGTACATAGTGCCACACAATGTCCCCTATACATACCACCCGCTCTAACAAGCACTCACCTGTCCCTGTTCCGCCCCGTTCTCTCCTCCAGCGATGCAGACCAGGTCTCTTCTGACTAGGCCTGCTCCAGCAGAACAATGCAGGTACACCACCTTCATCACAAGAAAAGCACTCATGCGTCTTAATAAATTAGTCGCATCTCTGGAGTCCACGTGCCGTAAAATCACATCTACGCCAGCGACGAAGTGGTGCAGATTTGCACAGTAATTTACGCTAGTTTTCTGCGACTTTGCTATGGTGGTGTAGTGGGCTTCATAAATTTCCCACTATGTGTCTGGCACTGTTATGGTAGGAACAGAGGCTGCATAAGTTCTATTTTAAGCAGATAAAACTGCCAGGGTCAGTTCACACACAGAAATTGCGTAGGAATCAGCACCAAAAAAACGGTTAAAATCACCCTCCATTGATTTCAATGGGCAACAGAGGTGGTTTTTTTCCCGGGCGGCTTTTGGCCACTCGTGGAAAAAAAAGCAAAATTTCCTTTCTTGCCTCTGACCAGAAAAAGCCTACAGCGCTAGTTTCTGAGTGTTTTTCACAGTTTTTTCCCCACAGTCCTTGCATTAGCTTTAATGGCCGCAGGCGCAAAACTCACTGAAAAAACGCAGAAAAATATGTGCAGGCAGTTCAAAATCTGCCTCAAATTTCCTGATGGAATTCTGAGGCAGACTTCTTCTGCCTGCAAAAAAACTCTGTGTGAACGGGGCCTTACTGTGTTATGACTTGTGCAAACCATTACATCGACTTTACCAATATTGCTTCCTTAAAGGGGTATTTCCACCAGAGACATTTATGGCATATCCACAAGATATGCCAGTAATGTCGGACACGTCCGGCACTCCAGAGAGAAGGCAAGGTGGAGAGGTGGGTGTGCATGTGTGCGGCTCTCTCCTTTGTAGTTTATGGGCATTATGACATGCTCAGGTATTTCCATAACTCTCATAAATTGCAAAGGAGATAACTGCTTACATGTGCGGCCACCCTGTCCTTCCTGGAGTAAAGAAGAATTCCCATTCTCACTATATATGTGGGTATCCCAGATGTGGAACCCCCACACATGCCATAAATGCCTCATATGGAAATACCCCTTTAACCCCTTAAGGACGCAGCCTTGTTTTGGCCTTAAGGCTCAGAGCCCATTTTTCAAATCTGACATATTTCACTTTATGTGGTAATAACGTCGGAATGCTTAAACCTGCCCAAGCGATTCCGAGGCTTCATGTTCGTGGTAAAATTTGGTCGATATATTCAGTGTTTATTGGTGAAAAATTTAGAGAAAATTTTGAAAAAATTGCATTTTTCAGAATTTAAATGCATCTGCTTGTAAAACAGACGGTTATACCACCCAAAATAGTTACTAGTTCACATTTCCCATATGTCTACTTTAGATTGGCATCGTTTTTTGAACATTCTTTTATTTTTCTTGGACGTTACAAGGCTTAGAACATAAACAGCAATTTCTCATATTTTTAAGAAAATTTCAAAAGCCTTTTTTTTAAGGTACCTGTTCAGTTCTGAAGTGGCTTTGATGGGCCTATGTATTAGAAACCCTGATAAAACACCCCATTTTAAAAACTAGACCCCTCAAAGTATTCAAAACAGCAGTTAGAAAGTTTTTTAACCCTTCAGGCATTTCACAGGAATTAAAGCAAAGTGGAGGTGAAATTAGCAAATTTCATTTTTCTTGCTGAATTTCAATTTTATTCATTTTTTTTCCTGTAACACAGAAGGTTTTACCAGAGAAACACTACTAAATATGTATTGTCCAGATTCTGCAGTTTTTATAAATGTCCCACATGTGGCCCTACTGCGCTCGTGGACTAAAACACAAGCCCTAGAAGCAAAGAAGCACCTAGTGCATTTTGAGTTCTCTTTTTTATTAGAATATATTTTAGGCAGCATGCCAGGTTTGAAGAGGTGTTGAGGTGTCAAAACAGTAGGAATCCCCCAATCGTGACCCCATTTTGGAAACTACACCCCTCAAGGAATTCATTTAGGGTTGTTGTTACCATTTTGACCGCACAGTTTTTTCACAGCACGTATTTGAATTGGGCACTGAAATGAAAAAAATTTCATTTTCTCCAATAAAATGTCATTTGTGATCAAAATTTCTTATTTTCACAGGGAACAAAATACCCCATTTTGTTGCCCAATTTGTCCTTAGTGTGGCAATACCCCATTTGTGGTGATAAACTGCCGTTTGGGCCCATGGGAGGGCTCAGAAGGAAAGGAGCGCTATATGTTTGTTGGAGTCCAGATTTTGTTGGATTGGTTTTCGGGTGCCATGTCGCATTTGCAGAGCCTCAGAGGTATCAAAGCAATGGAAACCCACCAAAAGTGACCCCATTTTGGAAACTACACCCCTCAAGGAATTCATTTATGGTTGTTGTTAGCATTTTGACCACACAGTTTTTTCACAGCACCTATTTCAATTGGGCTGTGACATTAAAAAAATGACATTTTTTCCAATAAGATGTAATTTTTTACCAAAATTTCTTATTTTCACAGGGAACAAAATACTCAATTTTGTTGCCCAATTTCTCCTGAGTGCATAAATACCCCATTTGTGGCAATAAACTGCCGTTTGGGCCCATGGGAGGCCTCAGAAGGGAAGGAGCACTGTGTGTTCTTTGGAGTACAGATTTTGCTGCTTTGGTTTTCGGGTGCCATGTCGAATTTGCAGAGCCCCAGAGGTATCAAAGCAATGGAAACCCACCAGAAGTGACCCCATTTTGGAAACTACACCCCTCAAGGAATTCATTTATGGGTAATGTGACCATTTAGACTCCATAGTTTCTTCACAGAACTTATTTGAATTGGGCTGGGAATTAAAAAAATATATATTTTTTCCAATAATATGTCATTTTAGCTCAAAAATTCTTATTTTCACAAGAAATAAAATACTCCATTTTGTTGCCCAATTTGTCCTGAGTGCGGCAATACCCCATTTGTGGTGATAAACTGCCGTTTGGGCCCATGGGAGGGCTCAGAAGGAAAGGAGCGCTGTGTGTTTGTTGGAGTACAGATTTTGCTGGATTGGTTTTCGGGTGCCATGTCGCATTTGCAGAGCCCCAGAGGTATCAAAGCAATAGAAACCAACCACAAATGACCCCATTTTGGAAACTACACCCCTCAAGTAATTCATTTATGGGTGTTGTGACGATTTTGACCCCATAGTTTTTTCACAGAACTTATTTGAATTGGGCTGGGAATGAAAACAAAATTTTTTTTTTCAAATAATATGTAGTTTTGGCTGAAAATTTCTTATTTTCACAAGAAACAAAATACCCCATTCTGTTGCGCAATTTGTTCTGACTGCCGCAATACCCCATTTGTTGTGATAAACTGCCGTTTGGGCCCATGGGAGGGCTCAGAAGGAAAGGACCACCATTTGGCCTACTGGGGATTTTCTAGTGCGAAGTCATGTATGCAGAAGCCCCTGAGGTACCAGTACAGTTGAAACCCGCAAGAAGTGACCCCGTTTTAAAAACTACACCCTTAAGGCATTCATCTAGAGGTGTAGTGAGCATTTTGACCGTTGACCTACACCCCATAAACTGTAATGTGGGTTCTCCCGGGTACGGCAATACCCTACATGTGGCTGTTATCAGCTGCCTGGACACACAGCAGGGCTCAGAGGGGAAAGACGAGGGGGGATAAGATGTGCGGAGTGCATCAGGGTAAGTAAAATTGGGGTAAATTATAAACCAAGGGATGGATGATAAATTTTAAAACACTCTTTCATACAGAGCTCTGGTTATTCGGGACATGCGTCATATTGATATATTGTGTCATCCGTTATCGCCCTCTTATAGCAGACTTTGCACCTCTTTTGACTTTTTCCCTTCTTGCCAGTTTGGGGAACTTCTGGAAAGTGTTGCCCTGGTACGATGCGTGTGGCCTCGCTTCCAGAAGTACTGGGTGCCCCCCCTTCTTGGTCCCTAAAGATTAGGTTCTTGATAATCACCTCTTGAAATTCCAGGAAAGTTCCCGTCTGGCCTGCACATCGACGTAGCACGTACGCATTGTACAAAGCCATCTGTATGATGTGCACGGCCAGCTTCTTATACCACACCGCATGGCGCTGTAGGGCTACAGGGCTTTATCTTACAAGTCCATCCCTCCCATGTACCTATTGTAGCCCAGGATGCAGTCTGGTTTGGGGGTGGCCTTTCCTTCATATATCCTAAAACTGTAGGTATACCCTGATGCACTCTCGCAGCTTATACATCTTCACGCCATACCTTGCCCTCTTACCCGGCAGGTACTCGCGGAATTGAACCCTCCCTTTAAAATGTACCAGGGACTCATCAATAGAAATACACTTCTCGGGGGTGTATGCTTGGGAAAACCGGGCACTGGAACGGTCTAATAGGGGTCTCCGTTTATACAAACGGTCAAAACTGGGGTCATCTCATGGTGGGCACGGCTCATTATCAGTATAATGTAAGAAGCGAAGTGTTGCCTCATTTATTTATTGTTTTAGGTTCCAGTTCAGTTCTGAAGTTGCTTTGAGGGGCCCATATATTAGAAACCCCTATGAAATACCCCATTTTAGAAACTAGACCCCTCAAAGTATTCACAACAGCATTTAGAAATTTTATGAACCCTTTAGGTGTTTCACAAAAATTTAGAGCAAAGTAGAGGTGAAGTTTACATATTTTTTTTTGTCAGAAAATCCTTTTTATACCATTTTTTTTATAACACAAAAGGATTTATCAGAGAAACGCAACTCAATATTTATTGCCCAGATTCTGCAGTTTAGAGAAATATCCCACGTGTGGCCCTCGGGCGGTAATGGACGGAAGCGCCGGCCTCCGAAGCAAAGGAGCACCTAGTGGATTTTGAGGCCTCTTTTTTATTAGGCACCATGTCCGGTTTGAAGAGGTCTTGTGGTGCCAAAACATTGGGAACCCCCCAAAAGTGACCCCAATTTGGAAACTAGACCCCTTGAGGAATCCATTGTAGTTTTCTTGGGGTGCATGTGGCTTTTTGATCAGTTTTTATTCTATTTTTAGGTGGCGTGGTGACTAAAAAACAGCAATTCTACTATTGTTTTTTTATTCTATTTTTTTTACAGCGTTCACCGTGCGCTATAAATGACACATTCTCTTTATTCTGCGGGGCGATACGATTACGGCGATACCAGATGTTTATAGTTTTTTTTTATGTCTTATGGCGTTTGCACAATAAAATACGTTTTGTAAACAATCATTCACTTTTTGTGTTACCTTATTCTAAGAGCCAGAACGTTTTTATTTTTCAATCAATAAAGCCATGCAAGGACTTTTTTTTTGCGTAACGAACTGTAGTTTCCATCAATACCATTTTTAGGTACATGCGACTTTTTGATCTCTTTTTATTCCATTTTTTGGGAGGTGAAGTGACCAAAGAATTGTGATTGTGGTTCGGTTTATTATTATTTTATTTTACGGCGTTCACCGCGCGGGATAAATAACGAAATAATTTTGTAGTTCAGGCCGTTACGGACGCGGCGATACCAATTACGTATAGTTTATTTGTTTGTTTATATATTTTTATTAATAATAAAGGACTGATAAGGGAAAAAGGGGGATTTTTACTTTTATTACTTTTAAATCTTTTATTTTCTTATTTTTACACATCTTTTTTTAACTTTTTTTTTACTGTATTACTTTGTCCCACTAGGGGACATGAGGGCAGGAGGCCCTGATCCCTATTCTAATACACTGCACTACATGCGTAGTGCAGTGTATTAGAACTGTCAGCTACTCACTGACAGCAAGCATAGTGGGTCCTGACGATGTCAGGACCCACTAGGCTTCCGTCTATGGCATAGCCGGATGCCATTGTTTGGTGTCCGGTTGCCATAGTCACCATCGCCGGCCGCTATCGCGTAGCAGGCCGGCGATGGCAGCTTAACCCCTAAAAAGCCGCGATCTCTATAGAACGCGGCTTTTAAGGGGTTAATCAGCGGGGACACAGCGATCGGTCCCCGCTGCAGGAGCTGTGACAGCTGCTGAACAAGACAGCAGCGTCACAGCTCCTGTATGTGTCGGGAGGACAGCCGAAACGGCCGTTACTCCCGAGACGTACTATTACGGCATGGAGCGCGAACGATACAGCTGCCATGACGTAATAGTACGTCAAGGAGCGGGAAGGGGTTACATTTTATTGTGATTCTTGGGAGTGTTATAATCGTACAATGTGGGGGCCAGAAAAGGTTGTACATCCCTACCTTAGGCTATGTTCACACGGAGTATTTTGGGGGAGGAATATCTGCCTCAAAGCTCCAAACGGAATTTTGAGGCAGATATTCCTCCCCCAAAATACTCCGTGTGAATAGCAATGATCGCGCCGTTTTTCGCCCGCGGCCATTGAGCGCCGCGGGCAGAAAACACGCTTTCTCCTGCCTCCCATTGAAGTCAATGGGAGGTCGGAGGCGGAAGCGCCCGAAGATCGGGCATGTCGCTTCTTTTTCCCGCGAGGCAGTTTTACTGCTCGCGGGAAAAAGACGCCGACGCCTCCCATTGAAATCAATGGGAGGCGTTCTCGGGCCGTTTCTGCCGAGTTTTGCGACGCGGTTTCCGCGTCAAAAAACTCGGCAAAAGACCCTGTGTGAACATAGCCTTAGATTGTTAATATATTTATTATTTATACTTCATTTTTGTTGAAGCCTTAAATATTTTTCCCCTTGGGAACTGTCAGATTATCGAATATTCTGGATTATTGGACTGTCATAACATAGTATATAAAATTTACCTCTAAGATTATAAATCTTTAAACCACAATGTTCTACCATGACATTTGTTTAATCACAGGGGTGTCTCTAAATGTATTGGTTTTGTGATATTACAGATCAGGTTGTACCAGTCTATCAGACTTTCTGTATTATCAGATGGCAGATTAAAGATTTTTACAGTGTTTGGGTGATATAGCAGTTATTCCTACCATTATTACTACTAATACCAAGGATTAGAATAAATGATTCTATGTTAAGCCCCATCTGACATTGCACATATATCATTTATCCTTAAAATAGCTTGGATTTTTCTTCCTGTTACACCAAAAAATCTGCTCATGTGAAATGGTGCTGCAGCTGGTGCTTGCATCTAGAACAGGCATCTCACTGGGCCTGACCAAGCACACTGGGTGCCGCTGACAGATTTCTATTGGATTAGCCAATCCTCAAATTTTTGGCACAGTACAAATTAACCCCTGGTAAACTATAGCTCTGCCAGGAAAAGAGCTGCAGTGTCATCTCAGGCGTGCCCAGCTAGACTTAAGGGCCCAAGTTTTGTGTGAAGCATGTGGAAGATAAAGTGACAGCTTACAAGTCTCGCCCTGCCTCTGAAGGGGGGGGGGGGCGTTACACACAGGCTCTTGTGCACCATTTATTTATAACAGAGGAGTCCGTTTGTGCAGATGAAATGTCCAGTCCGGAGGAGGAAGGAGAAAACTCACAAGAAGGGAGGTAAGATTTTATATATAATAGCACCTAGATGTAGTATCAGCCTCAGGTTAAGGAGTAGAAAACAATGGATTTTTTTTTTTTCAGAAGTTCAGGTGCAAGGAAAGTAGAATTACATATGATAATGAAGCAGGATAGACGGAAGTTATTAAAAGTGCCACATAGGGGAGCAATGTAAGGTGAGATTGTACAAATGCACACTCAGAATGGAAAGATGCGCATAAAATGGCACCACTGGGGTTGGGGAGTGTGACAGTCTTCAATAAACAGCTGCACTAACAGTTCACGTAATGGCCCAGACAAAGATGAGATTCTACATAAAGAAGAAGCACAGAAGGAAATTCTAATAATGGGAATGGGAAGAAATGGGACAACATCTTTCTGTATAACTTCTTATGTATAGTATTATGGGCTCCTCTGTATAACATGAATATATAGCAAACTGAGTATCCATACAGAAATTGAACTGTAAGAAAAATGAATAATAAAAATGATTAAAGCTTAGCAGGACTCAAAACCTGAGGATTAGACCAGATAACCCATATACCCTTCCCTCCTCATCAACCTGCATGTCCCTCTCAAAGGGGTCTAGGAAAAAGAGTTGCTTGGAAGGGTCTTTACACTGGTCATTGGTAAAGTTCTTCTCCTTACAAAATATTGACTTTGTAGGGTTAAGGAGTCCTAAACGGATTCATGGGACACAAGTGGGGTTAGCGGACGTCACACCTGAATAAGTTCAGTTTTTGAGGGAATTTAGACCAAGAAAAAAATAATTATTTTTGGATTCAATGGGAATCTCTCTAAAACAGTACTGGCCAAGCTGATTTTTGAGTCTAGTTGAACAATTTTAACATCACTGCATAACTGCAATTGTGGCGTTTATATACCCACAATATTTGGAAACTTAGGCTATGTTCCCACAGGCAGGATACGCTGCAGAATTTGCGCAACCGAATTCTGTGTGAAAATGTCATAGCATTTACAGTAGCAGCAAATGTCAGCCACATGCTGCAGAAAGAAAATACAGAAAAGTCGCGTGGAAAGTGTTCTGCGGCGCGGCGTTCTAATCCGTAGCATGTCGATGCCGTGTATTACAAGCGAAGATGCTGCGTGTTTGGGCCATAGAATGGGAAGCCTAAATTCCACAAGTTGAGTTTTGTTGCATTTTGTACAGCGTTTGCACAGCAGAAACGTCGTAAAAATTGATGCAAATCCGCTGGCGCACATAAAGTTTGTTACAATCAATGTTTTACACTACATCCGCAGAAAAAAACGAAAGTTGAAAACGACACTGCATTACTGCAGAAATATGCTCTATTTGCTGATGATTCATGTGACTGATTTAGCTGTGTCTTTTTGAGATTCCACTTCAGATTTCCCCCCGCCTCCACTACCAGTACCTATGTATAATTCACACAACCTCTTTGGGTTTTTCTATATGTATTTCTTTAACCCCTTAATGACCGGGCATGTTTGTACCTTAATGACCAAGCCAGATTTGTCAAATCTGGTATGTCTGACTTTATCAGAGAATAACTCTGTGAAAGTTTTGAATATCCAAGTAATTCTGACATTGTTTTTTCGTCACATGTTGTACTTTATTTTAGTGGTAAAAGTAGACTGATACAATTTGCGGAAATTAATTAAAAAATAGAAAAATGGAAGAAATTTTGTAAAAATTACCATTTTCCCCTATTTTTAACTGCAATATGTCACATATGTACACACATACTGCACAATTTTTTTAATTAAATATATATTTCTATCTCTTTACTCCATTTTGGCAGCACTTTTGAAAAAATTAAATAAATTTTAAGCAATTTAGAGGACTTACAAATTGAATAATAATTTTATAAATTTTGAAGTACATTTTGTTTTCCTGCACCAAGCCAGGTTTTCAGAGGCTCATAGGTGTCAGAATGGTGGAAACCCCCACAAATGACCCCATTTAGAAAACTAGACCCCTTAAGGTATTTACCTAAGGGTATAGTAAGTATTTTGACCCCACAGTTTTTTGCTAAATTTAACCCCTTCCCTCTTTGGCCGCTTTTGACCTTCCTGAAAGAGCCTCATTTTTCAAATCTGACATGTTTCACTTTATGTGGTAATAACTCCGGAATGCTTTTACCTATCCAAGTGATTCTGAGATTGTTTTCTCGTGACACATTGGACTTTATGTTACTGGCAAAATTTGCCCGATACATTAAGTATTTAATTGTGAAAAACACCAAAGTTTAGCGAAAAATTGCAAAAATTTGCATTTTTCTCAATTTAAATGTATCTGCTTGTAAGACAGGCAGTTAAACCACACAAAAATGTTGCTAACTAACATCCCCCATATGTCTACTTTAGATTGGCATCGTTTTTTGAACATCATTTTATTTTTCTAGGACGTTACAAGGCTTAGAACTTTAGCAGCAATTTCTCACATTTTCAAGAAAATTTCAAAATGCTATTTTTACAGGGGCCAGTTCAGTTGTGAAGTGGCTTTGAGGTCCTTAGATATTAGAAACCCCCAATAAGTCACCCCATTTTAAAAACTGCACCCCTCAAAGTATTCAAAACAGCATTTAGAAAGTTTCTTAACCCTTTAGACATTGTGCAGGAATTAAGGCAAAGTAGAGGTGAAATTTACAAAGTTCATTATTTTTTTCCTGAAATTCATTTTGAATCCATTTTTTTTGTACCACAGAATGTTTTACCCAAGAAATGCAACTCAATATTTATTGCCCAGGTTCTGCAGTTTTAGGAAATATCCCACATGTGGCTCTAGTGTCATAATGGACTGAAGCATCGGCCTCAGAAGCAAAGGAGCACCTGGTGGATTTTGGGTCTCCTTTTTATTAGAATATATTTTAGGCACCATGTCAGGTTTGAACAGGTCTTGTGGAACTAAAACAGTGGAAACCCCCCAAAAGTGACCCCATTTGGGAAACTACACCCCTCGAGGAATTTATCTAGGGGTGTAGCAAGCATTTTGACCAGCCAGTTTTTTTGCAAAAATTTTTGGAACTAGGCCATGAAAATGAAAATCTAAATTTTTTCAAATAAAATGTAGGTTTAGCTAATTTTTTTTCATTTCCAAAAGAACTAAAGTAGAAAAAGCACCACAACATTTGTAGAGCAATTTCTCCCGAGTAAAACAAGACCCCACATGTGGTAATAAACGGTTATTTGGACACACAGCAGGGCTTAGAATGGAAAGAGCGCCATTTGGCTCTTGGAGCTCAAATTTAGCAGGAATGGTTTGCGGAGGCCATGTCGCATTTGCGAAGCCCCCTAGGGGACAAAACAGTGGAAACCCCCAACAAGTGACCACATTTTGGAAACTATACCCCTCGAAGAATTTATCTAGGGGTGTAGCAAGCATTTTGACCGGCCAGTTTTTTTGCAAAAATTTTTGGAACTAGGCCATGAAAATGAAAATCTAAATTTTTTCAAATAAAATGTAGGTTTAGCTAATTTTTTTTCATTTCCAAAAGAACTAAAGTAGAAAAAGCACCACAATATTTGTAGAGCAATTTCTCCCGAGTAAAACAATACCCCACATGTAGTAATAAACAGCTGTTTGGAGACACGGCGAGGCTGAGAAGGGAAAGAGCGCCATTTGGCTTTTGGAACTCAAATTTAGCAGGAATGGTTTGCGGACGCCATGTCACATTTACAAAGCCCCTGAGGGGACAAAACAGTGGAAACCCCCAACAAGTGACCCCATTTTGGAAACTACACCCCATGAGGAAATTATCTAGGGTACAGTGAGCAGTTTGACCCCACAGGTGTTTTACAGAACTTATTGGAAGTAGGCCGTAAAAATGAAAATCTAAATTTTTTCAAATAAAATGTAGGTTTAGGTATTTTTTTTTCATTTCCACAAGGACTGAAGGAGAAAAAGCACCATAAAATTAGTAAAGCAACTTCTCCCGAGTAAAACAATACCCCACATGTGGTCATAAACGGCTGTTTGGACACACCGTAGGGCTCAGAATGGAACTAGCACCATTTGGATTTTGGATAGTGTCTGGGCGCCATGTCACATTTGCTGAGCCCCTGTAGTACTAGTACAGTGGAAACACCCCAAAAGTGACTCCATTTGGGAAACTGCACCCCCTGAGGAATCATCTAGGGGTATAGTGAAAATTTTGATCCCAAAGGTTTTTTGCTGAATTAATTAGAATTAAGCTATGAAAATGAAAAATAATTTTTTTTTTCCAACAAGATGTAGTTTTAGATCAACATTTTTCATTTTTACAAGGAATAGAGAAGAAAAAGCACCCCAACATTTGTCAAGTAATTTCTCCCGAGTACGGTAACACCCCATATGTGGTTATAATAGGCTGTTTACATATATGGGAGCATTCAGAAGAAAAGGAGCGGTATTTATCTTTTGGAGCGTGGATTTTGCTGGAATGGTTTGCGGACGCCATGTTGCATTTGCAAAACCCCTGATGTACCAAACAAAAGTGACCCCGTTTTAGAAACTACACCCCCAAAGGCATTTATCAAGGGGTGTAGTGAGAATTTAGACATCACAGGTGTTTTTCAGAAATGAATACGCAGTGGATGGTGCAAAGTGAAAATTGCAATTTTTCCACTGATCTGCCCATTCACCGCACAAGATGTTGTGCCCCTAGAGAATCTTACCCCATAAATTGTTAAGCGGGTTCTCCCGGGTATGGTAATGCCTTACTTGTGGCCATAAATTGCTGTTTGGGCACACTGTAGGGCTAAGAAGGAATAGACCGCCATTTTGAGCATGGATTTTGCTTGGTAATAGTTCTGTTTGGGGTTTTGCTGGTATTTCAGCTTATAATGTGGCGGCATATGTAATCTGTGCGGAGTACATCAGGGCATAATAAGAGGGTATAATAATGGGGTAAATAATACAATTATTCATAGATGTGTGTTACGCTGTGAAGCGATCCGTTATGCGCAGGCCGGTGTCACACTGATAAACGGTTTTCTTTCTTATCCCCCTTCAGTAACGCTCTGCACCTTTTGGGGACTTTTTCTCCTTCATAGTTTGGGAAATATTACTGGGAAAGTTTTGCGCTGGTATACTACGGGCGCCCTCGCTTCCAGCGGATGTGCTATGTCCCTTCCCTTTCCTAGTTCCTAAATACTATGGCCCTGAAACTGAAGGAATGTTCCCCTCCGGCCTGCGCATTGAGATGTTTTTCATCACCGCATTACTAGTGCCGTAACTTTTTTGTTTTTCAGTTGATTGAGCGGTGTGCAGGCTTGTTTTTTGCGAGACGGGCTGTAGATTTTATTGGTACCATTTTAGAACACATACGACTTTTTGATCACTTTTTATTTCATTTTTTGGTAAAGGAAATTACCAAAAACAAGCAATTCTAGAATCGTTTTTTATTGGTTTTTTTTATCGGCATCCACAGTGCGCCCTAAATTACATGTTAGCTTTATTCTGCGGGTCGATACGATTACGGCGATACCAAATTTATATAGTTTTTTTTATGTATTGCGGCTTTTGCACAATAAAATCGCTTTTTTTATAAAATCATTTGTTTTCTGTCTCGCCATATTCTAAGACCCATAACTTTATTATTTTTGCGTGCACAAAGCGGTGTCAGGGATTATTTTTTGCGGGACGGATTGTCGTTTTTATTAGTACTATTTTGGAGTAAATGTGACTTTTTGATCACTTTTTATAGCATTTTTTGGAAGGAGATGTGACCTAAAAACAAAGATTCTGGCATTGTTTTTCATGTTTTTTTTTTACCGCGTTCACCGTGCGGGATAAATGACATAATAGTTTTGTAGTTTGGGTCGTTACGGACGCGGCGATACCAATTATGTATACTTTTTTTAATTTTTACGGTTTTTCGCATGATAAAAGACTTACTATGGGAAAAAAGTCAGTTTGGCTTTATTTTTTATTTGAAATGTGTGTGTTTTTATTGTTTTACCACATTTTTATTAACTTTTTTTTACTTTTCTGACTTGTCCCACTAGGGGACATGAGGGCCTGATGCCCCGATCGCTACTCTAATACACTGCACTACATACGTAGTGCAGTGTATTAGCGCTGTCAGTTATTCACTGACAGCAAGCCTATGAGGACACGCCGCAGGCGGGTCCTCATCGGCTCCCGTACAAGGCAGACTCGGACGCCATTTTCTGGCGTCCGATTGCCACAGCAACCCAGCGATTGCATCACTGGGTTGCCGATCGGGTGAAAACCTATCAGATGCTGCGCTCTATTGAGCGCAGCATCTGAGGGGTTAATCTGCCGGATCGGAGAGTAGCTCCGGTCCTGGCAGTTACAGGAGGGTGCCAGCTGTATAATACAGCTGTCACCCAGCGGTGATGGTGCCGGCTCTGCTTCTGAGCCCGCACAATCACTGCGCCGTACATGTACGGCGCTTTGCGGGAAGCACCTCCCGACAGCGCCGTACATGTACGGCGCATGTCGGGAAGGGGTTAATGCATATCAGGTGAAAAAAATAATAATTTCACTTTTTTCATAAAAGTATTTGTTTGAAGACCGATTTCTTTGTAAAGCGACCATGAAAATGAAGAAACACACCTCAAAATCTATCACCCTCTTTCTCCTGTTTTCAAAAATACCCACATTGTGGCCCTAATGCGTTGTTTGGACACACGGCAGGGCCCCAAAGGAAGGGAACACCCGGAGGCTTTCAGGACTCATATTTTGCTTGAAAATGTTTTAGGCCCCAATGGACATTTGGAGAAGCTTTGAGCTGCCAGAATGAGAGAAACTCCCCATAAACGACCCCATTTCGAAAACTAGACCCCTTAAGGTATTTATCTAGGGGTATAGTTAGCATTTTGACCACACAGGTTTTTCGTTAAATATATTGAAATTAGTCTGTAAGAATTAAAATGTACTTTTTTTCTGAAACAACGTAGAAATTTTTATTATTTACAAGGAATAACGAAGAAAATGCACCCCAACATTTGTAAAGCAATGTCTCCCGATTACGACAATACCCCATATGTGGTAATAAACTGCTGTTTGGACCCACAGCAGGGCTCGGAAGGGAAGGAGCGCCATTTGGATTTATGATTTTGCTGGAATGGTTTTCGGTGCCATGTCGCATTTGCAATGCACTGGAGGGACCAAAACAGTGGAAACCCACCAAAAGTGACCCCATTTTGGAAAAACCTTCAAGGAATTTTTCTAGGGGTATAGTGAGCATTTAGACCCCACGGGTCTTTTGCAGAGTTTATTAGAATTAGGGCGCGAAAATTAATATTTCCACTAAAATGTTGCATTTTCTCATTTTCACAAGGGATAAAGGAGGAAAAAAACAACCATTTTTTTATAAAGCAATTTCTCCCGAGTACGGAAATACCCAACATGTTGTCATACGTTTTTTCATTAGAAATGAATTAACCCTTTCAGGACTGATCCATTTTTTGCTTTCATATTTTAGATTTTCACTCCCCGCTTTCCTAGAGCCATAACTTTTTTATTTTTCCATCAATAGAGTGGTGTGAAGGCTTATTTGTTGCGGGACAATCTGTAGTTTTCATTGGTACCATTTTGGGGTACATGCGATTTTTTTTGATCACTTTTTATTCAATTTTTTTGCAATCCTGAGCAAAAAACAGGAATTCTGACACCGTTTTTTATGTTTTCTTTTTGTGGCGCTCACCGTACGCTATAAATGACATTTTTACTTTATTCTGCGGGTTGGTACGGTTACGGCGATACCATATGTATATAGGTTTGGTCCTTTTTTTTAGCGTTTGCGCAATAAAATGACTTATTTATAAAAAAAAAAAATTCTGTGTCACCATATTCTGAGAGCCGTAATTTTTTAGTCAAAAAAGCTGTGTAAGGGCTTGTTTTTTGCGGGACGGATAGAAGTTTTTATTGGTACTATTTTCGGGTACATGCGACTTTTTGATCACTTTTTATTCTTTATTTAGGGAGCGGTGGTGACCCAAAAAATTGCGATTCTGTCGTAGTTTTTTATTGATTTTTTTTGGGTATTCATCGTGCGGGAAAAACAACATTATAGTTTTATAGTTGGGGTCGTTACGAACGCGGTGATAGCAAATATGTGTACTTTTTTAACGTGTTCATTTTTTTTCTATAATAAAAGTCTTATTATAGGAAAAAAAGCATTTAGTGTTTATAGAACTTATAACTTTTATTTTTACACTTTTTTTAAAACATTTTTATTACTTTTTTTTACTTTTTTAACTTGTCCCACTAGGGGACACTTAGTCTTGCAGCTTTGATCGCTGCTAGAGTACATTACACTACACACGTAGTGTGATGTACTCTAACTGTCATTGTGACGTGACTGTCACACTGACAGGAAGCAGAGGAGGAACCGCCGGACGCTGTTCCTCCGAGGCTTCCGTGCATGGCAACCCGGAGGTCATTATCTGACTTCCGATTGCCGTGACAAGCATCGGTAGCCCCCACGATCACTTCGTGGGGGCTGCTGATGTGCTTCAAACCACTTAAATGCGGCGACGGCAATCCGTCGCCGCACTTAAGGGGTTAAGTGCCGAAATCAGCGGCGATGGTCCGCTGTCCGGCAAGACTGATGTCTCAGCTGTCGGGGACAACTGTCAGCGCGGATCTGTCACTCTGTGTTTACACAGAGTGACAGTTTGAAATGCGGACGAAAATGAACGTCATGGTGCGGGAACTAGCACCCGACCATGACGTTCATTTTCGTCCTTGGTCGTTAAGGGGTTAAGGCTATGTTCACACGGAGTATTTTGCAGGAGGAATATCTGCCTCAAAATTGCGTTTGGAAGTTTCAGGCAGATTTTCCTCTCCCAGCACGCCGATTTTCGCAGAGTTTTTCGCCCGCGGCCATTGAGCGCCGCGGGCATAAAACACCGTGAAATACGCTTTCTCTGCCTCCCATTGAAGTCAATGGGAGGTCAGAGGCGGAAGCTCCCGAAGATAGGGCATGTCGCTTCTTTTTCCCGCGAGGCAGTTTTACTGCTCGCGGGAAAAAGACGACGACGCCTCCCATTGAAATCAATGGGAGGCATTTTCGGGCCGTTTGTGCGAGTTTTGCGTTTTTTCGTGTCAAAAAACTCGGCAAAATACTCCGTGTGAACATAGCCTAAGGCTATGTTCACACTGAGTTTTTTGCAGGAGGAAAATTCTGCCTCAAAATTCTGTTTGGGATTTTGAGGCAGATTTTGTCCCTCCTGCACGTCGTGTGCCGCGATTTTCATCGCGTTTTTCGCTCACGGCTATTGAGTGCTACGGGCAAAAAACTCTGCGAAATACCCTTTCTCTGCCTCCCATTGATGTCAATAGGAGGTCAGAGGCATAAACGTGCGAAGATAGGGCATGTCCCTTCTTTCTCGGGAGGCATTTTCGGCCGGTTTTTGACGAGTTTTGCGGAGCGGTTTCCGTGCTCAAAAACTCGTCAAAATACTCTGTGTGAACAGGGCCTAACAAATAAACATCAAATGCTTTCCTATTTAAAAAATATATATATTGCGTGTTTGATGTGTACAGCTAGGAATGAGAAACTCTGATAGATTAGGGGGGGGCGCCTCTTTATAGTTCGCCTCAGGCGGCAGACGGGCTAGGTTCACCCCTGGCTATATGGTGAGGGATACTGGTATAAAGAGAGGTCACGTCACAACTCAACCATGTAAATTCATCTTTCCACTTTTTATCTACAAATGAGCATAAAACATCTCTTGTGTCACGTAAATGACCCGGGGTTTTTACTGCTAGAGGTTGTAGCAGGGAGTCTAACCATTCCGAGAGTTTGTCTGTCATTGAACCTATCCCTGACACTATGGGACGCATGGGAGGAGGAACTATACCTTTATGTGTTTTGGGTAATGCGTGCATGATTGGGATAGTAGGGCATTGTACAGTAATATATTCTGATTGTTTTTTTTGTCAGTACACCACTATTTAGCCCATCACTTATAAGTTTATCAAGTTTCAGAACTTATTTTAAATTGTTTGAAATATTGAATTTTTTAGCCTATAATACATATTTTTAATTTCTCGATGTGAGCATAAAAGAGGTTTATATCCGTCAGCCTTACAAATGAAATACCATTTCATTAAGCTACAACTAGAACATTTGGTATCCCCATCATTTTGGACATTTTCAGTGTCAATAATATGATAAACATGATAACTACTATAGAATAACAACATAACACTTCACCGGCGTTTCAGTTCAGCACCATTCTGCTGGACAGCTCCATTACGATACATAGCTTCCATTCATAAATTGCTCAAGCCAGTTGTGCGCCCTCTTGTGTTCAAAAACCAATATGCTGGACAGCATCACTTTGCTGAACCAACAGCATTACTTTGCTGAACTAGTTTCATCTACTAGGTTTAATTACCACCTGTAGGTAACCGGATATAAACCTCCCCCTGATAGTTTGTCATTTAACCAAAAGCCATGAGGAAGGTGTGTGTCTGAAACGCGTAGGCACCTACCTATCTATCTCTAAGTATTACACTCGGGACTGATCTTGTTTTAAATACCCAAAATAAAATTGGAAAAATGTTCTATTATAACTAATTGCACTGGATCCTCTATTCTTTCGTTTTCCCTATCCAACAATATATATGATGCATGAAATTGGGGTTAAATTAAGAAAAATCTTTCATTTAAATGGAGCATTGAGCTTCACAACATTATTTGTCAACTTTAATATATTAGAGGTTAATAAAATAACTGAGTGGAGTGGATGGTCCAAATATGGACATTGGTTAGACATTTTATTTTTTCTAATGGCAATCTGAAAGATTGGGATACACTGAGTACAGAATTGAATATTCCTTCACATATGAGATGTAAATATTTGCAAATACATCACGCGGTGAGTGTGACCCGGGATAAAACTTTATTCCATTTGGAGTCTTCTGACTCGTTATGGAACTTATATCAATTTGGGAGGGGAAAAGGTTTACTAGAACGGATTTATAAGAAATTAAAATGCGAGTCTAGAGGGGAGGGGAATCAAAGAGGAAGGGGGAGTGGGAATATATTTTTGGGATAATAGATGACAATGAATGGAGAAAAATAAGCAGATGCACTGGTAAATTTTAATTGAATAGATCCCATGGAATGACATAATATTTTATTATTCACTGTTTGTATTTAACGCCAAAGAAAATGAAAAGGTTTACGGGAAAAAATTGCGGGAAATGCATCAGATGTGGGATATCAGAGGCAGATTTCTCGCACTTGTTTTGGAATTGTCCTATGGTTCACCAATTCTGGGTAAGCTTGGCACAGAATAATACTAAGGAATATAAACATGGAGTTTGGATATTATAATAGCAAAAATAGAAACTTTACATTTGAACAACTATGGGAACCATGGATCAAGAGCATGACAGATGAACAAAGGGTTATGTTCAACTCAAGGATGACAATTGGGTAAAGATGTGAGGGTGGTCGGAGAGCTACGTATGGGAGAGAGTTGAAGGTTTTTTTTTTTTTTTTTAAACTAATAATACATATTTATACGCTTAAAATGCACTTTGTTATGTATAAGTAAGGTTTTTGTATTAGGATTAGGTTGGGGGAGGGGTCGGGATTGTTTTTTGTTATATGTATTAATATCTTATTGGAATGAGAATTAAAAAAAAAACAGAATCGCACTCTGTTTCCGCTTATCTGGATTCTGGAGCAGCTGCGAATTTCATCCAACAGGCCTTAGTAGACCGTCTCTATTTGCCCACGATGCCTTTGGAGAAAGCTCCAGCTGTCGCTTCGGTGAATGGTCAACCTCTGCTAGACCCAATTCTTTCCATTACTGAACCTAGTGAAAACATGCCGTACATCCATGTGAACACTGCAGCCAATCACTGGTCTCAGCGGTCATGTGCTGTACATGCTAGCGTCACTGCTGAGGTCAATGACTGGCTGCAGTGGTCTTGTGGATGTACAGCATATGTCCTATGTGTGAGTGGCGTGTACAGCATGTATCCTATGTGTGAGTGGCGTGTACAGCATGTATCCTATGTGTGAGTGGCGTGTACAGTATGTATCCTATGTGTGAGTGGTGTGTACAGCATGTATCCTATGTGTGAGTGGCGTGTGCAGCATGTATCCTATGTGTGAGTGGCACGTGCAGCATGTATCCTATGTGTGAGTGGCATGTGCAGCATGTATCCTATGTGTGAGTGGCGCATGCAGCATGTATCCTATGTGTGAGTGGCGTGTACAGCATGTGTCCTATGTGTGAGTGGCGTGTGCAGCAGGTATCTTATGTGTGAGTGGCGTGTACAGCATGTATCCTATGTGTGAGTGGCGTGTGCAGCATGTATCCTATGTGTGAGTGGTGTGTGCAGTATGTATCCTATATGTGAGTGGCGTGTGCAGCATGTATCCTATGTGTGAGTGGCGTGTGCAGCAGGTATCTTATGTGTGAGTGGTGTGCACAGAATGTATCCTATGTGTGAGTGGTGTATACAGCATGTATCCTATGTGTGAGTGGCGTGTGCAGCATGTATCCTATGTGTGAGTGGCATGTGCAGCTTGTATCCTATGTGTGATTTGCGCATGCAGCATGTATCCTATGTGTGAGTGGCGCGTGCAGCATGTATCCTATGTGTGAGTGGCATGTGCAGCATGTATCCTATGTGTGAGTGGCGTTTGCAGCATGTATCCTATGTGTGAGTGGCGTGTACAGCATTTATCCTGTGTGTGAGTGGTGTGTGCAGCATGTGTCCTATGTGTGAGTGACGTGTACAGCATGTGTCCTATGTGTGAGTGGCGTGTGCAGCATGTATCCTATATGTGAGTGGCATGTACAGCATGTATCCTATGTGTGAGTGGCGTGTACAGCATGTATCCTATGTGTGAGTGGTGTGTGCAGCATGTATCCTATGTGTGAGTGGCCTGTACAGCACGTATCCTATGTGTGAGTGGCGTGTGCAGCATGTATCCTATGTGTGAGTGGCGTGTGCTGTGTGTATCCTATGTGTGAGTGGCGTTTGCAGCATGTATCCTATGTGTGAGTTTCGTGTGCAGCATGTATCCTATGTGTGTGTGGCCTGTACAACATGTATCCTATGTGTGAGTGGCATGTGCAGCATCTATCCTATGTGTGAGTGGCGTGTGCAGTATGTATCTTATGTGTGAGTGGCGTGTGCAGCATGTATCCTATGTGTGAGTGGCGTGTGCAGCATGTATCCTATGTGTGAGTGGCGTGTACAGCATGTGTCCTATGTGTGAATAGTGTGTGCAGCATGTATCATATGTGTGATTGGCCTGTACAGCATGTATCCTATGTGTGAGTGGCGTGTGCAGCATGTATCCTATGTGTGAGTGGCGTGTACAGCATGTATCCTATGTGTGAGTGGTGTGTACAGCATGTATCCTATGTGTGAGTGGCGTGTGCAGCATGTATCATATGTGTGATTGGCGTATACAGCATGTATCCTATGTGTGAGTGGGCTGTACAGCATGTATCCTATGTGTGAGTGGCGTGTACAGTATGTGTCCTATGTGTGAGTGGTGTGTGCAGCATGTATCCTATGTGTGAGTGGTGTGTGCAGCATGTATCTTATGTGTGAGTGGCATGTACAGCATGTATCCTATGTGTGAGTGGCGTATGCAGCATGTATCCTGTGTGTGAGTGGTGTGTACAGCATGTATCCTATGTGTGAGTGTCGTGTACAGCATGTATCCTATGTGTGAGTGGCTTGTGCAGCATGTATCCTATGTGTGAGTGGCATGTACAGCATGTGTCCTATGTGTGAGTGATGTGTGCAGCATTTATCCTATGTGTGAGTGGCTTGTGCAGCATGTATCCTATGTGTGAGTGGCATGTACAGCATGTGTCCTATGTGTGAGTGATGTGTGCAGCATGTATCTTATGTGTGAGTGGTGTGTGCATCATGTATCCTATGTGTGAGTGGTGTGTGCAGCATGTATCCTATTTGTTAGTGGCGTGTTCAGCATGTATCCTATGTGTGAGTGACGTGTACACCATGTGTCCTATGTGTGAGTGGCGAGTACAGCATGTATCCTATGTGTGAGTGGCGTGTGCAGCATGTGTCCTATATGTAAGTGGTGTGTACAGCATTTATCCTATGTGTGAGTGGCGTGTACAGCATGTGTACTATGTGTGAGTGGCATGTACAGCATTTATCCTATGTGTGAGTGGTGTGTGCAGCATGTATCCTATGTGTGAGTGGCCTGTACAGCATGTATTCTATGTTTGAGTGGCTTGTACAGCATGTATCCTATGTGTGAGTGGCATGTACAGCATGTGTCCTATGTGTGAGTGGTGTGTGCAGCAGGTATCTTATGTGTGAGTGACATGTACAGCATGTATCCTATGTGTGAGTGGCGTGTACAGCATGTATCCTATGTGTGAGTGGCGTGTACAGCATGTGTCCTATGTTTGAGTGGCGTGTATAGCATGTTTCCTATGTGTGAGTGGCATGTACTGCATGTATCCTATGGGTGAGTGGCATGTACAGCATGTATCCTATGTGTGAGTGGCGTGTACAGCATGTATCCTATGTGTGAGTGATGTGTGCAGCATGTATCCTGTGTGAGTGGTGTGTACAGCATGTGTCCTATATGTAAGTGGTGTGTACAGCATTTATCCTATGTGTGAGTGGCGAGTGGTGTGAGTGTCGTGTACAGCATGTGTACTATGTGTGAGTGGCATGTACAGCATTTATCCTATGTGTGAGTGGCGTGTACAGCATGTTTTCTATGTTTGAGTGGCCTGTACAGCATGTATCCTATGTGTGAGTGGCGTGTACAGCATGTGTCCTATGTGTGAGTGGCGTGTGCAGCAGGTATCTTATGTGTGAGTGACATGTACAGCATGTATCCTATGTGTGAGTGACGTGTATAGCATGTTTCCTATGTGTGAGTGGCATGTACTGCATGTATCCTATGGGTGAGTGGCATGTACAGCATGTATCCTATGTGTGAGTGGTGTGTGCAGCAGGTATCCTATGTGCAGGGGCGTAGCTAGGGGGGCAGGTGAGGCATGTGCCCCAGGCGCAACTAGGTGGTAGGAAAGGGGGGGCGCCGCAGAGCAGCTGATCGCTGCTGATAGCCGCCCTGTATGTCGGACACCTGCAGCAGCTTTAGGAAGAGCCAGGAAATCACGCAGCATCGTTCTGACTGAGGTCTGTGACGGCCAGGGATTGGACCAGTTCAATCACCCTACCTGTCACTTGACCTCATGTCAGTGACATGAGGTCAGATGACTCAGGTCAGGGGACTGGACTGGTCCACTCCCTTGCTGCACCCTCCCAGCATGTAGGGGGTGCCACTGGGCTCTGCCTCTACTCTGTGCTCTGCTGTTACACACACGGAGCAAATAACAGCCGAGAAGCAGAGGAGGAAGCTCCTGCCCTGAAAGAAACTTGTGATCCTGTCAGCAAGGATACATGGTGAGTGTCTGTGTGTATATGTGTGTGTAGTGTGTATACAGTATGTGTCTCTGTGTTTGTATGTGTATATGTTACAGTGTGTGTGTGTGTGTGTGTGTGTGTGTGTGTGTGTCTGTCTCTGTGTCTCTGCATGTGTTTGTCTCTTACATCTACTACATTATCTGTACTCAGAGAGTTATCACTGTGTTATCTGTGGTGTTACATAGGACTGCAGGTAACATCTACTGCATTATCTGTACTGAGAGAGATATCACTGTGTTATCAGAGGTGTTACATAGGGCTGCACGTGAAATCTGCAACAATATCTGTACTGGGTATATATGGGTCTGGAAAAAAGGGGACAAAAGTCGATGGTCCAGCGCAGTCAAGTTTAAAACAGAACGTAGTTCCAATTTTATTTGGATAGTTAAAACTAGAGATGAGCGAACCGGGACAACCGAACCCGGTTTCGGTCCGAACTTCTGGAAAAGTTCGGTTCGCAGCGAATCCGAACTTCACCGGGTTCGGCCGAACCCGTTTTGACCGAACCCGGTCAAAAAGTATTATAAAAATCGGCAGCCACTTGTCTCTATCAATCACTGATAGAGAAAAGAGGCTGCTGATTAAAATAAAATAAAAAGCATTTCATACGTACCTGGTCGTTGTCTTGGGGACGAGTCCCTCTTCTTCCTCCAGTCCGACCTTCTTTTCTGACGCGGCAGCCTGTGATTGGCTGCAGAGGCCTCTGCAGCCTGTGATTGGCTGCAGAGGCCTCTGCAGCCTGTGATTGGCTGCAGCGCTCACATGGGCTGCATCGTCATCAAGGAATGTCGGGCCGGATGTCGAGAGGGACGCGTCACCAAGGCAACGGCCAGGAGACCGGACTGGAGGAAGCAGAAAGTTCTCTGTAAGTATGAACGTGTTTTTTTTTTACAGGTTACTCTATATTGTGATCGGTAGTCACTGTCCAGGGTGCTGAAACAGTTACTGCCGATCAGTTAACTCTTTCAGCACCCTGGACAGTGACTATTTACTGACGTCGCCTAGCAACGCTGCCGTAATGACGAGTGCACACATGTAGCCACCCGTCATTACGGGGCCTCATGCACACGACCGTAAAAACACCCGTTATTACGGGTCGTAATTACGACCCGAAATAGCGGGCCCATAGACTTCTGTTAGCCACGGGTACCTTCCCGTTTTCTCACGGGAAGGTGCCCGTGCCGTTAAAAAGATAGAACATGTTCTATTTTTTTATTTTACGGGCCGTGCTCGTAATTACGATTCGTAATTACGAGCACGGCCGGGCACGGCCAGCCACGGGCAGCCGGCCGCTTTTGCGAGCCGTGCTGTCATTATAAAGTATAGCAGCACGGCCCGTAAAATAGAAAAATAGAACATGTTCTATTTTTTTAACGGCACGGGCACATTCCCATGAGAAAACGGGAAGGTACCCGTGGGTAACAGAAGTCTATGAGCCCGTTATTGCGGGTCGTAATTACAACACGCAATAACGGGTGTTTTTTTTACTGTCGTGTGCATAATGGGAGCACGGCTCGGAAAAACGACCGGCTGCCCGTGGCCGGCCGTGCTCATCTCCTGAAATACTCTGTGCTGCCTTAAACTCTGTGGACAGGTCAGGATCCTGTTTCTTTTAAATGCTGCTAGGGAACCCACTCGATCCACTAAATAAGGCTGCGCTACAGTGCAGCATTTAAAAGAAACAGGATCCTGACCTGTCCACAGAGTTTAAGGCAGCACAGAGTATTTCAGGAGATGAGCGTGCAGATTCAGTGCTGCTGTGAACTCTGCTCTTACCATTACGTAGCTCTCAGTCTGTTACCTCTCCTCCACTACTGTCCTCAATAACACCTTCATGATTGGCAAGTCACCACGTAACGGTAAGAGCAGAGTTCACAGCAGCACAGAGTATTTCAGGAGATGAGCGTGCGGATCTTGTGCGCGGTGGTGACTTGCCAATCATGTGAGGGTGTTATTGAGGACAGGAGTGGAGGAGAGGTAACTGACTGAGCTACGTAATGGTAAGAATAGAGTTCACAGCAGCACAGAGTATTTCAGGAGAGGAGCGTGCAGATTCAGTGCTGCTGTGAACTCTGCTCTTACCATTACGTAGCTCTCAGTCTGTTAGCTCTCCTCCACTCCTGTCCTCAATAACACCTTCACATGATTGGCAAGTCACCACGTAATGGTAAGAGCAGAGTTCACAGCAGCACAGAGTATTTCAGGAGATGAGCGTGCGGATCTTGTGCGTGGTGGTGACTTGCCAATCATGTGAAGGTGTTATTGAGGACAGGAGTGGAGGAGAGGTAACAGACTGAGAGCTACGTAATGGTAAGAGCAGAGTTCACAGCAGCACTGAATCTGCACGCTCCTCTACTGAAATACTCTGTGCTGCTGTGAACTCTATTCTTACCATTACGTAGCTCAGTCAGTTAACTCAGGGACTCTGGGACAGCAAGGGTTAACTCAGGGACTCTGGAATAGCAAGGGTTAACTCAGGGACTCTGGAACAGCAAGGGTTAACTCAGGGACTCTGGGACAGCAAGGGTTAACTCAGGGACTCTGGGACAGCAAGGGTTAACTCAGGGACTCTGGGACAACAAGGCTTAACTTAGGGACTCTGGGACAGCAAAGGTTAACTCAGGGACTCTGGGACAGCAAGGGTTAACTCAGGGACTCTGGGACAGCAAGGGTTAACTCAGGGACTCAGGGAGAGTAGGGACAGTACTCAGGGGGAGCAAGGATTACAGCAGGAGACAGGGAGAGACAGGTCGTTGGTCGAGAGAGACAGGACAGGGGAGGTGAGCCAGTTCCTGGTGGTGTGGGAGGCAGGCAGGCAGGTCCCAGCTGGTGGTGAGGTCATCTTCAGCTAGCTCTAGCTAGCTTTGGCTCCTGAGCGTACCGACGCAGGGCTATTTAACCCTGTCGGTACGCTCGTAGCGGGGGATGTGGCGCTTGCGCCTGGCTAGTATGGGTCGGCATGGTGATAATGTATCACCAGCCAACTCATGAGCGCCCGCACGAGACAGTCCGTGCACGCGGGAGACTTGAAATGGAGACAGGGGATAACTATCCCTTGTCTCCATGGTTTCCAAACAAAGCAGGGCCATGCTAATTGTCCTGCTTCGCTTAGAACCGCATTCATGACCAGGGCTGTTGTTGTCACAGCCCTGGCTCATGATACATTATATGTATTATACACACACATATATATTATATATATGTGTATATATATATATATACATATACACTGTATATATACACATATATATATATATATATATATATATATATATATATAGGAAAACTTCCCTTTACAATAAGAAATCCTAACCTCACCAATATCTCCAATGTATATGTGTTAGTTAGTGTATATGTGTGTGTATATGTGTGTGTGTGTGTGTGTGTTTGTGTATATCTTGTTGTGTTTGTGTATAACTGTGTATATGTGTGTGTGTGTGTGTTTGTGTATATGTGTGTGTTCGTGTATATGTGTGTGTTTGGATATGTGTGTTTTTGTTTGTATATGTGTGAGTTTGTGTATATGTGTGAGTGTTTGTCTGTTTATGTGTGTGTGTGTGTGTGTGTGTGTGTGTGTGTGTATATCTTGTTGTGTTTGTGTATATATGTGTGTGTTTGTGTATGGTTGTTTGTGTGTGCGTGTATATATGTGTGTAGGTGAGTAGAAGTATTGGTATTGTTCACATTGATAACTGTTTTTTTATGTTGTTGCAGATTTTGATGTACCGATTGGACTACATCTTCGATTCGTTGGACTACTGCGTAGATCTACGTTTTTTCAAATTTTAATAAAATGGTTAATGAGGGTTTTGTTGGGGATTTCTTATTTCAATAAAAAATAATTGTCTTTGTGGTTTTTTTTTAACTTTATTAGTGCCTAGATAATGGCAGTTGGCTGATTGACAGCGTCCATTATTAAGGTGGTACTTAGTGTTAGCCGGTGCAGAGGCTAGCACTAACCACCCATTATTACCCCGGTACCCACCACCACCAGGGGTGCCGGGAAGAGCTTGGTACGATCCAGTACCCGACCATCTGTTGTGATGGTCGGGTACTGGGGCGGCCGTAGGCTGGTATTATGAGGCTGGGAAGGGCCAAAATCAGCGGACCTTCCCACCCTTGTAATGCTAGGCTGCTGCTGCTGTGTTGTATCGGGCTGGTTATAAAAATGGGGGGGACTCTAGGATAACTCTAGGAACCTATACTCCCAGAGATACCAACCAGTCAGCAAACCAAGGAAGTAAAAATACGGGGAAGGAGGGGCGGTAGGAAACATCACCCAAACAGACCAGGAACAAAACCGCCACCTACGGAACCGCAGGAATCCACACTCAGCATTAATGTGATCAACCTTTCCTCATCCGAACTGACTCCAGCACAAGTCAAAGTTATGTCGTTGGGCCTCAATTTTGCCCCTAATCGCATGTTCGATACTTTCAACACACAACTGGACATTAATCGAGTTATAAGGAATTTAACAGTAAAGAGGCATTTTTATAATACGCTCTCAATGACAACAGACTCCGAAGATTTTTATCTCAGAGAATCCAATACAAACATCCACGACCATAGATCACTATCGTTTGAGGAACATAGGGCAATCCAATGCTTAGAGAGTCTGAACCCAGAACTTCCTACAAGAAATATTCATTTTTCCCCGGACTTTGTCACAAAAAATCCAAGCTTCTATGCTCTGGCATCTAGGACAGACTCTATGGACAGATTTCAATGGGCAATTGAAAAGGATCTCCAGCAACTATCTGAAAATTCGAAGTGTTGCAATAAGAACTTTAATATCTCTAATGAGCTGAATATGGCAAAAAAATTGTTCAAAAATAACAAGGATATTATTATTAAGATGTCAGATAAAGGGGGCAGTATCACTGTGCTAGATAGGGAAATGTACAAAACCCAAATTTTGAAACTTCTAGCAGACACAGACACATATAAAAAACTAACGTGCAATCCAACATCTATGTTCCAAAAAAAGCTCAACAAACTGATAAACGATGGTTTAGGTAGTGGCGTATTAACAAGTAAACAAGCAGAATATATTATGGTCCAATGTCCCACAATTCCAATCATGCACGCATTGCCCAAGACTCATAAAGGCATAAACCCCCACATATGCGCCCCATAGTGTCAGGGATAGGATCACTAACAGAAAAACGATCTGAATGGCTAGACTCGTTGTTACAACCCCTTGCACTAAGAACCCCAGGCCATTTACGTGACACCAGAGATGTTTTATGCTCATTTCACAAAAAAAGATGGGAAAATAAATTTGCATGGCTGAGCTGTGATGTGACCTCACTTTATACCAGCATTCCACACGAAAAAGCCCATAGGGCACTAGAATATCATCTTTTTTTTTTTTTATCACATTTGTTTTTATTGAGTTTTTCAAATCGAACATACAAGTAAGCAGAAACAAAGCTTACTTACAAAACATAACATAGTAAAAATAGAAATAAATTTACATAACTTAACATAACAAAGGTATCAGTACAATATCATAGCTTTGTGTACAATAAATCATTATGAACAATAAAACAATATGTAAGGGAATACATCAGGGAGTCTCAATGGTATTTTTGCACAATAATATATGGTTTGTATGTGTGAATATCCATAAATCTAGTGTATCGCGTTACAATACTGGCTGGAGGTCCAAACATCCCACATGTTGTCAAATTAGCTTTTTTTATTTAAGGAAGAGGCGATCATAGATTCAAACCAGCAGTTGTTGTTTATTCCCTGAATAATTTCTGACAAGGATGGGATTTTATTGGTTTTCCAGTATTTTGCTATTTTGAATCTAGTCACTATAATAGTGTGTAGGATAACTGCTCTGTGGGTGCGATCATATTTGTCGGCACCAATTGCCAATAAGCATAATGGGGCATCTAGGATAATTGGGTAACCACATATATTTGACAGAAAACGACCCATTTTTCTCCACACTTCCAGGATATGTGGACCCTTCCACCAGATGTGCAACATAGTGCCTAGAATATCATCTTTTTAAACACAGCACTTACAGCTATGAGCTACAATCATATATACTTGAGGTCCTTGTCTTCCTGATGACACACAATTTCTTTCAGTTCGATGGGTTGTTTTACCTACAACTTAAGTGAGTATCAATGGGAGCTAAATTCTCCCCTTCTCTGGCAAATCTTGTGATGGCTTGGTGGGAGGAACTTTTCATTTTTTCTAGTGATAATCCTTTTGGCAGATCTATTAACTGGTATGCAAGGTATATAGACGACCTGCTATTTATATGGGAAGGAAATATGTCAGATATCCCAAATGTCATCAATTATCTTAATGACAACCAATTCAACTTGAAATTTACCTATTCTTCACAAAAAGATATTATCCAGTTTCTGGACCTAGAACTCACAGGTCATGCAGGGGAAATAATCAACACTAAAACATACCGTAAGCCGATTTCAGGGAACACTATCTTGCATGCTACAAGCGATCACCCTAGACAAACCATCTCATCAATCCCAGTGCGAGAAATGTACAGAGCAAAAATAAATTGTAGTAACGACCCCAATTACCGGGTGGAACAACAGCAAATTTGTAGGAGACTACGCAAAAGTGGGTATGCAGAATGGACCCTCAAAAGAGCAACCTCCATTGTAGAAAAAAAGCCCCGAGATATACTTCTAGAGCCAAAACCTAATAACAAAAAGATACCGGTCTAAATATACCTACTTTGGTGTTACAACACAGTAGTCAGTTTAACAGGTTCCCGACAGGGTCAGGGTCTCTGAAGTCCGCCGTATAGACTATTTACGGCGGCACTTCAGAGACTGTGCACGCGCGATCGCGTGCACACAGCTCTATGCCCTGGCTGTTGCTAACAGCCATGGGCACTGGGCAGAATGTCAGGGGTCAATCTTTTGGCCCCTGAACATGTGATCGCTGTGACAACCAATCACAGCGATCACATGCATTTCTGCATAGAAAACAGTGTGCACGCGATCGCGTGCACACAGCCCTGTGCCCACGCTGTTACCAACAGCTCTGGGCACTGGGCAGAGTATCAGGGACCAATCTGATGGTACCTGAACATGTGGTCGCTGTGAAAACCTATCACAGCGACCACATTTGTTTTATTTTGACTTTTCTGGCAGTAAATCTCCTGCCTCTTTTCTTCTCCTCAAACATTGTTTCAGTTTGAGGAGAAGAAGAGACTCGGGAGAATTGCTGCCAGAAGATTACAGTTACACAAACAATACAGTTACACTCTAAAACATTCTCTGTATAGATAGATTTCTATCTATCTATACAATCTATCTATCCATCTATCTTTTTTTCTATCTATCTACCTTTCTTTCTTTTATTCTATTAGAATAGGCAGGTAGGGAGTATATAATTATATATATATATATATATATATATATATATATATATATATATATCCACATATATATAATATATATAGCAATAGCGGTTTATTTTTTTGTTAGCGGTAGTGTAGATATATATACCAGTTAGTTTGTGTGTTTTATAAAAAAAAATTAAAAAAAAATTGTTTAGTTAGTGCTAGTGTTAGTAACGTTATGGCGAGGAAGTTGTTTAGCGCCGAGGAGGCATACGCCATGCTGTGGTCTGAGTCGGAGACCGCATCAGAGATGGTGTCAGAGATGGAACCTGTTTTAGGTAGTGACGATGACAGCGCCACTTCAGGTTCATCTTCAGGGGACGTTGTCCCTGATGCAGTTGAAACTGCAGAACTTGAAAGCGCAGGGCCAAGTAGCGCTGTAGCACGGGACAGCCTGGTCCATTCAGTCCAGGCTCTTGTATGGGCACCTGCCCCATGTTTTGGGCCTAGAATCCACGGATTTACTGCCACTCCTGGCATAACCGTGGACAATACAAATTTTGTCCAAATGGATTACTTCCATTTATTTATAACGGACGACATCCTAAATCAGATTGTCCATGAAACAAATTTATATGCCACTCAATATATAAGGCAGAAACCTTCATCCACCCATGCCAGAGATTGTACGCCCACCAATTTGCAGGAATTAAAAAAAAAATTGGGGCTCACCCTAAATATGGGTATTGTCAAAAAGCCCTCCATTAGGTCTTACTGGTCAACAAGACCCGCCCAAGCCACCCCAGTATATTCTGCAGTAATGCCCAGGTCTCGTTATGAGACAATAATGAGGTTCCTCCACTTCAATGACAACGCACAGGCCCCCCCAAGTACCGATGCAAACCGGGATCGGTTGTTCAAAATAAGACTGCTAATAAATTCCCTGAATAATTTATTTTTGCAACTCTACACCCCTGAGCAGAATGTAAGTGTGGACGAATCCCTCCTCAACTTTCATGGCAGACTTAGCTTTCGCCAATATCTGCCTTCCAAAAGGGCAAGATATGGCGTTAAGTTCTACAAATTGTGTGAAAGCGGGTCAGGATATACCACCGCCTACAGGATTTATGAAGGGCGGGACCGCACAATAAATGTTCCTGGATGCCCCCCTGATCTTTCCACCAGCAGTAAGATCGTGTGGGAGATAATGCAGCCTCTGCTTCACAAGGGGTACCAACTGTACTGTGATAATTTTTATTCCAGTGTGCCCCTGTTTAGGCATTTGCATGCTGCAAGGACTGGGGCATGTGGTACCATGCGCAAAAACAGAATTGGTTTTCCGCAGCAATTAGTGGGGAAGCGCATGGTAAAGGCGGACTCCTGTGCTTATGCATCTGAGGAATTGCTGGCGGTCAAGTTCAGGGATCGCAAAGACGTGTGTGTGCTAAGCACGATTCATACCGCAGGAACAGTGGCAGTGAGGGAAAGAGGGGCAACATCGGACAAGCACAAACCAGTGAGCGTGTCCGAATATAACAAGTACATGGGGGGGTGGATTTAAGCGACCAGGTTTTACAGCCCTATTTAGTAAAACGCAAAACTAAAACCTGGTACAAAAAAGTGCCCATTTATTTGTTACACGTGGCCATCCACAACTCATTTGTGCTCTACAAAAAAAACAGAGGCAGAGACACATACCTGGATTTCCAGGAAAAAATTATTGAAGGCCTCATTTTTGATGTTCAGGACACCCGAGAATGCCCCCAGTCTGAGGATGTCACGCGACTGACTGAAAGACACTTCATCAGTCGGATTCCCCCAACACCAACCAGAAGCAACCCCCAGAAAAAGTGCCGCGTCTGCAGAAAAGACGGGCGCCGCAAAGATTCCAGATATTTCTGTCCCTCATGTCCCTCATGTCCCTCGCAACCAGGCCTGTGCATTGAGCCATGTTTTAAAAAATTTTATATTTTGGAAATAGGAAGAAGGGAAAAGAGTTGTGGTTCCTGTAGAGAACGAAAATAATAAACTTTATTAATATGTTTTTGTTAAAATAATTCTAAAATAATATTTTTTATTTTTTATTTTATCAATGTAGGTCAAAATTTATATAGCAGTGCAGAAAACCCCTTATCCTGCACTTGAAGAACAGAATTTGTCTTTTGTATACTCTATTATCAATTGCTACTGTTATACAACAAGGTTGGACTCTATTGCTTGCTGAGGTAAGTGAAGATCTTATCACTCTGGTATATTGTATGTACTGTGTGAATTAGTATTGCTGTCAATCATTAAACATTGTATCTGTTTCTTGTATGCATTGACAGTTGCAGTATTTTCTATTTGTAAATAGAAATTGTATCAATTTTTGGTTCTGTGCTGTGCACTGAATATGTCACTATAAGCTTGCTAGTCTAAAAGTTGTCAATTCTCAAAGTTCTCTTAGATTCACTGAATTTATTATACAATTTTAGATTCTTGCAATTGTCCACATTGTTTTATTTTAACATGCTGGCTAATTCTGTCTGAAATAGCAACGGTGCGTTAATCTGTGTGAATGGGCACTACAGGGAGTGCTCTAATTGTCATGTGCTCATCGTTATTTCCCACCGTGGGTTTGTGAGAGACTGTGAACAGCAGCACTAGATAGTATGTATGCTAGATAGCTTGTGTGCCAACGATCTTTTGCAGATAGAATTGCACTGTTTATGGGCTGCTTGCTGTCTGTTATCGCCGCTTTCCATAAGGGCAAGGAGCAGCAGCTGATTGTAATGTTCTGACAGAGCTGCCTGTATGTGTCAGCGAGCCCTGTGAGCACTACAAATTCTATTAAAGATGCACTTTATATTGTGCTCTATTTGTGAGCTGCTTGCTGTTCACTATCTCTGCTATCACAGAAAGGGTAGTGAATAGCAACACAATTGGGTATCTGATCAACCAGCTTTTGTACGTCAACTTGCTTAGTAAGCTGGTTCTATGAGCGCTGCTAGGGATTTTGCCCTGCAGCGTCTGTCAAGATACACGCACTGCTCTCTTTCAGGGAGCAGCGCTTCCACATAGATTGTAATGTTCTGACAGTGCTGCCTGTGTGTGTCAGCGAGCCCTGTGAGCGCTACAAATTCAATTAGATATCCACTTTATATTGTGCTCTGTTTGTGAGCTGCTTGCTGTTCACTATCTCCGCTATCACAGATTGGGCAGTGAATAGCAGCACGATTTGGTAATCTGATCGACCAGCTTTTGTATATCAGCTGGCTTAGTGAGCTGGTTCAATGAGCGCTGCCAGGGAAAAATCCCTGAAAGAGAGCAGTGCGTGTATCTTGACAGACGCTGCAGGGCAAAATCCCTAGCAGCGCTCATAGAACCAGCTTACTAGATACCCAATTGTGTTGCTATTCACTACCCTTTCTGTGATAGCAGAGATAGTGAACAGCAAGCAGCTCACAAATAGAGCACAATATAAAGTGCATCTTTAATAGAATTTGTAGTGCTCACAGGGCTCGCTGACACATACAGGCAGCTCTGTCAGAACATTACAATCAGCTGCTGCTCCTTGCCCTTATGGAAAGCGGCGATAACAGACAGCAAGCAGCCCATAAACAGTGCAATTCTATCTGCAAAAGATCGTTGGCACACAAGCTATCTAGCATACATACTATCTAGTGCTGCTGTTCACAGTCTCTCACAAACCCACGGTGGGAAATAACGATGAGCACATGACAATTAGAGCACTCCCTGTAGTGCCCATTCACACAGATTAACGCACCGTTGCTATTTCAGACAGAATTAGCCAGCATGTTAAAATAAAACAATGTGGACAATTGCAAGAATCTAAAATTGTATAATAAATTCAGTGAATCTAAGAGAACTTTGAGAATTGACAACTTTTAGACTAGCAAGCTTATAGTGACATATTCAGTGCACAGCACAGAACCAAAAATTGATACAATTTCTATTTACAAATAGAAAATACTGCAACTGTCAATGCATACAAGAAACAGATACAATGTTTAATGATTGACAGCAATACTAATTCACACAGTACATACAATATACCAGAGTGATAAGATCTTCACTTACCTCAGCAAGCAATAGAGTCCAACCTTGTTGTATAACAGTAGCAATTGATAATAGAGTATACAAAAGACAAATTCTGTTCTTCAAGTGCAGGATAAGGGGTTTTCTGCACTGCTATATAAATTTTGACCTACATTGATAAAATAAAAAATAAAAAATATTATTTTAGAATTATTTTAACAAAAACATATTAATAAAGTTTATTATTTTCGTTCTCTACAGGAACCACAACTCTTTTCCCTTCTTCCTATTTCCAAAATATAAAATTGCATATACTGGTGGTATACACCTTTGTGGTTCCCTAAAACTCACTTTGTATATAATAAATAAGTGAGGGTATCAGCAAAATCTCTATTTTTGATGTTTTAAAAAATACCACACTGTTCTGAATTATTAGATTTCAGTTAATTCGTTAAAAATATATTTGCCCTACATTACTTTTTTATTTTTCCCCTGATTTTACTCCAAGGGTGAGGGAGGGAATGGGTGGGGGGTGGATGTCACGTTTGATGTTCTCTAAAGTTCATCTGCTGGAGAGCTCCATTTGCATAAACCTGCAATTTCTTATTTTAGAAAACCCAAAAAAATAAATTCCCATTATACCCCTAGATGAATATTTTGGGATTTCTGCTTCAAGAGCAGATATTTTGGAAGTGTTATAGAAACTCTGTTGAGTTTTGTAAAACCAGCTTTTAAAAAAAGCGATTTGTGAAATAAGCTTCTTCTATCGTCCGCCCTCCTACATCTCTATGTGATAAATAAGACACACATATTTGGTATCCCCATGCTCAGGAGAAGTGGAAGAATGTGAAATGCGATGAATTTTGTCCGTGGTCCATTTTGTGTGTGAAAAATGCTGGTATAAACTGACGCATTTGTTAAAACAAAAGGTAATTTTATTTTGATCCATCTTATTCAAGAAACTTTCAGAAGAAAACTGGACTTGCTAAAAATATGATAAACCCCTTGAAGGAAACCTTGTGGGGTCTACTTGTGTGAATGAAGTCATTTATGGGGTGATTCTAATGTTTCAGCAGCATTACGCCCCCAGAAAACAGTATGCGGCTATAAAATCAAATGCAGAATTCCTGGACCGAAAAGGCCAAAAAGCCTCCTTTTATGCCAAGCCCTGGCACATGCCCGCACAGTGAATAAGGCACACATATTTGGTATCCCCATGCACGGGAGAAGTGGAAGAATATGAAAGGAGATTAATTTTGTCCTTGGTCCATACCGTGTGTGAAAAATGCTATCATAAACTGGCGCAATTGCTAAATTCTTGCATTTTTTTCCAATTTTGCCCACTTTAGAGAAAAAAATAAAAATGATATATACTGACAAATGCCACTAAAACAAAGCCCTATCTGTCCTTTAAAAAGAGTGTAAAATTCAAAGATGAACTTTATTCACCTGCAGAGTTATAGTCATCTAAAGAAGCGCATAGCAAAATTGTGAAATGTGCTCTGGTCATTTAGCTGTAAAACAGCCTAGTCCTTAACCGGTTAATGAAATAAAGAAAATCGTCCATAAAAATGTAGCCATTCTAATGTAAGACGAGGCTCTGTCAGATATTTTGAAAGATGGTTGCCGTGTTGTATCCAGAAAAGCTCCTTCCTTAGGTGACCTGTTGTCTCTTTCTATATTTTCCTCAAACACTCCCAAACTGACATGGCTTCAATATACGGGTTTCTTTAAATGCGGCTCGCATCCATGCAAAATCTGTTCATATGCTAAGCCTACTAAGAACTTCAGAGATTCAGATAACAATACAAATTTTTCAATTCAAACTTATTATTAATTGCAACAGTGAGGCAGTAATATACATTGTGGAGTGTTTGGAATGCAACCTAATGTATGTCGGTTGCACCAGCCGCAAATGTAAAACTAGGATACTAGAACATTTGGGCTATATAAGAAATCCTAACCTCACTAACATCACTAATGTTGCAAAACATTTCATAACCTTCCATAATAGATCAATTACAAGTCTGAGATGTTATGCCAGAAAAAAAGTCAAAACTCCAACCAGAGGGGGGAACATCAAACATAAAATCTTATCACGTGAAGCATACTTAATATTTACACTAAAAACCAGGTTTCCTAAAGGTCTGAACATAAAAAAAGAATTAATGTTCCATTATTAGTGAAAGAATCTATGAAATGATTGGTAGAATCTAATATGGCCTAATAATCAATAATACCTGTTAATGTTCATGGCTTTTACAGATGACACCTAATTATCCATATTAACGGGTCCTTCCCCCATCAGATTTCCCGTTTGACGGTCTAGTATACAAAGGAAAACACATTTTCCAATACTAATTATCCTTGAAGACCAATACATAATTCCCCTTCTTTCCAGTTCATGTATTGTCTTAAACTGTTTAAATGATGTATTTTTTAGCGTTTTAATTTTTCGATGTGAGTATTTCAGAGGTTTATATAGTTTTATTTTTTACAAAATAATTTGTTTTTGTGACGCTGCATTCGAAGATGAACTGCATAGTTTTTCAATGCAACAGCCCTTCATAGGGCTATAAGGGGTTAAAACCCACTCTCTGAAGCCCCCCTTCAAGATACATTTCAACTAATCTGGTCCCCATGGCAGAAATATGTCTTTCCATCTGGCACCTCCAGCAGACTCCTTTCAGTCTAGTTTGATTTATTTTACCTCAGAGTTCCTCTTTTTACCTTTTTTTAATTTATTTTCTCCCCCCCCCCTTTTTTTTAACTATTTCTAACAGGGGCTGTGCAGGATTAGAAAAATATGGCTGCTTTCTTTCAAAAACAGCACCACACCTATCCACAGGTTGTATCTGGTATTGCAGGTTAGCTCCATTGAAGTGAATGGTAATGAGCTGTAATACCACACATAACCTATGGACAGGTGTGGTGCTGGTTTTTGGAGAAAGCAGATAAGTTATCTCATCCTGGACAACCCTTTGTCATGGATTGTTCTTGTGCGGTGATGCTCCCTGCAATATCCCTTTTCCTTTATGGCCGATGATATGTTCTATTCAGGTTTATGACATCTGTACTAAGTACATTTCCAGTAATTAAAGGGTTAACACTTCAGACCACTGTGGGTGACGACACAATGTATGAGTTGTGCAGTGGTAATAAACTCCTGTAGTAATGATGATGAATGTGCTGATGTCATAAACACAAATGTTTATGACATAAAGAAGATTCCACATTACAAGGTTTTACTGCCACATTCAGCGCCATATTGGATGGGACTGAGGACCTTGAGCTTGACTTCCCCACCAATGCCGACCTGATGTAATTTGGAGGTTCTAGCAGGGAAACCCTTCACCCCAGACCACTTCTTCATCACATCCTCTTCATATGGGTTGTCTGTAATAGAGGGGGGTTTCCAGCAGGAGATCCCCCTCTATTAGCCAGAGCGGAGACAGATGCTACAAGGAGGCATCTGGAGGACCCGTCTCATCCGTGGATCGCCCATTAATTTTAATGGGTGCCCAGGAAGAGAGACACCCGCCTAGCCAACCAGTTCAGCCGATTTATGTGTTTTATGTCGTTCGTTCATTGTATTGTCTTTCCTTAAAAAATCTGAGAAAACGTACAAATTCTGTTACAAATTATATTTTGGCACCTTCTAAGCCTAGAGGAAGGGCAATCCTCCAGCCATGGTTTCCCTAGAGGTTTCCCCCACAGGGGGTTTTTCCTTTCCTGCGTGCTGGAGGGTGACTCTTCGTGAGTCGGAGGTTTGCCATTTTGGGTTTGGTCATATAGTATAATAAAAGTTTTGACCATTTAACACCCAATTATAATGTTTTGTGTCTTTATTTTGCATTCTTTGGTTTGGTGATTGGGATTCTGGGTCTATCACATATCATAAAATCATAAGGCCGGACATCTACTTCCCACTCTGACATAGAATGGAGACAACAAGCGTTGCAGCACTATTAAGTGTACACATCCTTACATTAAGATATTGTATTACGGTCTGTAGCCTTTGGGGGGAATATATTAACCTTTCTACAACAGTTTATTAGCGTAGAAAATTCACAAAATACGTAAATGTCAGAATTTTTCGGGGCAAAAAATGAGCGGGGCTTAGCAGAAATAGGCAACAATTTTACTATAATTTACGCCAGTAACTGATGTAAATTATAGCAGAAATCTATATGTATAATGCGGCACAGATTTATCTCTGGAGGGCGTAACAAGGCAAAGGTCCGTGCCAGACCCATACCTCCCCCCCCCCAATCAGACTGTATGCCCCCCCAATCAGACAATAAAATACATTTAAAAAATGTACTTTAAATGTACAGCAGGCCGCAGCACATAGAAAGTACTGATGACAGGCCGCGTTGCAGCTAAAAGATGCGACACATTTATTAAGAGTCGTTCGCCTGTTAATAAATGTGTTGCATCTTACTCCAGCAAACTGTTTAATAGGGCTGGTGTATGAAACGCCAGTATTAAAGGGAATGTGTCGCTAGAATTTTTTTTTTCTTTCAGTTAAACAGTTAGTATATAAGTGATTAAACATTGTTTTAATTTTTTTATTTTTCACAAGTCAGGAAATATTATAAATCAGATTCTAATTTATAACATTTCCATGTGCTGGTCACTAGAGGGAGCAATTCCCAAAATTGCAGCATTGGCATGTGGTAAAGCAACCTCATTGCCTTATGCTGCAAATTTGGAGTAGGCACATTCGCTCTGCCCCAGCACACACCAGTAAACATACCTACCAAATTTCAAGTATCTAATCTAAGTATTCTCCGCCCACACATACCCGGTTCAGCCCACTCATTATTATGTTCCCATAGGACCCCCCACACAGTATAATGACAAATAGCTGTCCCCATACAGTTTAATGCCCCCTTAGCTACCCCTAGTACCAGTGCGCACATATAAAGCGCCAGTGCCCATATAGATAGTGTCTCACACAGTGCCCATGTAGATGGTGCCACCCCCCCAGGGATTCCACTCCAGGAGGAGCCCCTGCCGTCACTGTCCATATATGGACAGTGACGTAAGGCATTCCCTATAGGAGCAGAATCTCTGGCCACGCTGTGGCCAAGGATTGCTCTCCAGGAGGAGCCCTTGATGTAATTGTACATATATGGACAGTGACATCAGGGGTTCCGCCTAGGAGCGGAATCCCCGGCCAGACCATCGGCAATGCAAAGGCAGTGGATTCCGTTCCAGGAGTAGTCCCCGACGTCTATGTTCATATATGGTTAGTGAGACAAGGGGCTCCGCACTTAAAGTAGCGCTGTGCCCGGGAATTCCTCGGCGAGTGGTACTAATACAGAATCAGGGAGCTGACGATCCCTTTCATTAGCATTGGATTAAACTGTATAATAGTGGGTGAAGATTGTGAGGAGGTTGAAACCTTGTGGGTGGAACTAGAAAGGGAGGTAAACACTGAAAAAATTACTTTTGGTGTAATCTATAGACCCCCCCAATATAACTGAGGAGATGGAAGGTCAGCTATATAAACAGATGGAGCGGGCTGCACAGGCGGGTACTGTAGTGATAATGGGAGATTTTAATTTCCGGGATATTAATTGGTGTCATGGTTCAGCTTCAACTGCAAAGGGGAGACATTTCCTCAACCTGTTGCAGGAAAATTTTATGGGCCAGTTTGTGGAAGACCCGACTAGAGGTGAAGCTCTGTTGGATCTGGTCATTTCTAATAATGCAGATCTTGTTGGGAATGTCAATGTTCGTGAAAACCTCGGTAACAGTGATCACAATATAGTTACATTTTACCTATACGGTAAAAAACAAACGCAGGCTGGGAGGGCAAAAACATTTAATGTTAAGAAAGCCAAATTCCCCAGGATGAGGGCTGCAATTCAGGATATGGACTGGGAAGAACTAATGTCAAATAATGGGACAAATGATAAATGGGAGATTTTCAAATCTACTTTGAGTTATTATAGTGCAAAATTTATTCCTATAGGTAACAAGTATAAACGACTCAAATTAAACCCCACATGGCTTACACCTTCTGTGAAAGGGGCAATACATGACAAAAAAGGGCATTTAAAAAATACAAATCTGAGGGTACAGCTGTAGCCTTTGTAAAATATAAAGAGCTTAATAAAATCTGTGAAAATTTAATAAAATTAGCAAAAATACAAAATGAAAGGCAGGTGGCCAAGGATAGTAAAACAAATCCCCAAAAATTCTTCAAGTATATAAATGCTAAAAAGCCAAGGTCTGAACATGTAGGACCCCTAGATAATGGTAATGGGAAGTTGGTCACAGGGGATCAAGAGAAGGCAGAGTTACCAAATGGGTTCTTTAGCTCTGTATATACAACTGAAGAAAGAGCAGCTGATGTAGCCGGTGCCAGTGCTGTTAATATATCAGTTTATATACTAAATTTGATGAATGTAGATATGGTCCAAGCTAAATAAAATAAAATAAATGTGCACAAGGCCCCGGGACCAGATGGGATACACCCTAGAGTTCTTAAAGAGCTTAGTTCAGTTATTTCTGTCCCCCTTTTCATAATATTCAGAGAATCTCTAGTGACTGGTATAGTGCCAAGGGACTGGCGCAGGGCAAATGTGGTGCCTATTTTCAAAAAGGGCTCTAGGTCTTCCCCGGGTAATTATAGACCAGTAAGCTTAACATCCATCGTGGGAAAAATGTTTGAGGGGCTATTGAGGGACTATATACAGGATTATGTGACAAAAAATAGTATTATAAGTGACAGCCAGCACGGTTTTACTAAGGACAGAAGTTGTCAAACTAACCTAATCTGTTTTTATGTAGAGGTGAGCAGAAGCCTAGACACAGGGGCCGCTGTGGATTTAGTGTTTTTGGACTTTGCAAAGGCATTTGACACTGTCCCCCATAGACGTCTAATGGGTAAATTAAGGACTATAGGTTTAGAAAATATAATTTGTAATTGGATTGAGAATTGGCTCAAGGACCGTATCCAGAGAGTTGTGGTCAATGATTCCTACTTTGAATGGTCCCCGGTAATAAGTGGTGTACCCCAGGGTTCAGTGCTGGGATCACTATTATTCAACTTATTTATTAATGATATAGAGGATGGGATTAATAGCACTATTTCTATTTTTGCAGATGACACCAAGCTATGTAATATAGTTCAGTCTATGGAAGATGTTCATGAATTGCAAGCGGATTTAAACAAACTAAGTGTTTGGGCATCCACTTGGCAGATGAAGTTTAATGTAGATAAATGTAAAGTTATGCATCTGGGTACCAAGAACCTGCATGCATCATATGTCCTAGGGGGAGCTACACTGGCGGATTCACTTGTTGAGAAGGATCTGGGTGTACTTGTAAATCATAAACTAAATAACAGCATGCAGTGTCAATCAGCTGCTAAAAAGGCCAGCAGGATATTGTCGTGTATTAAAAGAGGCATGGACTCACGGGACAGGGATGTAATATTGCCACTTTACAAAGCATTAGTGAGGCCTCATCTAGAATATGCAGTTCAGTTCTGGGCTCCAGTTCATAGAAAGGATGCCCTGGAGTTGGAAAAAATACAAAGAAGAGCAACTAAGCTAATTAGGGGCATGGAGAATTTAAGTTATGAGGAAAGATTGAAAGAATTAAACCTATTTAGTCTTGAAAAAAGACGACTAAGGGGGGACATGATTAACTTATATAAATATATTAATGGCACATACAAAAAATATGGTGAAATCCTGTTCCATGTAAAACCCCTCAAAAAATAAGGGGGCACTCCCTCCGTCTGGAGAAAAAAAGGTTCAACCTGCAGAGGCGACAAGCCTTCTTTACTGTGAGAACTGTGAATCTATGGAATAGCCTACCGCAGGAGCTGGTCACAGCAGGGACAGTAGATGGCTTTAAAAAAGGGTTAGATAATTTCCTAGAACAAAAAAGTATTAGCTCCTATGTATAGAAATTTTTCCTTCCCCTTTCCCGTCCCTTGGTTGAACCTGATGGACATGTGTCTTTTTTTAGCCATACTAACTATGTAACTATGTAACTATGTAACTATGTATCTGCATCATGAGGACACAGATACAGTTGACACCAAGACATACCACCGGCCGCTTGGGACAGCGTAACAGCGCCCGGAATCCTGGACTGCCCCCCTATATCCGGGACGGTTAGGAGGTATGCAGTAATTAAGACCATGCACATGCGCAGATTCCACAGTAAATGCTTGTTCATGAGCCTGCAAAGGAGGAGCTGCTCAGTTTGCCATTAGGGTGATGACTGACGGATAAGGCCTCGTTCACATCTGCACTATTGTCTCTGGTAAAATCATGGCCCCCCGCCTGACGGAAAGCCAATGGAACCCACTAAAGTCAATGGGTTCTGTCGGCAGGTGGCGGTGTCCGTTGTGCGACGGAACAGTTGCTTCCGTTATTCCTTTGTTCTGCACCACTGATGGAGCAGAACAACGAAACACACCAATGCAGGTGTGAACAGGGCCTAGAGAGATAACTGAATACAGCAGCTGGCCATGAACTGAAATACACTGCAGGTACAGAAGACAAATGGTAGACCAATTAGAAATGTGATTTATTTTACAAAATACATACAAGGCAATTAAAAAAAAAACAGTGCAAAGGTGTACATAGCCTTTAAGGGTATGTGCACACGGTAGCAGGCTTTTATGTCTGAAAAGACAGACTGTTTTCAGGAGAAAACAGCTGCCTCGTTTCAGACGTAAATGCTCCTCCTCGCATTTTGCGAGGCTTCTCTGACAGCCGTAAATTTTGAGCTGTGGTTCATTGAGCTCAATGAAGAAACGGCTCAAATGACGTCTGAAAGTAGTGCCCTGCACTTCTTTTGACGAGGCTGTATTTTTACGCTTCGTCGTTTGACAGCTGTCAAACGACGACGCGTAAATTACAGGTCGTCTGCACAGTACGTCGGCAAACCCATTCAAATGAATGGGCAGATGTTTGCCGATGTATTGTAGCCTTATTTTCAGACGTAAAACGAGGCATAATACGCCTCGTTTACGTCTGAAAATAGGTCGTGTGAACCCAGCCTAAGCAATCAGGAGGCATATTTTCAGATTCTGCTGGACTTCTCCCATATACCGGCATTTCAGACATCCTATTGGTCCACGGTGTCCTAAATGCCCACCCCATTTACTTCTTCTTTAGCACAATGCCTGCACGCCACAGCAAGCTGACAGTGCCCGCCCTAAAGGTATATACAGGGGTGATGGAGATTTTATACTGAGATAATGGTGGGCTGGTACATACACGGATAATGATGGTTATATATGGGGATGATGGCTGGTATATACAGGGATGATTGGAGTCCCTTATATAACCCCCATATTCCCTGTATATTACCCCCAAAAGGGGAGATCAGCAGCACATCGCAGTCCAAAACTCATGGAAAACTATTTTATGTTCCACCCATCGCTGGATGTGGGTATACTAGGACACATGACTAATATGATAATATTTTAATATAGAATTGTACATCCTAGTATAATAGCTAAAGAAAATTAGCTTATGAGGTTTAGAGTTAGTTATATGTCGAAATTTTGATCTAAGGTATGCGCACCGTGACGGGCGGTAGTCATGTAGACTGAACGCTTCCATGATTTGAATAAGCTGTGACGTGGCACATTGGGTCACGTGAACGTGGTATACAGGTTACATCAACACTTTCATGACATATCTTGTGGTTTGCGCTTGGGCATTGGAGATGAAGAAGACTGGAAGTCAACATGGTGTTCTGGGCCGGATGAAGAAGAAAAGAGAACATGAACGACTCCATTCTGAGAAGATGTCACGTGTGAGTCACTGAATTTCACTGCACTGTATTCACTTACACTACCGTTCAAAAGTTTGGGGTCACCCAGACAATTTTGTGTTTTCCATGAAAACTCACACTTATATTTATCAAATGAGTTGCAAAATGGCTAGAAAATATAGTCAAGACATTGACAAGATTAGAAATAATGTTTTTTATTTGAAATAATAATTTTCTCCTTCAAACTTTGCTTTCGTCAAAGAATGCTCCATTTGCAGCAATTACAGCATTGCAGACCTTTGGCATTCTAGCTGTTAATTTTCTGAGGTATTCGGGAGAAATTTCACCCCATGCTTCCAGAAGTCCCTCCCACAAGTTGGATTGGCTTGATGGGCACTTCTTGCGTACCATACGGTCAAGCTGCTCCCACAACAGCTCTATGGGGTTGAGATCTGATGACTGCGCTGGCCACTCCATTACAGATAGAATACCAGCTGCCTGCTTCTTCCCTAAATAGTTCTTGCATAATTTGGAGGTGTGCTTTGGGTCATTGTCCTGTTGTAGGATGAAATTGGCTCCAATCAAGCGCTGTCCACAGGGTATGGCATGGCGTTGCAAAATGTGCGATAGTGATATGCAAAATGTGCGATAGTGATATGAGTGATAGCCTTTCTTATTCAAAATCCCTTTTACCTTGTAAAAATCTCCCACTTTACCAGCACCAAAGCAACCCCAGACCATCACATTACCTCCACCATGCTTGACAGATGGCGTCAGGCACTCTTCCAGCATCTTTTCAGTTGTTCTGCGTCTCACAAATGTTCTTCTGTGTGATCCAAACACCTCAAACTTCGATTCGTCTGTCCATAACACTTTTTTCCAATCTTCCTCTGTCCAATGTCTGTGTGCTTTTGCCCATATTAATCTTTTCCTTTTATTAGCCAGTCTCAGATATGGCTTTTTCTTTGCCACTCTGCCCTGAAGACCAGCATCCCGGAGTCGCCTCTTCACTGTAGACGTTGACACTGGCGTTTTGCGGGTACTATTTAATGAAGCTGCCAGTTGAGGACCTGTGAGGCATCTATTTCTCAAAGTAGAGACTCTAATGTACTTGTCTTGTTGCTCAGTTGTGCAGCGGGGCCTCCCACTTGTCTTTCTACTCTGGTTAGAGCCTGTTTGTGCTGTCCTCTGAAGGGAGTAATACCCACCGTTGTAGGAAATCTTCAGTTTCTTGGCAATTTCTCGCATGGAATAGCCTTCATTTCTAAGAACAAGAATAGACTGTCGAGTTTCACATGAAAGCTCTCTTTTTCTAGCTATTTGGAGAGTTTAATCGAACCCACAAATGTAATGCTCCAGATTCTCAACTAGCTCAAAGGAAGATCAGTTTTATAGATCCTCTAAACAGCAAAACTGTTTACAGCGGTGCTAACATAATTGCACAAGGGTTTTGAAGTGTTTTATAATCATCCATTAGCCTTCTAACACAGTTAGCAAACAGAATGTACCATTAGAACACTGGAGTGATGGTTGCTGTAAATGGGCCTCTATACACCTATGTAGATATTGCATTAAAAACGAGACGTTTGCAGCTAGAATAGTCATTTACCACATTAACAATGTATAGAGTGTATTTCTAATTAATTTAATGTTATCTTCATTGAAAAGAACTGTGCTTTTCTTTCAAAAATAAGGAAATTTCTTAGTGACCCTAAACTTTTCAACTGCAGTGTATATGGTCTGCAGAATGCCTGTGTAGGACTGATATCTGTTCTCTGAAAACAGCTCTGAAATTTTCAGCCATTTTTGACTTTGCGTGTGAACCCTAAGACTATGTGTAAAGGGTTTGCCAGACACAGGTTCAGTGCCGACGCCCGGGGTTAATCAGCCTTCATCAGCTCCAAGGTCTGCTAGAGTGACGCGATCTCTTACCACTCAGTCTGGCAGGCTAAGGAGAAGGAGAACCTATCACAGCCTGGCCTGACGGTTCTAGCTCCCGCCCTTGGTCTATTTTTACCCTTGCTTGGGCGCACAGGTATTTCCCGCAAACATGAAGCCTAATAAAATCTTGCTTCCCTCTCAGGTCTCTTTTGATGGAAGGTCTGCCACTGACAGTGCCTTTGTGGATTCAGGGTCTGCTACTAATATTATGTCTGTGGAATTTGCTATGTCTCTAGCTATGCCATTAATTGATTTGCCTAAACCTGTCGCGGTAGTGGGTATTGATTCCACTCCGCTTGCTAATGGTTATTTTAAGCAGCATACCCCTGTTTTTGAACTCAATGTTGGCTCCATTCATTTGGAGCAGTGTTCTGTGTTAGTGATGCAGGGGTTATCGTCCGATTTGATTTTAGGCCTTCCTTGGTTGCAGACGCATAATCCCACTTTTAACTGGAATACTGGTGATCTTACTAAATGGGGTAATGAATGCATGACGTCATGTTTTTCTAATAATTGGTTTCTCTCGTTGAGGAGGTGAACACTCTACCTGAGTTTAGTCAGGACTTCGCTGATGTCTTTTCTAAAAGAGCCTCCGAACAGTTACCTCCTCATAGAGAGTACGATTGCGCAATCGATTTGGTACCAGGAGTTAAGCTCCCTAAAGGTAGGATATTTAATCTCTCTTGTCCTGAACGTGAAGCCATGAGAGAATATATCCAAGAAAGCCTGGCCAAGGGTTACATTCGCCCCTCTACTTCTCCGGTAGGTGCTGGCTTCTTCTTCGTGGGGAACAAGGATGGTGGTCTTAGGCCGTGCATCGATTACCGAAATTTAAATAAGATCACTGTAAGGAACCAATATCCCCTTCCTTTGTTTCCTGATCTCTTCAATCAGGTTCAGGAGGTCCAATGGTTCTGAAGTTCGATCTTCGGGGGGCTTATAACCTTATCCGGATCAGAGAGGGGGATGAGTGGAAGACTGCGTTTAATACACCCGAAGGTCATTTTGAATATCTCGTCATGCCCTTTGGGTTGTGTAATGCTCCCGCGGTCTTACAGAATTTCATAAATGAGATTTTAGGAGACTATCTGTGGGTATTTCTTGTAGTGTACCTTGATGATTTACTTGTGTTTTCTAAGGACTGGTCCTCCCACATTGAGCATGTCAGGATGGTGCTCCAGGCCCTTCGGAAAAACAAACTCTTTGCAAAAAATGAAAAATGTGTGTTTGGTGTGCAGGAGATACCATTTTTGGGACAAATCCTCACTCCTAATGAATTCCGCATGGACCCTGCCAAGGTTCAGGCCGTGGCAGAATGGGTCCGCCCTGCCTCCCTGAAGGCCTTACAGTGTTTCCTGGGGTTTGCTAATTATTACAGGAGATTTATTGCTAACTTGTTGGTTATCGCTAAGCCTCTTACGGACCTTACTCGTAAAGGTGCTGATCTCCACTGGCCTCCAGAGGCGGTCCAGGCTTTTGAGGTCCTTAAGAGGTGCTAACCAAATGGAGCCATTTATCGTGGAGGTTGACGCCTCCGAGGTGGGAGTGGGTGTTGTCTTGTCCCAGGGTACTAGGTCTCTCACCCATCTCCGTCCCTGTGCCTACTTCTCCAGGAAGTTCTCCTCCACTGAGAGAAACTATGACGTTGGCAACCGCAAACTCTTAGTGTAATGTCGGGGTAGGGAGACAGACAGGTGAGCCCTAATCTACCCGCAACTCAGTCCCTGCCTACTTGCACGGCCCATCCTAGGCGACGGCGTACAACTGGGCAACGGTCCCTACTCTCAATATGTGCACGACAGACAAACAGACAAGGGTACACAGAAACTAAGGGAAATGGGGCAGTTGCCCACGGCAACACCGTGAGCAACAAGAGTAGTGAACGAGTCGAGTCAAACCAGGAGTGTACGTGGTGCCAAACGCAGAGCAGGAGAGTAGTCAGTAAAGCCAGGGTCAATATGAAGCAGAGGTCAATAGGAAAAGCAGGAACAGCAGAGCCAGGAAGCAAGAGAATCACAGGCAAAGGACAAGCAGGAAATGAAGGTATAAGCAGACAAAGGGCGTGAGCTAGGAACGTCTGGCCAGGCTGTGATAGGTTCTCCCACTCCTCAGCCTACCAGCCTGAGTGGTAGCATAACAAGTCACTTTAGCAGACCTAGGCACAGATGCAGGCTGATTAACCACGGGCGTTGACACAGACGCTGTGTCTGACAAATTCTTTGCAGTACCCCCTCTTTTATGAGAGACCACTGGACCCTTCCTAGGTGGACCTGGCTTGTTGGGGAACCGAAGATGGAACTTCCTAAGCAATAACCCGGCGTGAACATCCGGGGGGGGACCCAAGTCCTCTCCTCAGGCCCGTATCCTCTCCAATGGACCAGGTACTGCAGGGAGCCTTGGACCATTCTGCTGTCCACAATCTTGGCCACCTCGAATTCTACCCCTTCAGGGGTCAGAACAGGGACCGGAGGTTTCCTCGAGGTAGCCAAGGATGGGGAGCAGCGTTTCAGGAGGGAGGCATGTAACACGTTGTGTATTTGAAAAGATGGGGGTAACCTCAGCCGGAAGGAGACAGGGTTAAGGACCTCACTGACCTTGTACGGCCCTATATACTGGGGAGCAAATTTTTTGGACGGAACTTTAAGGCGCACATTTTTTGAAGACAACCACACCAGATCCCCGACCACAAACAAGGGTTTAGTAGAACGCCTTTTATTTGCCTGAGTCTTTTGTGTGCTGGGATGCCTCAAGGTTCTTCTGAACCTGGGCCCAGACTGTGCACAGTTCCCGATGAACGACATCTACCTCGGGATTGTTGGACCCACCAGGAGAAACGGAGGAGAACCATGGGTTAAACCCAAATTACAGAAAAAGGGGGAGACCCCTGACGAGTTACTGACCCGGTTATTAAGGGAAAATTCGGTGAGGGGAATGAAGGAGACCCAATCATCTTGACAGTCAGAGATAAAACACCTTAAATATTGTTCTAGAGACTGATTAGTCCTCTCAGTTTGGCCATTAGTTTCGGGATGGAAGGCTGAGGAGAAGGACAGATCAATCTCCAGACTCTTACAGAAGGCTCTCTAAAACAATGAAACAAATTGTACCCCTCTGTCAGAAACAATATTGACAGGAACCCCATGGAGACGCAGAATGTGTTTGACAAACAAGGTAGCTAACGTCTTGGCATTGGATTGTTTCTTGAGGGGTACAAAGTGGCACATCTTACTGAAGCGGTCTACTACAACCCACACCACCGACTTACCTTCGGATGGAGGCAGATCAGTGATAAAATCCATGGAGATATGTGTCCAAGGTCTCTGGGGAATGGGCAAGGAACTTAGTAAGTTCCGCTGGTCAGGACCTGGGAGTCTTGGACCTAGCACAAATTTCACAAGCGGCGACGTAGGCCTTAAATTCTTTAGGCAATCCAGGCCACCAATAGGTTCTAGAAATTAGGTGCTTGGTACCCAGGATGCCTGGATGGCCAGATAGTGCCGAGTCATGATTCTCCCTGAGCAACCTTAGCCGGAATTGCAGGGGAACAAACATCTTGTTCTCAGGAAGATTCTTGGGAGCTGAACCTTGATCAGCCGCAATTTCGGAGACTAAGTCTGAATACACAGAGGATATGATTATACCTGGGGGCAAAATTCAAGAGGGATCCTAAGCAGGCTGGCAGGCTGAGGAGAGGGAGAACCTATCACAGCCTGGCCTGACGGTTCTAGCTCCCGCCCTTGGTCTATTTTTACCCTCACTTGCAGCATATTCCTTGCCTGTGATTGTCTGGTTTCCTGGCTCTGCGATTCTTGCTATTTACCTTATTAACCGTTGTTACCTATTGACCCTGGCTTAACTGACTATTCTCCTGCTCTGATTTGCTACTTTGTACTCTCCTGGTTTTTCTCGGCTCGTTTACCACTGCCTGTTGCTCACAGTGTTTCCGTGGGCAAATGCCCCTACCTCCCCCTTTTTCTTCTGTGTGCCCTTGTCTTGTGTTGTCTGTCTTGCACTTATTGAGCGTAGGGAACGTTGCCCAGTTGTACGCCATCACTTAGGACGAGCCGTGCAAGTAGGCAGGGACTAAGATCCATGGAGATATGGGTCCAAGGTCTATGGGGAATGGGCAAAGAACATAGTAAGTACGCAGGTCGGGACCTGGGAGTCTTGGACCTAGCACAAATTTCACAAGCGGCGACGTAGGCCTTAACGTCTTTAAGCAACCTAGACCACCAATAGGTTCTAGAAATGAGGTGCTTGGTACCCAGGATGCCTGGATGGCCAGATAGTGCGAAGTCATGGTTCTCCCTGAGCAACCTTAGCCGGATTTGCAGGGGAACAAATAGCTTGTTCTCAGGAAGGTTCTGGGGAGCAGAAGCTTGATCAGCCGCAATTTTGGAGACTAAGTCTGAATCCACAGAGGATATGATTATACCTGGGGGCAAAATACAAGCGGGATCCTCCTCAGGAGGAGGGCTGGCCATGAGGCTACGCGACAGAGCATCAGCTTTAATATTTTTTGACCCAGCCCTATAGGTAACCACAAAGTTGAATCTCGTAAAAAAACAACGCCCATCGAGCTTGTCTCGGGTTTAGCCTCCGGGCAGATTCTAGGAAAACCAGATTCTTGTGGTCAGTAAGGACCGTTACCTGGTGCCCAGCCCCCTCCAGGAAGTGGCGCCACTCTTCAAAGGCCCATTTAATGGCTAACTGTAAAGGATTTGCCAGACACAGCGTTTGTGTCAATGCCCGTAGGTAATCAGCCTGCATCTGTGCCTAGGTCTGCTAGAGTGACTTGTTCTGCTACCACTCAGGCTGGTAGGCTGAGGAGTGGGAGAACCTATCACAGCCTTGCCAGACGGTCCTAGATACCGCCCTTTGTCTACTTATATCTTCACTTGCTGCTTGTCCTTTGCCTGTGATTCTCTTCCTTCCTGGCTCTGCTGTTCCTGCTTTTCCTTTTGACCTCTGCTTCATATTGACCCTGGCTTTACTGACTACTCTCCTGCTCTGCGTTTGGCACCACGTACACTCCTGGTTTGACTCGACTCGTTCACTACTCTTGTTGCTCACGGTGTTGCCGTGGGCAACTGCCCCATTACCCTTAGCTTCTGTGTACCCTTGTCTGTTTGTCTGTTGTGCACATATTGAGCTTAGGGACCGTCGCCCAGTTGTACGCCGTCGTCTAGGACGGGCCGTGCAAGTAGGCAGGGACTGAGTTTCGGGTAGATTAGGGCTCACCTGTCCGTCTCCCTACCCCGTTTCATTACACTATGGCACCTGATAGCTCTGCTACTTGATAGGAGACAGCGGCTTTGCAGACAGTATCACATATAATATGCTTAGATACAAAGGCTTAGCAGACAGTACCACACATGCTAGGCCCAATTAGAAGGTTAATTGTGAAAAAATTTCTTATGGTGTTTTTCGATAAAGGTCACTTGAACTGGTATCATTTAAACAGTTAACCGATGAATGGCGATGTTTATGTGGAATTTACCCTGCGGCATAATGTACCATATAATGTTTTCACATTTTTTTTTTAAAAAAACCTAAATTTTGTGGGGTGAATTGAAAAAAAACCTGTAATTCCGCCTTTTCTGTTTTGATTTTACAATGTTCATCGGGCGGCATGAATTGCATGATAACTTGATTCTGCGGTTCGTTACGATTATGGTGATACCAAATTTATATAGTTTTATTTTTTACAAAATAATTTGTTTTTGTGACGCTGCATTCGAAGATGAACTGCATAGTTTTTCCAATGCAACAGCACTTCATAGGGCGGGAAGGGGTTAAAACCCACTCTCTGAAGCCCCCCTTCAAGATACATTTCAACTAATCTGGTCCCCATGGCAGAAATATGTCTTACCATCTGGCACCTCCAGCAGACTCCTTTCAGTCTAGTTTGATTTATTTTACCTCAGAGTTCCTCTTTTTACCTTTTTTGAATTTCTTTTCTCCCCCCTTTTTTTTTCTATTTCTAACAGGGGCTGTGCAGGATTAGAAAAATATGGCTGCTTTCTTCCAAAAACAGCACCACACCTATCCACAGGTTGTATCTGGTATTGCAGGTTTGCTCCATTGAAGTGAATGGTAATGAGCTGTAGTACCACACACAACCTATGGACAGGTGTGGTGCTGGTTTTTGGAGAAAGCAGACAAGTTATCTTATCCTGGAGTACTCTTTGTCATGGATTGTTCTTGTGCGGAGATGCTCCCTGCATTATCCCTTTTCCTTTATGGCCGCTGATATGTTCTATTCAGCTTTATGGCCTCTGTGGTATGTACACTGCCAGTCATTAAAGGGTTAACACTTCAGACCACTGTGGGTGACGTCACAATGAATGAGGCAGCAGTGTTAATAAACTCTTGCAGTAATGATGATGAATGCGCTGATGTCATAAATACAAATGTTTATGACATAAAGAAGATTCCATATTAGAAGGTTTTACTGCCACATTCAGCGCCATATTGGATGGGACTGAGGACCTTGAGCCTGACTTCCCCACCAATGCCGACCTGATGTGATTTGGAGGTTCTAGCAGGGAAACCCTTCACCCAAGACCACTTCTTCATCACAGTGATGCCATCCTCTTCATACGGGTTGTCTGTAATAGAGGGGGGTTTCCAGCAGGAGATTCCCCTCTATTAGCCAGAGCGGAGACAGGTGCTACAAGGAGGCATCTGGAGGACCCCTCTGGAGGACCCGTCTCAACCGAGCATCGCCCATTCATTTTAATGGGTGCACAGGAAGAGAGACTTCCGCCTAGCCAACCAGATCAGCTGATTTATGTGTTTTATGTCGTTCGTTCATTGTAATGTCTTTCCTTGAAAATCTGAGAAAACGTACAAATTCTGTTACAAATTCTATTTTGGCACCTTCTAAGCCCAGAGGAAGGGCAATCCTCCAGCCATGGTTTCCCTAGAGGTTTCCCCCACAGGGGGTTTTTCCTTTCCTGCGTGCTGGAGGGTGACTCTTCGTGAGTCGGAGGTTTGCCATTTTGGGTTTGGTCATATAATATAATAAAAGTTTTGACCATTTAACACCCAATTATAATGTTTTGTGTCTTTATTTTGCATGACTTGGGGTAAGTTGAGTGATGTATGTGTATGCAAATTACACTTACCTATATATCTGTTCCCCATTCATAACCCACACCTTTCTCTCAAGAAGACTCGACACTGAGGGTTTGGATAAAGTGGCCACAGCAGCCATTTTATTAAGAAATAAATATTCAAGTTAGTTAACTCAATTAACCATAAATAAATAATATCCATATTATTTATTAACAAAAACAATAATAAATCAATAATGCACGAACCATAAATTATAACCCAAAAACGTCGGACACCACTGACAAACAAACATTAAAACATAGACTAGGAGAAGTCCTTGGAGCTATCATTAACTTTTTATGTTACCGGCTATCTGCCCCACCATTTTACCCCCAGCCGTAAAAACCCGGCTCAGAGGCACCAATATTCCTGGCAGATGCAGTAAGGTAACTGCCACCTCTCCCAAGGGATAACACCCTAAGGAAACGACACTATCCAACCGCCAGACACTGTAATTTCATCTTTAAAATCCGGGGAGATCCATACCCACGATGCATTCCCCCGCCCCCATAATTATTTGTCTAACTCCAAGGACTCCCCAGCAGCTGCCTTGACAAAACGAAAATACCCACTGAAAGACCCCACCTGTTCTCATACTTCCCTGACCATATGATCGAATACTAACAAAAAAGGGGGAGGGCGGGCGGGGATGTCTTACTCCGTGCGCTGCTCCCGACCAAAAGACCGGGAAGTCAGCGCACTTCTGGCTAACCCTCACCGGATCCCTTCCCTCTCCTAAACCCACCCCCTCCACTAACCTTCCCCTTTGGCTGTGACACGATCCTCCCTCCTATCCTCGTCATGTCTGGCCTACCCTCGACTGTGGTATGGTCCGTCCGGCCTGTGCTTGACTTGGGGTAAGTCGAGTGATGTATGTGTATGCAAATTACACTTACCTATATATCTGTTCCCCATTTATAACCCACACCTTTCTCTCAAGAAGACTCGACACCGAGGGTTTGGATAAAGTGGCCACAGCAGCCATTTTATTAAGAAATAAATATAAACGTTAGCATTGTGAGAAACTAGACATGGACCGCACAATCCACAGTATATACGTTGATCTGAGCCGCTAGGCATAATTTAGAAACATGAACATGAGGTTCTTTGTAAACATTTTCATCAAACTGTATAAGCCCACTTGCCACTTCACGGCGACCTCTTTAAAGTGGGTCCCTACTCTAGCGGTATCAGCACCGCATGGCGGCTACCGCCACCGCAGCACCGCTCCTGCAGAGGGAGCAACCCAGGGGCCCAAAAGCACCCATGCCTTCAGACCGTGCCAAGCCTCCTTGGCTCTGGGCCACGTCCCCCCACAAGTGCAGCACTACAGCAACAGACACCACCATACAGCACCACAACATGTGAACAGATGGAATGAGCTCACCTTGCCATGCACCCCCAGTGGCCAACTGAGAGCACAAGCAACAGCAGGAACACTTATGAGGTCATTCTGTAATTAAAATCAGCTGGGTATTTTTTCAAATACGTGGAGTGCTGGTACCAAGTAAAACAAACGAAATGAGGAGGATAGACTATACAATATCAGCATTGTGAGAAACTAGACATGGACCGCACAATCCACAGTATATACGTTGATCTGAGCCGCTAGGCATAATTTATAAAAATGAACACGAGGTTCTTTGTAAACATTTTGATCAAACTGTATAAGCCCACTTGCCACTTCACGGCGACCTCTTTAAAGTGGGTCCCTACTCTAGCGGTTGCAGCACCGCATGGCAGCTACCGCCACCGCATCACCGCTCCTGCAGAGGGAGCAACCCAGGGGCCCAAAAGCACCCATGCCTTCAGACCGTGCCAAGCCTCCTTGGCTCTGGGCCACGTCCCCCCACAAGTGCAGCACTACAGCAACAGACACCACCATACAGCACCACAACATGTGAACAGATGGAATGAGCTCACCTTGCCATGCGCCCCCAGTGGCCAACTGAGAGCGCAAGCAAGAGCAGGAACACTTATTAGGTCATTCTGGAATTAAAATCAGCTGGGTATTTTTTCAAATGCGTGGAGTGCTGGTACCAAGTAAAACAAAGGAAATGAGGAGGATAGACTATACAATATCAGCATTGTGAGAAACTAGACATGGACCACACAATCCACAGTATATACGTTGATCTGAGCTGCTAGGCATAATTTAGAAACATGAACATGAGGTTCTTTGTAAACATTTTGATCAAACTGTATAAGCCCACTTGCCACTTCACGGCGACCTCTTTAAAGTGGGTCCCTACTCTAGCGGTTGCAGCACCGCATGGCGGCTACCGCCACCGCAGCACCGCTCCTGCAGAGGGCGCAACCCAGGGGCCCAAAAGCACCCAAGTCCTTGGAGCTATCATTAACTTTTTAGGTTACCTGCTATCTGCCCCACCATTTTACACCCAGCCGTAAAAACCCGGCTCAGAGGCACCAATATTCCTGGCAGATGCCGTAAGGTAACTGCCACCTCTCCCAAGGGATAACACCCTAAGGAAACGACACTATCCAACCGCCAGACAGTGTCCTTTCATTTTTAAAACCCGGGGGGATCCATACGCACGATGCATCCCCCCCATAATTATTTGTCTAACTCCAAGGACTCCCCAGCCACAGCGAACAGGCCTTGACCACCTCAAGCCTGAGAGTCCTGCCCCAAGAAAATAGCCCTCACAATGCAATCCTGCAAGCCCAAGCACCACAAATCTGTTCCCACATCACTCAGGTGAACACCATCTGCACTCCAATACGCTCCAACTCCAGCTTCCAAGTCCCAGTGCCGAACACATATGCCACCATTCCGCGCAACAAATGCAGACACCGCCCTGTTAACTTTTATCCTGGCTTTGTTGATCCGCTCCACCGACCGTGCCAAACGCCAGGATTTTCTAGGCACAATATCCGACCACACCGTGATCAAGTTCGGGTACAACGACCACAGGTGCAACAGATCGTGTTTTATGTCCCGAACCAATTCACGGAACGGGCGGGCCCCAAGATCGTTGCGCACAAGAAATCATCTAAATAATGAATGATCGAATCCACCCCCGCCACAGATTTGACCACCCATTCCAAAAATGAGTTAAATGCCTCAAAGTACTCGCAAGAAATGGAACAACCCATGGGGAGACACCGATCCACATAAAAACTGCCCCCCAAAAACACCCCAGTAAGCGCTGATTATCCACATGCACCGGCAACAGCCGAAAAGCCGCCTCGACATCCGTCTTGGCTATTAACGCCCCCCTACCATGGAAACGCACCCACTGCACCGTCACGTCGAATGACGTATACACGACCGAGAAAATATCCCTATCTATCCCGTCATTAACCGACAAGCCCTTAGGATAATGGTATTTGTTCGCCTCCTTCTTCGGGACAACCCCCAGCGGGGAGACGACCAAACCCGGGATGGGGAGAGAACTAAAGGGCCTCGCCATGCGCCCCAAATCCATGTCTTTTGCCAATTTCTCCCTAACCACGTCAGGATGCTGGTAAGCTGACTTCAGATCTTTTATGGAAAAGGGGAACCTGTGAGGAGGGGAGGGGATACAAAAACCCACATTAAAACCATCAAACAACAACTGCGCGTTGGCCCTGTCCTGATAACTATTTAGACACCTGACCATCCTTTCCTTCTTCACTGGCGTCACCCCATGACTGGAGTTAAACCCCCCTCCCCCACCTTGTTTTCCCTTGCGCAAGCATTTAGATGCCCCGTGGGACGCGCCATTGCATTGAGAACAAAGGTGCTTGAACTTGCAACCTGCACCGAATTTACACTGCCCCTCATTGTATTGCCAGCACAGCCCGAGATTTGCGTTGCCCCCTGAGCTGGATTGACCAGATTTGCCTGCTGCCCCCCCGCTCCCGAGAAAGGACTGGCCCGGTCGAACCGGAGCCATTACCCATAACCAGAGGGCAATATCCTTGTGGTCCCACCTAATATTGGGCCGAACCGCCTTCCGTTGTCTAAACTGCTCGTCATAACGTAGACAAGCTACCCCCTGTGAGAGATAAATGGTTAATGCTCTTATGACTATACAGAATAATGGGTATTTTAGAAAGGTTAAGAAAATAAATAGTTTGCAGATGCTCTGCCGTCCCTTGAAATTGCAAACAGATGGAGGTCAATCGCTTGACCACCCCCTAAGCATAAAGGAAACCTAAGGGAATACCTGGTGCTCCACCAATGAGCTTTTATGGGAAAGGAAGATGTAAGGCTTGAACATACAGATGACTCATATGTTATGGAATGTTCTTTGTTCGTCTGATGCTATAAGTATGAGCACTGTAGTTCAATAAATTAGAAGTATTACTTTGAGAACTTGGTCTCAGTGTGTCTTTGCTTCTCCGAGCTCGCACCCCCCCACCTGATTTGAACCTGCATAGATGATCAAGGCGTAAAGTGACCCCATTGCGATCACAGAAATTGGCGCCCGAACAGGGACTTGACCAGAAGGACGGCACCCCACCCAGGGGATCTCCCGGGACTAGAGTGGCGACCTCCCGGACGAAGGAACGTGCAGACCACTGCTGCAGCAAGGTAAGAAGACTTAATTCTTACAAACTCTGCTCTGCACCTTCCTGTCTGGTAGGTCACCTTCCCGGTAGTACTCCTGAGGAATAGAGGGGCCACATGAGGGTATTTTTAGTGTAAAAATCTGGTCAAGTCTAAAATAAATCCTACCCTCAGGATAAAGTGCCTGATCTCTATGGCAGTATTTGTATGAATGTTGTAGAAAACCAGTTTTGTGTCACAAATGCATTTTAAAATAAGGAAATTTTTTTAAAGATGAAAAAAAAATAAAAAAAAAATTCAGGTAATCCGGCAAATTACCAGAAACATGTGTACATGCTTCAGGTGACTACGGGGATTATGATAGGCTAAATTTTAGCCCGGAAATCGAAAATTTTGTGCAGTCCAATAATCCGGCATGATGAATCAACACTTGGATTTGATTTGGACTAGGGATACTAGCCGTTTTACTGTTATGGTGTGGAGGATATCTCCTTGAGTGGTGTTTAAAGTAAATAAGAAGGACTGTAAAAGGAAGATTCTCTGGCCAGAGTAGAAAGTAAGTACGGAAACTAGAAACTGTCTAAAATAGATGAGAATAGAATTCATCTGTCAGTAGCTAAAATCTGTAACAAAATACGGGTGTGCCTAAGGCCACCACTTACAGTCACAAGATGGGAAACTTGGTTACCCTCTTTAAAGATGAACACCCCAAAGGACAAACCGCCAAACAGGTAGTAGCAGAAAGAGAAGGTAAAAAGGCGACACAGGGAATAAAAGCATGTGGTCTAGAATCCCATGGACGGTTAGACGCAGACAAATGGAATGAATGTTGTGACACAAAGCGTGGATGGCTGAAAGATAAAGGGTTGACTGAGAAAGCCGAAGCATGGAAAAGGTGTCAGAGGAAGTAACACGAGGGGGATGCATGGAAACAGAATGTAAGAAAAAGTTTTATTATGATTGTTATAATGAAAATCCAGGAAAAAGGACAGAGAAAGTAGGTAGACCCCCGGGGTATGGAGACAGAACGTTAAATGGTCCAGAAGGATGGACGTGTTTTAGGTGCGGTTCTCAGAACCTTGAGTGGAGGGATGTATGTTATGCATGTGGCGCACCCAGACCTAGGGACAAAAATCCTCTAGGTATATACCCAGTAGTGCCAGGATACTCGAACAACAACCCTTTTGCGCCTGCCCCCACGCATATACCGGAACCATATAAGCAGGTTGCGGGAATGGCCCCAGTGGTGTTAGCACCAGCAGGGGTAATTACTAGGGCAGGAAAAACAAATAGAGGAGCAGAGGGAGGGGATGAGGAAGATGAAGAGGAGCAAAAAGAGCAAAACAGGAAAGACAGGGCATATTGCCAGAAATTGTAGAGGCCCAAAGCGCCCCAGACAGACCAAAGGAAACATACCCACGGCCCCACATAGTGACCAACAGATACAAACATATCAAGCATAGGACAGTGGCAACCCCAGGGAAAGTGCAGTGGTCCTAATACAATCAGTAACTTTAGGACCTGCCCCTACAGTTCCTTTGAGTATTAATGATGGAACCCCGATTCCATTCTTGATAGACACGGGAGCAGCCACCAATGTCATAAAAACTGCACACGTCCCTTCAGACCTCCTATCCCCGGATTATCAGGAATGCATAGGCGTAGGAGGAAGTATAACGAATAATCAAGTGACAAAACCTGTCACCCTACATTTTGGCCCACATCGGTCTCTGGTCACTAGATTAGTTGTTAGCCAATCAACTCCCGTCTGCCTATTAGGTGCAGATTTGTTGCAGAAATTACAAGCCCACATAGAATATCTTCCAGATGGTACGGTCAAGTTGACCGGTAGTTTAAATGATGAAGAGCTGTGTCTCATAGCAGCCTGTGATACAGATCCATGGGAAGACCGACCGCCAGTAGGAGTCCACGTGTGTACTCCAGTAGAACAGCATCACCATTTAAAACATATACCTCATGTTTTATGGTCGAAAAGCCCTACGGACGAAGGAGTTCTGCCAGTACCCCCTGTCACTGTACAACTAAAACCTGGCCACCCACTGCCCCAGAAAAAGCAATATCCTCTCAGCCAGGCTCAATCAGACGCTATCTCGGATCGGATAGCATAAAAGATTTTCTGAGTGCAGGAGTTCTGGTGGAAATAGTCTCCCCCTGTAACACCCCACTGTATCCAGTCAAGAAGAAATCAGACAAAGGGCAGCCCACTAAATATAGAATGGTTCAAGACCTTAGAGCAGTAAATGCAGCCACTGTATTTAATACGCCCATTGTTCCAAACCCTCATGTGCTCTTAGCCCAGATTCCACCTACCGCCTCTCATTTTACGGTGGTGGACCTGGCAAATGCATTATTTTCAGTCCCTCTACATACTGATTGCCAATACCTTTTTGCATTCACCCATCAAGGCAAACAATATGCATGGACCGTTCTACCTCAAGGTGCCCACAACTCACCCAGTGCTTACACGGCTGCTATGCAAACAGTATTAGCCGATTGGCTGCCACCACCGGATGTTGTATTATTGCAGTATGTTGATGATTTACTTCTTTGCTGTCCCTCTTCCGAAGCGTGTATCCAAGCTTCGGTATCACTGTTGAAGTTTTTAGCGGAAAATGGGTGCAAGGCCTGTAAAGATAAAATGCAATTTTGTTGTACTCAAGTTGTATTTTTAGGACACTGTGTAGCACAAGGCACGAGGCATCTCACACACAGCAGAGTATAAACTATTGTACAAATACCAGTTCCAAAATCTTTAAATGCTTTACGTACATTTTTAGGTTTAGTCTCTTACTGCAGACCATGGATTCGTTCCGCATCCATTCTCATGCAGCCCCTGTATGATTGCCTAAAAAGTCAGCCATTCGGACTCACCCCAGAAGCTGAAGAGAATTTTCATAGCCTTAAATTAGTAGTACAAACAGCTCCAGCCCTTGGTACTCCAGACTATAACAAACCCTTCAGGTTGTACTGTACTGAACAAAATGGACATGCCACTGCAGTTCTCACACAAAGTCATGGACCACAGCAGCGCCCGGTAGCATATTATTCAGCCAGACTAGACCCTGTGGCCCGAGGTTCCCCATCATGTGTGAGAGCTATCATTGCTGTAAATTCAATGTTAAACAAGGCCTCAGATTTGGTCCTGGCATTTCCAGTCCAAGTTTTTGTACCACATGATATTACTGCTATTCTTTCTCAAGTACAGCCAAAGCACTTGTCAACAGCAAGACATTTGAGATTAACCTGTGCACTTCTTCTTCCTGAGCAGGTTACTTTACACCGCTGTACTACATTGAACCCAGCTACCTTACTGCCTTTGGAGCAAGGGGGAGAAGACGTAGGTAAAGTATGGTCACAATTTTTGCCTGAAACTGATGAACATGATTGTATGGCCCTTATGGCCCAGGAAACAGTGGGGTTTGCACATGTAAAAGATACCCCACTCCAAAATCCAGACCTGATACTCTTTGTGGATGGTTCACGGTATTGTGTGCAAGGTTCTTTCTTCACAGGCTATGCAGTCACCACAGAACATACCGTACTTGAAACAGCATCCTTACCGGCCTCACGCTCCACACAAGAAGCAGAACTAAAAGCACTTGCCCAAGCCTGCCATCAGGCCATAGGTAAAACAGCAAATATCTACACTGACTCTCGGTATGCATTTGGGATTGCACACGATTATGGCCCCATATGGAAGGCTAGACAGTTTTTGACCTCTGCAGGTACACCTGTAAAGAATGCAGACTTTGTAAAATACTTGATGGAGACCCTGATGTTACCCACAGAAGTAGCAGTAGTAAAAATTAAAGCTCACACTAAGGTGAGTTCACCAGAGACAAAAGGAAATGCTTTGGCAGACCAAGCCGCAAAAGCAGCAGCCTTAAAGCCAGTAGGTCCAGTAACAGTTATGATGTACCAACATCCTGAAGACTCCGTGGCCAACATCAGCCCCACAATACTACAAAATCTGCAAAACCAAATATCCAAAGAAGAAATAACTAGATGGCAGAATCAGGGAGCTACCCTGAGAGCGGATGGACTATGGCAACAACAAAATAAGCTGTGTCTGCCACAAACAATGTTCCCTATGATGGCACAGGTAACGCATGGACAGACACACCCGTCAAAAACAGTAATGATGGACTTGGTTAACAAAACCTGGTATGCTCCAGGGTTTAGCACTGTAGTGAGTAAGTTTGTACAAGGGTGTATGGTATGTGCCACCAATAACGTGGGGAGAACAGTGAAAGTGCCACAAAAACACACCCCAAAGCCAATTTACTCATTCCAGAGACTACAGATAGACTATATTCAATTACCAAAAGTCGGTACCTATGAGTATGTGCTTGTTTGTATTGATCTCTTTTCAGGATGGCCAGAAGCATTTCCAGTAACCAAAGCTACAGCCGTAGCCACAGCAAAGAAACTGATCAACGAGGTGGTGTGCAGATATGGAGTTCCAGAGGTGATCGAGAGCGACAGAGGAACTCATTTTACGGGTGAAATCATGAACCATGTGTTGTCAGCTCTAGGCATAAGTCAAGCCCTACATACACCATACCATCCACAGAGCAGTGGGAAGGTTGAGAGACTAAATGGGACTCTCAAATTGAAAATCCAAAAAGCAATGGTAGAAACCGGGAAACCATGGACCAAGTGTCTACCATTAGCCTTGTTCTCAGTAAGATACACTCCAACAAAAAGAACAGGTCTCAGCCCATATGAGATCTTATTTGGATCGGCTCCCAGATTAGGATGTTATTTTCCACAGGTGCTCCAAATGCAGTATGGTAGGTTAACTGACTATGTATCAACCCTGAACAAACAATTGACCAAGGTGCATGCGCAAGTATTTTCTTCCATTCCAGACCCAGAATCGGTTGCCGGCGTGCAAAAGCTAGAACCAGGAGATTGGGTCGTTGTCAAAAGACACGTGAGGAGGAGCCTTGAGCCACGGTTTGATGGTCCTTTTCAAGTTTTGCTCGTTACAAGCACCTTAGTAAAGCTAGAAGGAAAACCCAGTTGGATACATGCCAGCCACTGTAAAAAGGTCCTGATACTATCAGAAGAATCTCAAGAAGCGTCAAAGACGAAGGACTGAGAAGTCAAGATGAAGCTTTTCTCGGTTGTTGCGATAATTACTGTTTTTATGATGTTACATAATGTATGGACAGCAACCCCTGTGGTAAAAATACAAGGGGAAGGCCAGGGAAAAATGTTCACAATGAGCTGGAACAATGCTACAAGGACACGGAAACAAGGCAATTTTACATGTCAAGAAAATACCAGGTGTTTGATTGCCAATTGGACAACCACAGCAGGAACTTTTAAGTCAGGACCAATGGGAAGGAGTGGGTACTTACACCTAAAATATGGGGAACAACCAAATGTCACGATTACCCAGGCGTCAAGTAAATTGCTTATTTGTTGCATTAACACTGACAAACATTTTGTGCAGAAATATTTGGAAAAGCAAACGATACAACGAAGAGACTACTATAATGAAAGTGTAAAAGGATGTGATAAGGTAAATGAAACTATTTGTTACGAGGTATGAATAGAATACTCTGTACCAATGCATCAGAAATAAGTAACAGAACGATTTTTGTATTATCAATTGAAATTTTACATGATGAACATAAGCCACACATAACCGAACAAAGTTTAGAAAGAATACCACATACATGTAAGAATGCTGTTACTCAAGAACAAAGGAAGAATATACATTTCAATATCTCCTTCCCTAAACCCCCAGATTGTCACACTAGAATAAAGAGAGAATGGTATGACACAATGTTAGGAGTGGTAGGAACGGGACTGGGAGTATTGAATGGTATACAGTTAGAAACAGTCATGAATAAACTTGGTTCCGTAGGAGACGACACAGCAACAGCCTTACGCGTAGGGGCTACATGGTTGCCTACGAGTTTTGCTACCCAACAGAGTGGTCTCAAAATAGATCAGCTGTTTTTAAATGTTTTTAACGAATCTATGCTAGTGCAATATAGAACCATGGAGAATATCTCAGCGTTTGTAAACTGGACTGTATGTATTCTCAAAACAATATGGCAAAGAGAACAGATGGATGATTTTAAATCAAAATTATTCAGCACACACGTAAGACAGTGGACAGATATTCTACCGGTAGAAAAAGTGGATGATACTTGGTTATTGCTGCAACCCGAACATACTGAATGCACTCCCACTTGGTGTGCTGGTAGACTAATAGCTTTCAAGGTAAAAAGCCCTACATTGTTATGCAAATTTATAGTTATGCCTATGGTGATGATAGACCCAGTTATGTTTGAAGGACAGTACTGGATGCCAGAGATAAAGGGAACTCACATAAGTTCACAAAACACGACTGTTGACATTGACCTATGCCAATTGACGGAACAGGGGTATGTGTGTAATCGGCAATCAGGAATATATGAACCCTGTTTGATGCAGCATCAAGATAATGTTTGTTCACTCACAGTTATCCCTGCTTCACAATTGAGAATATATATAGAAGTAGGCCCCTTGCATGTATGTCTCATAACGGATGACCTAAAGACACTTAAACAATTTAATGTCACCAGTCCATTCTCAGGGTGTTTGTATAATGTGACTCATTTGAATTGGGGTAATGATACGGTAGTCTTCTTGCCCACCCTAGAAGAAATTATGTCTACAATATGGGTTCCGGAACCAATACCTTATAGCAATTTTAGTTTACCGTTAGAAGAACTAAGAAGGGTATTACAAAAATCACAAGATGTCCAGAAATTAATAAAAGAACACAATGTAACCCTAAATAAAGTAAAAGTATTGGCTACTATAGCTTCAGGAAAAATAGTGCATTTATCCTCAGCCATAAAGGATGTTAGTGCCCACCACTGGTATGATATTTTCACAGGATTTTCCCCTACAGCCACTACAATATTACACGTATTTTTTCAACCTTTAATCTGTATGATGATATTATTTGTACTACTTACATGTTTCAATTGTTATGCTTTATGTAAGATAAGAAATGCTTTTTCTCGAAGACCTATACACTATGAGCAGAGACGGATGTTGTGAGTTTAAGAGATAAGATGGTTAAAATCACAAAAGGGGGAATTTGTGAGAGATAAATGGTTAATGCTCTTATGACTATACAGAATAATGGGTATTTTAGAAAGGTTAAGAGAAGAAATAGTTTGCAGATGCTCTGCCGTCCCTTGAAATTGCAAACAGATGGTGGTCAATCACTTGACCACCCCCCTAAGCATAAAGGAAACATAAGGGAATACCTGGTGCTCCACCAATGAGCTTTTATGGGAAAGGAAGCTGTAAGGCTAGAATATACAGATGACTCATATGTTATGGAATGTTCTTTGTTCGTCTGATGCTATAAGTATGAACGTTGTAGTTCAATAAATTAGAAGTATTACTTTGAGAACTTGGTCTCAGTGTGTCTTTACTTCTCCGAAATTGGTAGAGTAGACCTCCAATTTATATTATAAGTTGTTAAATTTATCCCTCCATGCTCTGGTGTACACCACCTATTAAATCATGAAAAATGTAGGTATAGGGAGAGAGGAGGAAAGGTAGAGCATGGTGGACAATGTCGCCTTCAATTTTTTATTGATACCGACTAGTGTAGTAGGAGAAGGATTATACTATGCAATGTCCCCTTTATTGCCACATTGTGTGGTATTTTGATTAAATTATTGCACAGTGTGATTACAGCTTTAAACAAATTCCACTGGATAGGGAGCTTGTTGGCCCTACTACTCAGGTGGAAATAAACGAGGTGGTGCTGCAAGGGTTATTTTTGTATATGTAAGATACCTTGCATATGCACACTACAGGAGGTTGTGTTCAAACTCTATGAGCAACTGCCTGATCATTGACTACCTTTTAAGCGTTGCCGCTCCAAACTTTTGGTGAGTAGCAGCGCAAAAGGATTAAAATTTTTGTGTCAATGAACAGTTAATTAGTCTTCAGATTGTGTTGTATTTGTTCTGTTACCAGCGTTGCTGTTCCATTCCTGGCTCAAGCAGCAGCTCGGCCAGCAACGCGGACAGAAAGCAATCTATCTCAGTGAGCAGCTAGCTGGTCACCGAGTGCGTTTTGTGTTCTCAGCGTTGCCTCTGCGGTTCTTAATTATGCGGCAATGCAGAGAGACAAACTGCCTGTTTGGTGTTCTCAGCGTTGCCGCTGCGATACACAATTCGGCGGCAATACAGAGACAGCAGCGTACGCTGTGTTTAGGCAAACAGACAGCCTGCCTGTTAGCAGTGAAAACTACTGGTTCGTGCAGTTGTAAGGATTGCTGGCTGTTTCAGAGTATTGGCTGTGAGTGCCGCGACGTCATGGGCACTCAGCAACACACTGGTCTCAAGTGTCGCCACTACCTCCGTTCCCTCCAGCTGTCTGGAGCGGACTTGAATTCGGCAGGATTAGTTAATTATTATTCATGGCTCCAATCTTGCCCTGTGTAATCTGTAATCTTTCCCTACTGTCAGGGTCGGTATGTCCCGACGTACGTTTCACTGAACTGAGTCAGCTTCTTCCGGGGGCGGGAGCATTTTGTTTCTGGTGCTTGTTATAGGCCAGAATTTGACTGACATTAATTATGGCCAATCAGCATAGGGGTGACTTGTTACACTGTTTCCTTTGTTAACAAAGCTATGATGTATGTCTTTGTTACAAGTGGCAACCTATCACCACTACATACAAAAGTATCTTCAGCAATTTTAGATGGATTGGTTGGATTCTTAACCATTTATTGGTTTATTTGAGCACACAAGGCGAATTAGACACATTTTTCATTAAGTTGATATCTATTCTTCTCCTTTATATTGATGATTTGGTCAGGAAGTTATATGGAATTGTCAAATAAATTATAATATTTCTTATTTTTAGTTATTTTGTTATATACTATATTTTTATATTTTTTGTGTTTTGTGAAATTTTGTTGTTTTTATATTTCTCATTAATTCTTTTTGTGTTGTTTTAATGATTTTTATATTTATTATTATTTTAATTTTTTTAATTTTTTTATTTTATATATTTAATACATTCCATATAATTAACCCTTTATGTTAAATACAGTATTCAGATTACCAGTTGTGATAATTCTACACAGAAAACATATATTCACATATTACGTGGTTCATACACTGTTAAGAAATTTAAAATGGAATTAAACATCATTGCTGTAAGCTATAATTCCATATAGTTTAATATAGAGTATTTACGTATCTATATAGATATCATTGCCACATACGTGTCAATCCCGTGATTATTATATCCTTAATATTCTTGAGGTTTGGACCTCTACAATATTTTTTAATCATTTACGTATAGGTAGCCATATTGTGAATATTCCTTAAAATCGTGGCACATTGTTGTGCACGACCGTGATTGTTCTCCATATTGTTTTACCTTTTTCTCAAGTTTTTTAGTGGACATCTTATGATATTGTGTTGTTAACTAGACTTGTAACATGTTTTAGCACATCATGTGGCATTATTTATGTACACAAATTGGAAACATGGTAGGAAAAGTGATTGTGAATTTATCACATCCTTAGAGGAAGCAGCCAAAATTAAAGGATTCGTTTAATCCATTTGGGCTCACAGAGTTCATTTTAAAGATCCACTTGCTCTCCTCTTTCAGCAATATGGAATCCACATCCCCACCTCTGATTCCCGTGGTGAGGTGGCAAATGGCCCAACCTGATAGTTCTTTGAGGTTGAGATTATGACAGGGGGGGATTCACACGAACGTGATTTGGCAGCGTGTAGGCCGCGTGGTTTTCGCGCGGCACGCAATGCCCTATAGAAGTCTATGGGGCAGTACACACAGTCCGTGTATTTTGCGCAGCGTTTGTTCGCTGCGCAAAATACGCGACAGGTTCAATAACTCTGCGTATTTCACGCATCACGCACCCATTGAAGTCAATGGGTGCGTGAAAACCAGGCAGGTCGCACGGAAGCACTTCCGTGCGAACAGACTGAAACAGCGCACGAGCTGTCAAAAGGATGAATGGAAACAGAAAAGCACCACGTGCTTTTCTGTTTCCAAGCATCCAAACGGAGTGTCTTTGCGAGGAGCGAACCCCGACAACCGAAGCTAACTTCACCGGGTTCGGCCAAACTCGTTTTGGCCGAACCCGGCAAAAAAATTTCCGGTCCGCGACGTCGGGAGACATTCACTGTGCATGGTGCTGAAAGAGTTAAACTGTTTCAGCACCATGGACAGTGACTTGCGATCCCAAAATACATGAACCTGTAAAAAAAACCGAAGTTCTAACTTACCGATTACTCCTGTCTCCTTCCTGCAGTCCGACCTCCCGGGATGACACTTCAGTTCAAGTGACAGCTCCAGCCAATCACAGGCCAAGCACAGGCTGCAGCCAATCACAGGCTGCAGCGGTCACTTGGACTGCCGCGTCATCCAGGGAGGTGGGGCCTGATGTCAAGAGAGGCGCGTCACCAAGGACGCGTCACCAAGGACGCGTCACCAAGGCAACGGCCGGGAAATTCTCGGTAAGTAGGAACTTTATCTTTTTTTTTTACAGGTTTTTCGCTGTTGTGTTCGGCACTCACTGTCGAGGGTGCTGAAAGATTTAGCTCTTTCAGCACCTTGGACAGTGACGGGCGTTGACAAGCCTCATCTCTATGATGCCGGCTGCGCGAAAATCACGCAGCCGCGCATCAGACACGCATGACACACGCAGCTGTCAAATGTTTTTTGCGCTCGCAAAACGCCGCGTTGTTTGCGCGCGCAAAAACGCAACGTTCGTGTGAATCTGCCCTTAGAGGAAGCAGCCAAAATTAAAGGATTCGTTTAATCCATTTGGGCTCACAGAGTTCATTTTAAAGATCCACTTGCTCTCCTCTTTCAGCAATATGGAATCCACATCCCCACCTCTGATTCCCGTGGTGAGGTGGCAAATGGCCCAACCTGATAGTTCTTTGAGGTTGAGATTATGACAGTATTTGAAATGTCTAGCGACTGGTGTAGGTTGAAACTGTTTATTTTGTTTTTTAGTCTCCATTTCCAATTTGTCATAATTTCTTATACTTCCAATATGTTCTCTAATTCTAGTTTTGAGATCTCTCTTAGTCTTACCCACATAGTGTAAATTACATGTACACCTTAGGACGTATATCACCCCCTTGGTAGCACACGTGATGTGTTCTTGAATTTTGTAATATTCACCCGTTCCATTTTTGAAGCCCTGCTTTTTTTCAAGAATCTTACAAGCTGTACATAGGCCACATGGAAAGAACCCTGGGTATTTTTGTTGTTTCTTTTTTATACAATCCCTCGAAAAATGACTTTTAACAATATGTTGTTCTATAGTGTTGGTTTTTCTATATCCTGAGGAGATTGTTGTGCTCAAATATTGTTGGAGATCTTCGTCCAGTAATAAGATCTGCCAGTGTTTTGCCATGATGTTGTGCATTTCATGTCACTTTTCATGCAGTGTGGTGATAAACCTCACTGTATTTTCACTTTTCAATTTTGCCTTCGTAACCAGCAATGTGTCCCTATCTGTCCTGAGAGCAATATTGTAAGCCTGTTTTATCTGGTGTCCAGAATAATGTCTATCCTTGAGTCGTTTTTTCAGATCTATTGCTCCTTTCTTAAAATTTTCGAAGGTAGAGCAATTTCTCCTTAATCTGAGGAATTCGCCTTTGGGGACTCCTCTAATTGTTCTCTTGAGGTGAGCACTGTTTGCATCTAGCAGGCTGTTAGTAGCTGTCTCTTTCCGATACAAGTTCGTAATAATATCATGGTTGTGATCAATACCAATTTTGATATCTAGGAATGTGACCTCCTGCTTGCTATAGTTTAGAGTCAGTTTGAGGTTCAGTTCATTGGTATTAAGTTCCTCAATGAAGTTATGAAGTTCGCCCTCCGAGCCCCGCCAGATGAACACGATATCATCAATATATCTTCGCCATATCGAGATCTTCTCTATATACATCTGGAAGGGCTCGCCAAAAACAATTTCCTCTTCCCACCATCCAAGGAACAGATTCGCAAAGGTAGGTGCACAGGTTGTCCCCATCGCCGTTCCCTGGATTTGTAGAAAGAAGCGCGAATCAAACAAGAAGTAATTCCTACTTAGAATAAATTTCAATATCTTATTGGCAAAGATCCTCCTCTTTGGATTATAATCTTGTTCACGACCCAGAAATAGAAATGATAACTTTAAAGTTAAATATCTCAGCGGCATTGTTTTCATATTGAAAAGCGCTTTCAAATGAGCCCCCACTCGACCCCCGTGCCATTTAAGATTTTGCTAACCCCGACCACCCCACCGCCCCCAAGGGTGTTTTTTTTTCTTTTCAATAAACTGGTAGATTTTATGACCCCATTAAATCCCACCAAATTTCAACCCTCTACCTCGAGCCGTTCAAAAGTTATGAGGGTGTTTCGGAACTTTTGGTGGGCACTGTATAGACTCATTACACAGAGTGATCTATTTCCAGCATTTTTGGCTTTTAATGTTGATGATTATGGCTAACAGTTAATGAAAACCCAAAATTTAGTCTATCAGAAAATTTGAATATTGGGCAAAACTTGAAGATTGTAGACTCATGATGTCACACTCTAATAAGCTAATCAACACAAAACACCTGCAAAGGTTTCCTAAGCTTTTAAATGGTCCAACAGTCTGGTTCAGTAGGCGACACAATCATGGGGAAGATTGCTGACTTGACAGTTGTCCAGAACACAGTCATTGACACCCTCCACAAGGAGGGTAAGCCACAAAAGGACATTGCTCAAGAAGCTGGCTGTTCACAGTGCTGTATCCAATCACATTAACGGGAAGTTGAGAGGAAGGGAAAAGTGTGGTACAAAAAGGTTAACAAGCAACAGGGATATCAGCAGCCTTGAAGGGATTGTCAAGAAAAGGCCATTCAAGAATCTGGTGGCAATTCACAAGGAGTGGACTGTGGCTGGAGTCATTCCTTGTCAAGCCACTCATGACCCAGAGACAATGTCAGAAGCATCTTACCTGGGCTAAGGAGAGAAAGGACTGGTCTGTTGCCCAGTGATCCAAAGTCCTGTTTTCAGATTAAAAGTACAATTTGCATTTCATTTGGAAATCAAGGTCCCAGAGTTTGGAGGAAGTGTGGAGAGGCACTCAATCCAAGTTGCTCTCAGTCCAGTGTGGAGTTTCCACTGTCAGAGATGGTTTGGGGAGCCATGTCATCTGCTGGTGTTGGTCCACTGTGTTATATCAAGTCCAAAGTCATCGCATCCATCTACCAGGAAATTTTAGAGCACTTCATGCTTCCCTCTGCTGACAAGGTTTATGGCAATGCTGATTTCTTTTTCAAGCAGGACTTGGCACCTGCCCAGACTGCCAAAAGTACCAATACCTGGTTTAATAACCACAGTATCACTGTGCTTGATTGGCCAGAGGAAACTCGCCTGGCCTAAACCCCATAGAGAATCTATGGGGTATTGTCAAGAGGAAGATGAGCTGAAGGCCGCTATCAAAGCAACCTGGGCTTCCATAATACCTCAGCAGTGCCACAGGCTGATCGCCTCCATGCCACACCGCATTGATGCAGTAATTCATGCAAAAGGAGCCCCGACCAAGTATTGAGTGCATATACATTTTCAGTAGGCCAACATTTCGGTATTAAAAATAATTTTTGAAATTGGGCTTATTTAATATTCACATTTTCTGAGACACTAAATTTTGGGTTTTCATTAACTGTTACCATAATCATCAACATTAAAAGGAAAAAATGCTGTAAATAGATCACTCTGTGTGTAATGAATCTATATAATATGAGTTTTACTTTTTGAATTGAATTACTCAAATAAATTAACTTTAAGACGATGATATTCTAATTCATTGAAAAGGACTAGTATACTATAGTGAAGTCAGAGAGCTATTTTGACCGCTGTTCGATTCAAACAGTGGACACGGAACCCTTGTTTTCGTGTTCAGTGAGGCCCCCAAAGGGATCATACATTTATTGCTTATCCTGCAGATAGGTGATAAATGGTTTTCATGGGCCAACCCCTTTAATTCAGACCTCAGACCCCATCTTTTACTTCCAGCTCCTCGCTGTTTCCTCTTTACCTACAGACGCTGCCGCACTAAGTCCTGATGCTGTTCAGCACAAGGACCGTGTGTTTGCAGTTGGATGTGTAAGGACCTACTACGGTGGCACACGAAGGTGAAGAGGTGTGAAGAGAGGTAAGTGATGGTGGCCGTCATCTATTGAAATTGGTTTACATAATTTCTGTAAATCAAATCCACAAATCCAATTAATAGTGGCCAGTGTCGGGTACTATTGGCATCGGTACTGCTGTGGCTGATACAGCGGTAGTGAGCAGGCATAATTGTGTCAGCTGCGGATTCCTAGCCCACTGAGCACTGGCCCATCTGGTATTTGCTAGTATACACACAAACACGCACACACACACACACACACACACACACACACACACACACACACACACACACACACACACACACACACAAAACAATGTATACACTAAACGCACTACATACTCTATACACACACTACATACATTGCATCAACTACACTTATCCTATAAACACTACATACACACACCTCTACACTACACATAACTTTTGGTAACCGCACTGCCTTGGCTGCTACAGCAGTAGTGAGCCGGGATTATTGTATCAGCAGCGGACTCCCAGTCCACTGAGCACTGGCCCATCTTTCATTTGTTAGTACTATACACAGTACACACACACACACACACACACACACACACACACACACACACACACACACACACATACACACATACACTATACACACCACACTATATACCACACACTATATATACTATTTATTAATGAATTGAACATCTAAATAATACTGATGTACATATCTGAGTTACCTTTTAATACTCTTTGAAATATTGATGTTCATTCATGTATTGTATTGGTGTTTACATATATGAAATGTGTGGCTGTGGATTGTGCCTACCTGCCCGTGTGTGACATTTTCTCTAATGCAGGATCACCTTACAAATTTTGCTGAAATATTTATATTTAATCAAAATATTTTTTATTCTTTATTCCTCTAACCGAGTGCCATTTTTTCCCTCTTTACTGGCCATTCTTCCCCTTTTATTCCAATTTAATCCGGAGGCACCGTACCCATTGTACTGTGTTATAAGGGTCTTTTTGTGATGTATGCTTTTGTGTTTGCACATCACACACTATATACAAATCACATTAACACCACACACTATTTATTCAAACCACACACTACACGCACACACTATACACAAACTTACACTATGCCAACCGGATTCCGGGCGTTGTCCCACTGTCCAGGGCAGCCTTGGGGATGTCCCACTGTCAACTCTTTCTGCGTCCTCAGAATGCAGATTCAGTTGAACCCAATACTGAAGCAGGGAATCATCAGCTTCCTACTTCAGAATTAGTTCAGAGCGGAGGAGCAGAGGGAGCTCCTCCACTCGCCGAAGACTCCCCAGACACAACGCTTCTTTAAGCGCTGTGCTCGGGGAAGCCCTTGGCGTCACTGTCCACATATGGACAGTGATGTCAGTGGCTATTGAATGAGGGGAATCCCCGTTGCCGATGATCTGGCTGGGGGTTCCGCTCCTAGAGGAAACCCCTGAGGTCACTGTCTATATATGGACATTGACGTTAGGGGCTCTTCCTGGAGCGGAATCACCGGCCAGATTTGGCAACGGGGATTCCGCTCAAACAGTAGCTACTGACGTCACTGTCCATAAATGGACAGTGACATCAGGGCTTCCCTCTAGGAGCGGAATCCGCAGCCTATGCTTTGTCTGGGGATTCTGCTCCTAGAGGGAGTCCCAATGGCGCTTTCTACAAGGGGGGAGTAACGCTATCTTCAAGGGGGGAGTGGCACTATCACTATGGACACTGTGGCACTATATAGGTGCACTGTTTACATGGGCACTGTGGCACTATCTACAAGGGCACTGGCACTAGGGGCAGCTTTGGGGGCATTATACTGTATGTGGGCATTAAGCTATAGGGGGCAGCTATGAGGGCATTATACTGTATGGGGTAAACTGTGTGGGCATTATACTTTATGGGGGCATTATACTGTATAGGACAGCTATGGGAGCACTATGCTCTATGGGGCATTATGCTGTCTGGGGGTATTTGTTTTGGAGTTATACTGTGTACAGGCATCTGTGTGGGAATTATACTGTATGTGGGCATCTGTTTGGGCATTATACTGCATGGGGGCATCTGTGTTGGCTTTATACTGTATGGGTGCATCTATGGGGCATTATACTGTATAGTGGCAGCTATTTGGCATTATACTGTGTGGGAGGCACTATGGGAGCATGATACTGTGTGGGCTGAACCGAGTGTGTATAAGCGGGGATTGGGTGGGATTAGAGGTGTGGCTTAAAAGAAAAAAGAAATTGCTGTGGCTTTGTGATACTTCAAAGTTGGGAGGTATGTATATGCACCATACACACACCACAGACTATATAGAATTACATTATACACACTATGAACACTATATAGATTTACATTATATACACCATACACACACACACACTATATACAATATACACTCACACCATGTGCTATATATTCAAACCACACACACTATATGCACACATGCTTACATTATACACACACAATACATTATACACACACATACTATGTGCATTATACACACACACTTACACTATATACACTTTTTATAGTTACATTATACACACAGCACACACTAAATAGACTTACACTATATACACTAAAAACACACTATATAGACTTACATTATACACACTATACACACACCACACACTATATAGACTTACACTATATACACTTACATTATGCACACTATAAACACTATACACACACATGCCACATACTATATAGACTTACACTATACACACACTATATACACTATGCACACACTATATAAACTTACATTATACACACTATAAACAATATACACACACTATGTAGACTTACACTATCTTTACTATATAGACACCACAGGTCCTACACCTCCTAGTTACAGTCAGGGACAGTGCACAGCAGCACAGAGGAGCAGACTGTCAGGGAGATTGACTCCAGCACCTGCCTATCACTATCTCTGACAGTCTGCTCTCTACAGCTGATGTGCTGTGCCGACCCTTACACAGTGGGTGAGTGATGCCCACTGTGCAGTCGCGCACCCTTAAGGCCACATGCCCCCTTTTCCCGGCCTAGCTCGCCCCTGCAATTGACACCCCGTGCACATCCCCCCCAATCTCATCATCACCAGGTGGGACCGACGACCGCGAGAATGGGACGGCAGCAGCCCTGCATAGTTTTTTTAAGTTATGTGCGGTTCGGGTGGCCATGGGCCCTCTTGGAAGCTTTGGGCCCTGGGCGGCCGCATGAACCGCCAATAAGAGGATCCGCCACTGTCTGTTAAGCCCTGCCTAACAGGAGACTGTAAATATGACAAAACAAAATGCAAAACATTAGTATTGCTGGTTATTGTACCAGCGAACAGTAGATCAAGTCCCCTAGGGGGACTAATGAAATATGTAAAAAAAAAGTTTCACACATTTTTAGTAGTGTAAAAAAATACAAATTTACATTTACAAAAAAAAAAACCTTTACCCATTTTTCCTATAAAGTAATGTAAAAAATAAACAAAACTGGTATCGCCGCAGCCGTAAAAGTCCGAAGTATTACAATATACCATTATTTAACCCGCACGGTGAACACCATAAAAAATTAAACCGCCAGAATCGCTGTTTTTGGTCACTTCATATCCCACAAAAAAAGAAATAAAAAGTGAGCAAAACGTCTCATGTAGCCCAAAATGGTACCAATAGAAACAACAGCTTGCCCCACAAAAAATAAGCCCTCATACCGCTCAATTCACAGAAAAATTTAAAAAGTTATGGCTCTCAGAATGTGGTGACATAACACACATTTTATTTTTAACAATTAGTTTTTTCCTTGTAAAACATGAAAAAAAAGATATAAATTTGGTATCGCTGTAATCGTAAAGTTAACATGCCATTTTTACCATACGGTGAAAGCCGTAAAAGTGAAACCCCTCAAAAGTTTGAGGAATCACAGTTTTTTTCCTATTCCACCCCACAAATATTTTTTTTCCTGTTTCCCAATACATTATATGGTACAATAAATGGTGTAGTGAAAAACGACAACTTGTCTCACTAAAAAACAAGCCCTCATATGGCTTTATCGATGCAAAAAATGAAAACGGAAATTCAAATAATGGCTGTGTACTGAAAGGCTTAAAGTAATAGTCCAGGATTAAAAAGAACCCATAACTGCTTTATTCCTAAACAGCGCCACCCCTATCATTGGGTAGTGTCTGGTATCGCAGCTCAGCTCCATTGAAGTAAATGGGGCCAAGCTGCAATACCACATACAACCTGTGGACAGGTGTGGTGCTGTTTTTAGAAAAAGTAGCCATTCTTTCCTAATCCTGGACAACCCCTTTAAAGCAATATTCCAGCCTCCAGCATTTTTCACCAATTCACTGGATAGGTAAAAAATGCTAGATTGGCAGGGTTCTAGCATTATAATATATTAATCTGTTAATTAGAAACAATGAAATAGTAGTTGGCTTTTGACAGTTAAATATGGTCTTCCAGCTAAGAGCAAATAACAAGGGAAAGTCATTTGCAATGTGCACTATGACTGACATTTTTATATGTGCACCCTAAGGGTAGTATTATTGCTGATACTATTATATGAACACTGTTATCTGGGCAGTGCGTGGCAGTGTATAGCACTGTTAACTGACCACTGTATAGTACCATTATGTTGGCACTGTATGAGACTATTATTTTGGCACATATCTCACCGTTATTTCGGCACTGTTACTTGAGTGCTTTATAGCATTTTTATTTGAAACCATACAGCATCATTATGAATGCGTTGTGTAGCGCTATTATTGCAGTATTTTATCATTTGGTCATTTTAGTACTATTGTATAGTAGTATTTAGTACTATTTGACAATGTTATATATGCACTGTAGAACACATTTTTTTAATGTATATTTCACTGAAAAATTGCATTGTTCTCCCTGTGAAAAGGAGGTTTTAAATTCCCTTTGTTTTCTCTCTGTGAATAATATATAATTTTATAAATACAAAAATAGGTAGAACAGCCGCACTATCCTGTATAGTATAGGGTGCAAATCCTCACCAGACACACGACAAGTGCCTTAAGTATTAGCAACCAAAGAGTGCTGCCTCATACTTGGATTATTTTATTGCTATATACTAGTCCTCCTCAGTGAATTAGAATATCATCAAAAAGGTAATTTATTTCAGTAATTCAATTCAAAAAGTGAAACTCCTATATTATATAGATTCATTACACAGAGAGGGATCTTTATCCAGCATTTTTTTTCTTTTAATGTTTATGATTATCTTATGACTAACAAGTTACTGAAAACCCAAAATTTCGTGTCTCAGAAAATGATAATATTATATAAGCCAAATTTTAAGAATGATTTTTAATACCGAAATATTGGCCTATGAAAAGTATGTACAGTATATGCCCTCAATACTTGGTCGGGCTCCTTTTGCATGAATTACTGCATCAATGCGGCGTGGCATGGAGGTGATCAGCCTGTGGCACTGCTGAGGCGTTATCAATGCGGCGTGGCATGGGGGCGATCAGCCTGTGGCACTGCTGAGGTGTTATCAATGCGGCATGGCATGGAGGTGATCAGCCTGTGGCACTGCTGAGGTGTTATCAATGCGGCGTGGCATGGAGGTGATCAGCCTGTGGCACTGCTGAGGTGTTATCAATGCGGCGTGGCATGGAGGTGATCAGCCTGTGTCACTGCTGAGGTGTTATCAATGCGGCGTGGCATGGGGGCGATCAGCCTGTGGGACTGCTGAGGTGTTATCAATGCGGCGTGGCATGGGGGCGATCAGCCTGTGGGACTGCTGAGGTGTTATCAATGCGGCGTGGCATAGAGGTGATCAGCCTGTGGCACTGCTGAGGTGTTATGGAAGCCCAGGTTGCTGTGATAGCGGCCTTCAGCTCGTCTGTATTGTTGGGTCTGGTGTCTCATCTTCTGCTTGACAATCCCTAATAGATTCTCTATGGGGTTTAGGTCAGGCGAGTTTGCTGGCCAATCAAGCACAGTGATACTGTGGTTATTACACCAGGTATTGGTACGTTTGGCAGTGTGGGCAGGTGCATGTGTGTGTATATACCTAGGTGGCTAGTTCAAGAGCATGACTAGGGTAGGACCAACGTATGAAAGTAGTACATGATGAATTTCTGCATTTTACTTAAAAGTGTAGATTATAGCAAACTGCCCCACACATACAATTCCTTCAAAACTATAATTCTTCATTTGTAATTTGCACAATAAGGGACAAAATGTATCAAAGCATTATGGTACAGGCAGATCATTCCACATGATCATACTGTACTAATATAATATACTGTTTGTAATCACATAGTGTCCTACCCAGCATCCTTTCATCATCCTCTCTTATGATGTCATAATTGCTTAGAACTGGATGCTCTGTGTCTCATACAGTTGAGGCCTTTGTGGTGAAGCATGAAGATGAGGAATAAGAGACAGAACAGGGAATTATTATTATTATTATTATTATTATTATTATTATTATTATTATTATTATTATTATTATACTAATTCTATGTTGCCCAAGGCACCCAAAGTTCAGCTTTCATTTCCTAAACTGGAAAAAGCAAAATGTGGATACTGATTGGCTACTTTGGGCAACAACCCTTGTTCTTCTAAACATCTATGATACATGAAGCCAGGTTAGGTTAGAACACGTAGTCCATTTCAGCAATCCACCTAGTACAATGTGTGCGTATACAGTATGTGAATTTTAAATAACACTCCATGGCTGACTCTATAGTTCCATAGGAAAAGGCTGTGTAATATATTTACATTTTTTAATGTTAAATGTATATATATATATATATATATATATATTTCTTTCGCTGTTATGAGTGACCTAGGTTACTAGTCTCACCTGAGATGTGATCCTTTGCCTGTGTACCTGTGACAACACTACCTGTTGCTCTGGCAATACAGTGTTATCATAGGAACCCTGGGCCCCATAGCCACCAATCAGATATCTTTTTTTCTGACCATTGCTAGAAAAATAAAAACAGGACTTTGATTTATTGTTTTAAGGCCCAACATTCCTCTAATACCGCTGAAATGCCGACTCACAGGGGAGCAAATTCCCCATTGGGAGACACTTTTCAGGGAGTTCTGCTTCAAGTAAAACATTTTATTCTATTGTAAATCACAATCTAGGGGGTTACAATATTAACTTGTAGTTCATGTACCAACATGCTGTATGTAATCATAACACAGATCAGTCCCAGCTTCCTTTGCTAATTGTTTCTTATGATGTCATACAGGTGTGAAATCATAATTGGTTAGAAATTGGTGCTTTGTCTACCAGCCTCTAGTATAGTTAGGCAGTTGTCATCAGAGGAAGAACAGACAATAAGCTTGCAGGGCATGGGGAAAAGGGACAAGATTCTATGCGGCCCAAGCAACCAAAGTTCAACTTTAATTTTCTAAATCGGAAAAAGCAAAATGTGGATACGGAATGGCTACTTTGGGCAACAACAGCCCTTGTACTTCTAGGCATTTATGATACATGAAGCCAGATAAGGTTAGAACATCTAGTCTATCTCAGCAATCCACCCAGTACAATTCGTGTATATATATGAATTATAAAAAACGCTCCACGGCTAAGGCTTTTTTCACAATGGCGTTACTATGAGTTTATCTCTCTTCCGTCAGAGTAAGAGAAGATCGATACATTAAACGAAATGCAACGCCTCCATTAGAATTACCAATGATTTCAATGGTTATTCTTTTGTATCAGTTGCTTTCCGTTTGTCCCCGTTCAATAGGTTTCTGTTTTTTTGAACGGAAACAAAAGTTCTGCAGTCTGCACTTTTACTTCCGTTCAAAAAAAACATTGAAAATATTGAGAATAAATAAAAGCGGAGGAGGAGGGGCTTTTATTATTTTCTATTTGTACATTATACCTGAGATAAATAATTATGGCCCTAGTGTGTTATACATATAAGTGTCTATAACATGTATCAGGAACATATTATCACACCTTTGATTCTTTACAGATGACTGATCCCAGTGAGAAGAAGGAACGTGACATATAATCCTGTCAGCAGCAAGAAAGGAATCACAAGAAAGGTAATTAATATTTATATTAATTACTGATAACACTCAGGCTAGATATGAGTTCTAGACCCGCAGAGGTGTGATAGTATCTTCCTGGTACATCAGAATATATGTGTTTTTAACATGTATATCTTCTATAGACAATATCTAGTATAACACAACCATATCTCAGGTACAGAGGTGAGGAACATCTCTGTTCTTCACCCTCTGTTTTGTAGTCAGGACTCCCCTTTTATTTTTAATATAATTTTTAATAGCTATTCAGTCTTAGATTAACCCTTTTAGGACCAGAATTATTGTTCAATCATTAGTAAAAGAATCTATGAAATTATCGGCAGAATTTAATGTGGTCTAATGTTCACTGCTTTTACAGATGACACCTAACTGTCCGTACCAACGGGTCCCTCCCCCATCACATTCCTTATTAATCAAATGGCGGTTTAGTATACAAAGATTTTTTTCAACACCAATTACCCTTAAAGACCAGTATATAATTCCCTTTTTTTTCCAGTTCATGTATTCATGTATTGTCTTAAACTGTTTAAATGAAGTATTTTTTAGCGTCTATTTATGTTTTAATATCTCGATTTGAGTATTGCAGAGGTTCATATCCGACAGCCTAATAAACAAAAATAAGCATTAATACTCTATCCACTACTCAAGGATAAGATTGGATCATTGTTATCCCTCATCCTATCATTAGTAACTATCTATCAAACAATGCTGTAAGTACACAACTTACTATTAGAGCAGTGATGTTCTATCACCGGCTCTCTGTTTCAGCACCACTTTTGCTGGACAGCTCCACTGTGCTGGATAGCTTTTAGGAAGGACGTGGTATATGTCTGAAACGTGTAGGCACTTTGGAACTACGCTCTGTTTTAAACTTGACTGCGCTGGACCATCTACTTTTGTCCATTTTTCTAATGTATTTGACCTTGCATTGTTACTGGCAGTATGATGACAAGAAACCCATGTTTGATGCAGGTTTCTTTTAGTAGGCCGGTAATGTTTGCAAAACGACCAAAAGGAAATACAAAAAACTGTTCTTAGCAGAGAGGCACAGTCACTTAAAATATTACACAAAGTGGCAGCAATTTCAGGCAATGCAGGAAATTGGGTTTTACCAGCTTGGTTTCCTTGGGACAGAGCTCGGACTCTTCCCTGATACAGGGGTAACCCATCGTCTCAGCAACTAAATAACAGGGAGGCTTCACACAACTTCCACTTGTTACATCCAATGCTGCCTCTTTCACAGCAATCATCTGTGTGGAGGTTCCTGCACTCCACCGCCACGGCAATGGGCCCTTCTCTGGCTTAAGGGCCTACTCAGCCCTGTTGGCACAATAGTTGCTGATTTATGGGTCGCAGCCCTTGCACCTGAACCCATTAGGTGGGAACAGTCACCTTTTATCAAATTTAAAAACAGTCCCTTTGTGAGTTATTCAATGTTCCGACACTGATTACTTGCCCATACTACACTGTTTATGCACACTAAAGTAAATATTAAAGACAGTGCCCGAGCCGGTATTCCCGGTGCCTGCAATAAACAGGGTCAGCCACCATTGTCTGAACAGTGTTACATAGCATTGAGCTTTGCTGACGTGAGCATCTGCACAGCTCAGAACATGTAAGCACAGGTCCTGTTACTAAAACAACACATAAAAATGCTTCCTGGCCACTAGGTGGCAGCATCGCAATGGAAGTATATATGCATATAGTGACCGCTCATCTCCTCTAGTCCTGGACCTATAAAGGAAATACTGTGTTAAACATGCATAACACAAAAGCATTGAAAGAGAAAGCAAAATCTATCTCTACATTACTCCATACGGCTCTTCTCGCGAATAGGGGAGACTCCCTTCCATACCTTTCATTGCCCCCTTGCCTTATTCGGTGCCATTCCCGGCACCAGGAAAAATAAGCAACTAAAATAACTGAAACAAAAACACAGATTCCTTTCACACAAATTGGGCCTTCTTCCGACAGTCTCTGAAGGCCCTGTTAGACTCAGTTCAGGCCCTCTTCAAAATTACTTGGGCCTCAGGTTCAAAGCATAGTGGTTACAGTCTCTCACAGGCGAGGCACATACTTAACAATTGCAGTCTCATACTCAAGGTCCCAGGACTCCCTTCTTTGTCTCAGTCTCATGCACAGCCTCTTGTCTTTCTCTTGCTGGGAGACTCCTCTCTACCCGCCTCTTGAACGCTTCCTTGTGGCTCATTACAGTTACTGAAATGCAGCCAAAGGTGCACTTGGCAAGAGCGTACTCATGACTGCAACTCCGGCACTTGCTTACCTTCCAATGGAACTCCGACTATACTCTCTGTCAAATTCATCATGTAAACCTTCCTGCCGTGCCCTCCGCTCACTCCTTGGGCACTCCATACGGCATGCCATCTTTCCTGGGCTGTGACTATCCTGCCAACTATGCCAAAAAGTTTAGGAGCGGGTATCAGTTAAGTGCTCGCAGGGTTAGTCATGAAATGATGACAAGAATACCAGATTTGATGCAAATCCTTTTAGTAGGCTAGAATCTATACAAAATTGCCACAATTTCAGGCAATGCAGGCTCACCAGCTTGCCTACCTTTGGACGGAGCTTGGGCTCCTCACTGATACAGTACTAACATCCACTTCAAATCGGGGCTTTTCCTCTTTCTTACCCTTCAACATCCCTTATCGCTTTTATGGGGAGGTCCAGGCAACTTCCACCCACCGCCTCAGCAATTCAATCGTAGGGAGGCCCCAGGCAACTTCCACCTGTTATATTCAACGCTGTCTCTATCACAGCAATCATCTGCATGGAGACTCCTGTTTGGGCACTCTAGCCAATGCCCAAGGATACGATCTAGAGGAAATTACTCCTTCTAGAGAGGATTGAGGATGTCGCTGATACAGGATGAGCTGATTCCAAACACTGATTGCCTTGGATGCCCAGCCAATCTCCGGACATAATGACAAACGACACCTGAATTTCTCATCATAGCACCACCAAGCTGCACCTCCATGCAGCTTGTGTGCACTAAATATTCTATATTATCTAAGCAATCAAAGAGTACAGCGCCCTTTTCAGGGAAGCGCTGACAAAAAAAATGAGCCATAACCGTGAACCCTTAAAGAGGCTCTGTCACCACATGACGGTACAAGGGCGACAAGGGGCCACACAAACACCCTCCTATCTAATAAATATACAACGACACAATTAAAATTGGAAGGTGCTTGTCACAGCTTTATTAGATGATTTCTTTTACAGAACCTGAGAATATATAAAAAACAAGTATAAACATATCATAAACATAATTAACATATTAACATTATGTGGCTAAGGCCTTGACAACCTCCAAAACATAAATAAAGCAATACCCTTAAACCACTAGCCATGACCATATAAGCTACAGTGGCGTCACCACGGGTATGCTAAAGCACCACGCTTCCCAGGGTCCGCCCCTTAGAGAAGCCCAAATCCATAGCTTTAAAATAAAACCAATATATTGTGTCAAAGACAGCAATATATAAAAACATAAATAGCGTTGCCAAGAACCCGCCACAGCATGAAAAATTAACTCCTTAAATTTTCATGCGCCGCCACACTTGAAAACCCAACTCCAGGCCTTCTTGGAGGCCAAAATTAAAAATATCCAGGCCCACATCCGTTAAGTGAACCCCATCCTTTCCAATGTACGCGCCCCGATCCTCCAATAGTCGGTGATGAACTACCAACCCACCATTTAGGCGAACAAACTTGCCCACTGTCTTATTAATCTTAACTCTGGTCCCATTCAGCGCCGACACTGACTGTGCATTGCGCCATTTTACCCGCTGTACAGTTTCGGACCAGATAATCAAAAGCCCAGGATGGGTGTCTACAAAACATAAGAAGTACCTCTTAATGTTGTTCCGCATGGGATAACTCCCGATGTCATTACCCCCTGCATGAATTATCAAGATATCAGGTAGACCCCAGGACCTAACCGCATCCTGAAACAAAGGCCTTACCTGATCCCAGGTCAGGCCACGAACTCCGAACCAGTGTACCTCCACCTCAACCGGATCTAAACTCAAATACCTACCATTTGGACGCACACGGGCACGCCTTTCAGCCCAGTAAATATAGGAATGGCCAAGAAGCCAAACCACACATTTTGCAGACCCTGAAAGCAACAGAAAATTAGTCACACAGAACAAGAATGACATTCCCCCCCCCCCCCCGAAATAAACCCAAGATAAAGAAATCAACATTCCAGCAAATGCAGCCTAACATAGGAACGAAAGTGGCTGGACTCCCAGCGGCCAATCCTCTTAACTGAAGCAGTGTCAAGCCCAAGATGAGAAACCTCAGTAGCAGCTCCAATCCTAAAAGAATGAGAGCTGTAATCCAGATGTGAAAGGCCCAACCCTTGTACGCATTTCTTAAAGACAGCAATAAATTGATATCTGGACAACGCTGAACCACCCGCATGCACGAGCAAAGAGGAAAATCCCTGAGGACACACAGCCATGAAACGCAGAAAACACCCCACTGGGCACGATTCCCCCTCATGAATTTTAGTCAAACAAATCTCAAAACCTTTTCCATTCCTGTCAGTTTTTGAATGATACAACATTATTTTCAACACACTATCCTGAAAAAAACACATCGGTTACTTGAATACCGCCCTGCACCCGTTTTGAGGGACTAACCAATTTGCCAACCCTAAAAGCCCCATAGAAAGCCCAAGAGAAAGCCAATTGAAACAACAACCTCTCATAATCTGAATGGGATATCCTGGGCAACTGAGAAAACGTCCCTCCAACATTGCAAAAGACACCGGCCCACGCTTATCCTGCCCGACATGCCCTTTTTGAAAACCCTGCAGAGCCTGCCGTATCAAAAAATGCTTAGTAACATCCGTACAACCAATTAACTTAAAGAAAAAGGAAACTGCCGCTACCGACTTAACAACAGAGGAAGCTGAAGATCCACTCTCCATAAGAGATAACAAAAAACAAAACATCCCCTTTAAGGCACTAAAAGGACTCCCTTGACTACACCACGAATCCTCCAGCTGTTACCATCTCACCCAGATCTTGGTATAAGCATCCCACGTAGCAGGGGCCAGCGAACGCTTCGCCCACCATATCAGACGAGCGACACCACCCTCCAAATGTGCTCGGGGCAAGAAACCGGATCCCTCTCCGCCTCTGGAGGTAGCCAACGGAAACTATCCCACTGCAATCGAGATAAAGCATACGCAATGTCATTGGAAACTCCAGGAACATGATGAGCCCTAAATAGAATGTTCCATCTCAAACACAGAAGGACCAACTGGCGTAGCACTGTGATCACCGGGTGGGAATTGGCGGACAAACTATTAATAGCGCACACGACCGCCTTGTTATCACAGTGAAAAACCACTGACCGATTGGACAAAAGCGGTCCCCAAATTTCCACCGCAACAAGAATGGGAAACAACTCCAGAAAACAAAGATTACCCGTCAAACCACACTCCCTTTACTCTAGTGGCCAAGTACCAACACACCATTTTCCCTGACAATACGCCCCGAAACCGATAGAACCTTAAGCATCAGTACACAATTGTATCTCCACATTCGAAACTCCCTCTGCAATCCATAATGATCTGCCGTTATATTCTACCAAAAAGGAATCCCAAACCCTCAAATCCGCCTTATGCTCCTTGCCAAGGCGAATAAAATGGTGGGGACATCTAACACCAGCAGTTGCTTGTGCTAAGCGCCTACAAAAAACACGGCCCATGGGCATAATTCTACAGGCAAAATTGAGTTTCCCCAATAAAGATTGAAGGAGCCGCAGGGTGATTTTTATTCTCACCAGAGCCTCCTGCACCGTTGCCCGCAGATCAATAAGTTTTGCCTCTGGCAACCTACATTCCATTGCCTGGGAATCAATTTC